>NC_136522.1:17047014-17062014 GCF_053919585.1 Euprymna scolopes | reverse complement strand
ATATATATATATATATATATATATGTATATATATATATATATATATATATATATATATATATATATATATATATATATATATATATTAGAAAATGTACTCAGCGTTGCCTGGAAAGGTTTACTTTCATTTTTGTCTCATCCTTTTTAAATTGTTTTTTTTTTGTTGTTGTTGCAATAATGTCATATATGACGTATATGAACAAACAAACTGAGAGGAAAACAGCTTCTGTATGTATTAATTATAATTATATTTGAATAATAATTATTGTTTATTTTCTTATATACCTAAATATACGAGTGTTTTACGCTTACGCAATCATCAGTGTAGGAATACAATTCACGAAGCCACATTTATCTCCATTTACTAAGCCTTTATACTCGGGATATCAAAAAATTGTCACGAGAATGAAGGTAAAACGCTTAATTCGGCGCAGACATTAGACAATCCACTATATATATATATATATATATATATATATATATATATATATATATATATATATATATGTTCAGGTTTGAGATGTTCAAAAGTCGAGACTAATGAAGACAACAAGGTTGTTAAATAGTGCTCAATAAAAATAGCAAACTAATTTATTAATTTTTTGAGAGTAAACAGTTACATATGGTCGCTACAAATAGCCATCTGTTTAAGTAAATGAGACTTCATCAGGCGACCCGGAACCCCCGGATGTCACAAAGAAACAATTTTCTTTGTGGCATCCAGGGGTTTCGGGTCGCCTGAGAAAGTCTCATTTATTGAAACAAATGGCTATTTGTAGCGACCATATGTAAATGTTTATCCTCAAATAATAATAATAATAATAATAATAATAATAATAATAATAATAATAATAACCACACTGCTACAGAAAGAGACGGAGAAAGGAACCGTCCCTAGTAACTATAGGCCAATCACGTGCTTACCAACTATGTGGAAGATACTGACAGCACAACTGAGGGAACAAATCTACCACTCCCTGAATAACCGTGGACTGATCCCCGAGGAGCAGAAAGGATGCCAAAAAGGAAAAAGAGGAACACATGACCTGTTATATATAGATCAAAAGATCCTAAAGGAGGTAAAAAGGAGGAGAAAGAATTTAGCCATGGCATGGATCGACTACAAAAAAGCGTAACGACAGGATCCCCCAAGCATGAATAATAGAATGCCTAAAAATGTATAAAATACCAAGCAGGATCACCAACGTAATAGAAAATCCAATGAAAACATGGAGACTGGAATTGACAGCTGATGGACAACACATAACAGAAATTAACATACAAAGAGGCATCTTCCAAGGAGACTCGCTATCACCACTGCTGTTCATCATAGCCATGATGCCCTTGAACAGTATTCTGAGAAAGTGCCAAGCCGGATACAAGTTCTCCAATACAGAGGAAAAAATGAACCGCCTGATGTACATGGACGATCTGAAACTTTTGCAAGGACTGAAAAGGAGCTAGAGACACTAATTAACACTACCAGAATCTTCAGCCAAGATATCCAAATGGAATTTGGAATGGAAAAGTGCGCACAACTAGTTATAAGAAAGGGAAAACTGGAAACGACAGAAGGCATGGAATTACTCAATCAAACAGAAATGAGGGCACCAGGGAAACAAGACGACTATAAATACTTGGGAATTCTGGAAGCGGACACCATCAGAGCAACAGAAATGAAAGAGAAAGTTGGAAAGGAATACCTCAGGAGAACAAGAAAACTCCTGGAAACTAAATTATATAGTAGAAACCTAATAAAAGGTATTAATACATGGGCAGTATCACTAGTAAGATACTCTGGGCCGTTTATAGGGTGGACAAAAGAAGAACTGAGACAACTCGACCAGAAAACCAGGAAACTCATGACCATGCATAGTGCACTACACCCAAAGGACGATATTGACAGACTCTACGTGAAAAGGAAAGACGGTGGGAGGGGACTGATCTCTATAGAAGACTGTGTGAAGGACACGACAAAAGAACTAGAAAAATACATAATGCAAAACACTGAAAGAATAATTAGGGCAGCGAGAGACACTGAAAAAAACAAAACAGAAAACAGATAGACAAACGACAAAACAAGAAAAGAGAAGTGGGAAGAGGAACAACTCAACGGAAGATTCATAAGAATGACAAAAGATGATAATAACGAAAACACCTGGACATGGATGCGAAAAGGACATATAAACCGAGAAACTGGATCTCTAATAACTGCAGTACAAGATAACTCGATAAGAACCAACCATATCTAAGCAAGGATCGATAAAACACAAGAAAACAGCAAATGCAGACTCTGTGGACAGAGAGACGAAACGATAAACCATATAGTAAGCGAATGCAGCAAACTTGCCCAAAAGGAATACAAAAACAGGCATGACCAAGTGGGGAGGGTGGTACACTGGGAATTGTGTAAACGACTGCATTTTGAGCGTACAGACAAATGGTGCAAGCATAAACCTACAACAGCACTCGAAAACGAGAACCACAAAATCCTATGGGACATGGACATACAGACAGACAAACCCAGCCAAGCAAGAAGACCAGATGTCGTAATAATCAACAAGACAGAAAAATCCTGTCTAATCGTGGACTTTGCAGTCCCAGCTGATCACAAGGTGAGTATGAAAGAAAAGGAGAAACGAAGCAAATACACAGAGCTAGCCAGAGAGTTAAAAGGGATTTGGATGATGAAGAAAGTCCAAATAGTACCGATAATAGTAGGAGCACTAGGAACAATCCCGAAAAACTTCGAAAAAAGAATTTCAGAAATTGGAATCAGAGGAATAACTGCAAAAGTACAACGACTAACAATAATGAAAACGACTGAAATATTAAGGAAAACCCTTGAATGCGGAGAATAATACAAGACAATATAACGAATAAGCGTTACAGGGAATGAAGAACACCGAAACTGCATATTTACAAGTTCTACACCCCCCATCATGCACTCCCCCCATTGTTTTATCACCGCCCCCCCAAAAAAAATGATACCAAAGAGCCGAGAAGGGTCAATAAGGACTGAAAGACCGAGGAGCGAGCGCCAACCAGACCTCGGCTGGACAAGCGCAAAGAGAACTGGGACCTTGGAGAGGCTGAGTGCCACTCAAATTCCAGCATAAACTAATGGCCACTACCAGCGAGAAATCAATGGTAAGCGGCTGTTGCGATGATGCAAATTCATTTGCAAATGCTATCAAAGGAGGTGGAGAGGTCTGGACGTCTGGGGAGACTTGTTGTCACTCAGCTTCCAGAGAATACCACAGGTCTCCAATCAAATCGTTTGTTGACTTGTGTGAAAGCTCCATGTGAGCCAATAATAATAATAATAATAATAATAATAATAATAATAATCTATATATATAAAAGCGAAAATGTATGTATGTATGTATGTATGTATGTATGTATGTATGTGTGTATGTTTGCGTGTCTGCTAAAAACTTTCGACAGACACGACAAAAATTCACAAACTCGGTATCATATCGAAGCCCCATCTTTCGCTCGAAAAATATCGAAAAATTGGCCAAAAACGTTCATTTTTTTCACCCCGAAATCGACAATTTTCGACAGATGACGACATGGCCTGATTTACTTTAAATAATTGAAAAACTGAACAAAGTTCATGTACGTCGCGTTAAGTCAGTCGATTAGCGAGTTGGTTCATTTTCTAAACGTTTTGGGTTCTAATCGTGGTGTGAGATGTCTTTTTTTTTCGATTTTTTAAATTTAAATATTGAACCAGTGTTATTTAAGCCATTTTTAACGTAACGTTCTTTTTTCTGTTTTTTTTTTTTTTTACTTAGCTTATCCACCCCCAATAACACACCCCAAAACACCCGGGTACCCATCGATTTTTCAAATTTTAATATCGAAACAGGCTTATTTAAGCCATTTTTCATGTGTTCATTTTTTCTGTTTTCATCGTTCGTTTGCCTTACTTTAGTTTTTTTTTGTGTTTTTTTTTCCCGCTTAAGTTTTAACGTGGTTTTCTTTTTTTACTTCGCTTATAACAAACAAACCTACGTCGTCGTCGTCGTCGTCGTATTCGTCGTAATGCTCGACGATTTCCGGGCGCGCACCTGTCAATTTGGTTCTTACTTAAATAAATTCAAACATCTTTCACTAATTCATTCTGACTGGCCGATTTATTTTCAAACTTCGCCTCAGGGCTTCGGGTTCGATCCTACCCCGGGTTTTTTTTTATTTAACACCACACACACCTCCAAACACCCGGGCAACGCCGGGTACCCCCGCTAGTATCTATATATATATGTATATATGAGGGACGTCCTAAAAGTAATGCCTCCTATTTACTTATTCCGCCTGGATTGAACAGAAGGCATTGCAATTTGCATTGTGATGATGGTTGAACTTATACATTTATGACTTGAACATTTCATCTCTTTGTTGCAAATGTTGACGGTCTGAGATTCTAAGAAAGCAATCCCTGTTATGAACGTGCATCAGAAGCAGAGATGCATCATTAAATTCCTTCACGCAGGAAAAAATTGAACCGATCAACATTCATCGGCGCCAATTGGATGTTTACGAAGCCGATACAGTTGATGTTGATGTCAGCACAGCTGGGAGATAGGTCCGTCGATTTCAAAGTAGCGACAGGGATGTGAACGCGAAGGTGCTCTCCGGACTTTTACGACCGAATCATCAAAAAAGGCCGGCAAAAGTGCATTGAGAATGGTGGTGACTATGTAGAAAAAATAAATTCAGGGGCACAATAAACAGATGAAATTAATGCGTCTACGAAATGGATAGGTCAATGCGTGATCAAATCACTTAGCACAAGCTGCTCGCCGCATGAAAAAAGAAACGTCAATATTTATAACTAATCCAAAAAAATAACAAAACAAAAACAAACAAAAAAAAAACAAAACAAAAAAACAGCAACCAAGAATTGAAGAGGTGACAAATTTTCCAGTAATAAAAGAAATATCTTTAGGCACAATTGTTTAAAATAACAATTGAAGAGGTACGGCTTTCATCACAATAAGATTAAGCAACATTTAGCTTGGTAATTACGAAATGGGCAACGATTTGTGCGTATAAAAAAATCTTCAAATTCATAGTATATGTACGAATCAAGAAAAATCGACAAAACATGTACGACTTCCGGTGCAAATCGATCAAATAATAATTGATATGCTATAAAAAAGTAGCAGTTAATGATGATGATGATAATGATGGTTATGATGATGATGATGATGCTGATGATGAAGATAGCAACCTTCTGTCTCGTGAGACAATATCTTTCTGCATCTGATGCACTGCAGCGTCTACTGTGGCTATACTGTCGAAGCGGAGAGTTACATCTCTGGGCAGGTGATAAAGAGACTCAGGTTTGCCCAGTTACCGCCCCTCCCCCTTCGTCGTAGCAGACAAAGTCTGATGGAAAGTCCGATGGAACGTTCGACAAAAAGGCAAGTCAGTACAGTCGGAGTCAGCCCCACTGCAGGAGTTGCCGAAAAGTTGTTGCAATGCTTCAACATCCGCCTATCGGGACTCAAAACTAGATTTTTGTCAGTTTTACTCCTTTACCCTTTGTCTTTCCCAAGGAACCCACAAGGCAGTGGGGCTATATGTTCAAATATGGTTCCATTGCAAACAAATGAAAATTATGAGAAAATCCAAATTTTGAGGATGCCCAAATTAATAGAACCAAAGTGATATATCTCTTTTAAAACTTCAAATATGTATATCTAATTTTAATGGCAATTAAATATGTAATTAATAGTTTCTAACATTTTAACCTCTTCCGCCTATATTTGGAGAGGAAACGGTAAAGGGTGGCAGTAAAAACAAAGAAATTAATATGGTGCTAGAAGCATAGTGAGAAAAATAGTGGATCTCATTCAATTCCTACATAAAAAGAAAGGTTAGAGAATCTACATAAGATCGAAAAGTGAATTCTCATTTAACTCGGAACATAATGTAAATGTTCCCAAGTCTCTAAGGACACCTTTGTGGAGACAATTAGGGTGTAACTCCCTTAATATATTTTATTTTTTATGAAATTTAAATCATACTAGCGGGTGCGGGGTGGAGAGTCCGGCTTTGCCCGGGCGTAAAATATGCTTAAATATTATATTTTAATTTGTCCAGATTTCATATATATTATTATCGAGTCGGTATTTCAAATATAGGAAAAAAAAGTATTTAGATGCCATGAGCTAGCATCGAAACCGAAATCAGAACATTCAAAGCCGCTGACGTTACCACTGTACCAACGTGACATGCACATAAAGGATTAAAAATTAAAATTAAAAAAAAACTACCTTGAATGTACAAAATGTTTAACGGTTTTTTTTCAATTTTGACCCATTTTTGACCCTTAAAAACAATTTTAGCCGGCTAAAGACCGATAAATTAACAGCCCGTTAAAAAAAAAATCCAATAATTTGAGGCCTCTAGCGCCGCTATGCGACTTTTAGTTTCGGAGGAGATACAGTTTGAAAATATGGAGATAGACAGACCGACAGACAGATCGATAGACAGACCGACAGACAGATCGATAGACAGACAGACATATAACCCTTTTTAAATTAGATATATAAAATTATCCGGGAAAAGCCAAGTGGTCCCTAATCTCTAAGTGCCCTCCTAGCTTAAGTGAGCAATGAGGATCGAACCTCAAACACCACAAGTGCATTTAAGAAGTTTTATTACTACACAAGCAGAAAGGCCCGGCATATAAAATCAACAGTAGGTCTTTAGATATGACAGGGATATGTTCGAAATGAATGTTTCTGTTTAAAGCACAACTGAACTATAACAGTTGACTTTTTCACTTTAAACTTAAATTCAAGTCATTATTACCGTACACGAATAAAAGCCAGGTATATAAAACTAACAGTAGGTTCTTTTACATGACAGGGGCGCGTTCGAAATGGATGTTTCTGTTTATAACACAACTGAACTATGATACGTGACTTTCGAATTTTAAACTTCAATTCAAGTCATTATATACAAAAATAATTTTATAATCCAAAGTAGGTTCTCTACAGTGCAATGTATTGTGGACTACAATGTATTGTGGACTAAGTCATTGCGGAGTGGCATGTGAAACTTTCTCCAGGTG
This sequence comes from Euprymna scolopes, assembly GCF_053919585.1. Lineage (NCBI taxonomy): Eukaryota > Metazoa > Mollusca > Cephalopoda > Sepiida > Sepiolidae > Euprymna > Euprymna scolopes. The sequence goes on along the minus strand of NC_136522.1, from coordinate 17,054,924 downwards.
TATCGTGATGGATCCCAAACTGGAACAGGCAATCAATCAATTTGATTGAAAAATTGGCGATTTGACCAGTTCCGATGATAATCGAAATATGGGAGTGTGATTACATAAGACATTTAATTTAGAAAGTTTGCTAACATTTTAAAATTCTTCCGACTATATCAGAGGGCGGAAATGGGGGAGGGATTAGTAAAAACAAAAGAAACTATTATGTTTCTATAAGGATAACAAAAAAAAAAAGTACATAATAATGTCTCTCATTCAAATCCGAGCAACGCCGGATCTGCCTGTATTTCATATAGAATGATTATTTATATAATAAAGTAAAACATCTAAATAATAGCAACGTTACAAAAAAAAAAAAAGAAGCAAAAACAAAAAAAACAAAAAACAAACAAATATAAGACGTATAGATCGTCAAATAGATTGAGTCAAAAATGATATCTTGCCCACAAATTTCAGTTTTACTAACTGATTTGTTAGTACTAATTCTATATAATTGCATTTCATACTTGGTCGATAAAGGCGAGAGGAATCGCCGAAAATCTGCCTCTACAACTAGAAGGGGGAAAAACGATATATATATATATATATATATATATATATATATATATATATATATATATATATATATATATATATATATATATATATCATGCTGTTAAAAATTAAAAAAAAAAAAAAAATGCCGAACAGGTTTAATACATTTCACGAAAAACACCCGTCTAGCTGAATCCACTGTGAAAAATTTCCCCCACTCTATATCTGTGCCTAAATCAAAACGAAGATTCCATGAACAAAGCTTCTTTGTTAGAACTGCACGCCTGTGGAACTCTGTTCCGTCTGCCTGCTTCCCTCCGGACTACAACTTGGATGTCTTCAAGTCCAATGTTAACAAATTCCTAATGAACCGCCCCCCTAAGTAAACATTTCAGCAAATCTCCTCACTAACGTAATGTACTTGCAATAACCCTTATCCCTGAGTGGCTTCCGGGCCTTGATAAGTGGTGATCACTGTGTAAAAAGAAAAAAAAAAAATTCTAAGTTACAGCTACGATTATTCAATTTTCTAGAATATTTATTTTCAACACTCTCTTACAATAGAAGTCTCTACTATTATATAAAAGAAACTTTGTGTGTGTGTGTGTGCGTGTGTGTGTGTGTGAGAGAGAGAGAGAGAGAGAGAGAGAGAGAGAGAGAGAGAGAGAGAGAGAGAGAGAGAGAGGAGTTCCCCACAAACTCGAAAAAGGCCGGGGCGATTTTTATGAAATTCCATACGAAGAGACTTTATGTGTCTAACAGTGTTCTTAGAAAGGTTTTGTATCGGAATGTCTTCGATAAGTATCGATAATCAAAATAATCCGATGAAAGAAAGAACAGTCGATTTGACAAAATTTAACACTTTACACAGCTTAACTTCACAAGTGCATTTGAGAAGTCTTATTACCATAAAAGCAGAAAGGCCCCACATATAAAATCAACAGTAGGTTCTTTGATGTGATAGGGGCGCGTTCAAAATTGAATGTTTCTGTTTAAAGCACAATTGCGCCATAATACTTGACTTTTTCATTTTAAACTTAACCTAAGGCAATCATTACCACAAAAGCAGTAAAGCCAGGCACATATAACAGTAGGTTCTTTGATATTACAGGGGCACGTTCGAAATGGATGTTTCTATTTAGAGCACAACCGAACCATGATACTTGACGTCTGCATTTCAAAGTTTAATTACAAATAATTATATATATAAAAAATGATTTTATAAAATCAACAGTAGGTTCTCTACAGTGTAATGTAGACTACGATGTATTGTGGACTAAATCCCTGCAGGGAGGCACGTGAAGCTTTCTCCTTGTGAACTGACATGGGTCCTCGACTAGAGTAGGGAATTAATCGATTTGATTGAAAAATGGGCGATTTTCACTGTTTTCGATGACAATAAAAATATGAGAGCGTGAAACGTTCATTGATCATTGTTTAACCCCGGGCAACAGTGCGTCTCCCTACTAGTAAATTATATAGTGTATTCGGTACTAATACTGCAATATACAAGTTCAAATTATGAAGATGTTCAAATCCTTGGAGTGATGGTGTTTTATTGTTAATCCAGCAAAGAATCCTTGATTCAATAAAGCGCTGTATGTATATGATATCATATGCATCCTTAAGCGTAGAAGCACAAATCGGAACTAATATGATCTCTAGAAATATAGGGTGTTCAGTTTGCTTTACTAGTAAAGCAAATTTGAAATTAGATTTGAAAAAAGTTGTATATATATATATATATATATATATATATATATATATATATATATATATATATATATATATATATAGTTGTACAAATATATATATATCTAGGATTTCATCCACTCTAGGATTCCTCAGGCTTATGCGCATAAGCCTGAGGAATCCTAGAGTGGATGAAACGCCGAATATTCAGTGCAGCGTAATCGCCATATATATTTTATAAATTACTATATATATATATATATATATATATATATATATATATATATATATATATATATATTTGTACAACTATATATATATTATGCGCATAAGCCTGATGAATCCTAGAGTGGATGAAACGCCGAATATTCAGTGTAGCTTAATCGCCATATACATTTTATAAATTACTAACTAGCTCTACCTACGTATTGAGCACTTTTGAAGTAAATACTTAAAGTTTACGCATAAATCTATACTTTCGTATATTAACTTTATGTGATTAAATTAAGTAGTTATATATATATATATATATATATATATATATATATATATATATATATAACAAATAAATGTTATCAAAGGCAATATAAGTTAAATTTCTACCTAACTGGATAATTTTTTAGTGTTTCTATTTAATGTAACATGTTTTTTTTGCTCGAAAAACATACAGTGTTTGCCGATGAATTGGAAAATTGCAAATGGCGGCATTCTCGCTGCTGAACACGGTAAGTTTGGGAAAATGAGTTTAAACAAAAAAATTATACAAAATACTGTTAGAAACTCACTCAATATATATTACCGTGACATAGGCGGACATATATTCGGTGGGTTTTTAACAGTATTTTGTATAATTTGTTTGTTTGAACTCATTTTCCGAAATTTAACGCGCTCAACAGCGAGTATGCCGCCATTTTTCTTTTTAAAATATATCGATACGCACTGTATGATTTTCGGACCGATTACACGTTCTAAATAAGTAAAACCACTAAAACTTTTCCAGATAGGTAGAAGAGTAACCTATCTTGCATTTAATAACATTTATTTGTTTATATATTTGTTGTTTTGACCACTTTTTCGAATCTATGTGTATCGTAACACAAACCCAGGGTGGTTGTATTGGAGGCGGCGAACTTTAAATTGACAACTCTATTCTCTTTAAGTTACAGATTTGGCAACTATCGATCATATTGAGTTCAGCTTGGATTGGCAATTTATCGTATGGTTTTAGATACGATACGATCAATTTGCAGAGAGAAACATTTGATGAACAAATAATTTCGCAAAAATAGACCTGTCAATTGGCCACCTCGATCGTGTAATTTAACCCCATTAGATTATTCTATTTGGGAATATGTAAAGCCCCATGTCTATGCTGATAAACCAGACACAATAGACCGCTTGGAGAACAACATTCGACGCGTTATTGCCTAATTTAATGCATAGAGTTTATGAGAATTTAGCCTCTTGATTGCGTCATGTACGAGCGAACTGTGTATGTGTGTGGGGGGGGAGGGGAAGGGGGAAACCGTACGCCCGAAATTGTATGTAAATTATGAATACCAAAAAAATAATGTTCGAAATAAACCTCATATTTATGTATTAAACATATTTTTCTTTGATTTATTTTCATTTAAAGTTCGCCGCCTCTAAAACAACACACTTTTACATTTACAACGGTAAAAAATTATTCATCAATAAAAAAATAAATGAAAAGGTTAATAAATAAAGCTCAAATTAATGTGATTCTAAGCTTTAATGAAGCTCAAATTAATGTGATTCTAAGTTATAACGAAGCTCAAATTAATGTGATTTTAAGCTTTAATGAAGCTCAAATTATGTGATTCTAAGTTATAGAGAAAGCTCAATTTATAAGGAAGACCAAATTATGAGAAAGATGATTAATTCGAAGAAATTAACATTAAACTTTTCTCACCAGTTGAAGTGTGTTTTTATTAGAGGCGGCGAACTTTAAATTGTCAACTCTATTCTCTTTAATTACAGATTTGGGGAGGATAAAAGTAATTACAAATGTATTCAAAACAGTAAAATAAAGTGCAATTTATAAGAATCTAAGTTATGCGGACGTCAAATTCATAAGGAGGCCTAAATTATGAGGGAGTTTAATCATCGTGTAAGTCAAAATAAAACTTTTAATAAAAGTTGAATGTGGATAAAAAAAAAAAAAAAAAAAAAAAAAAAACAAAGCAAAAAATTTTCATGGCTGGGATATATTTACAACACTAGAATATTATTCAGTGAAATAGTGTAATAAATTAAGTCCATTTCATGAGAAAGCCAAAAATATGAGAAAGCCCAAATCACGAGAAAGCCCAAAATACGAGAAAGCCCCAAATATGAAACAGCCCAAATTATAAGAAAACTCAAAATATGAGAAAGGCAAAAATATGAGAAAACCCAAATTACGAGAAAGCCCAAATTATGAGAAAGCCCAAATTATGAGAAAGCCCAAAAATATGTAAAAGCCCAAAATATGAAAAAGACCAAATTAGGAAAAAGTTCAAAATAGGAGAAAGTCCAAATCACGAGAAAGTTCAAAATATGAGAAAAGCTAAAATATGAAAAAGCCAAAATTACGAGAAAGCTCAAAATGTGAGAAAGCTCAAAATATGAGGAAGCCCCAAATTATTAAGGAGCCTAAAATATGAGAAAGCCCAAAATATAATGAAGCTTAATAATTTAAGGAAATAAACATTAATATTTTGATAATAATAATAATAATAATAATAATAATAATAATAATAATAATAATAATAATAAACGTTCATATGCTGAAATATATTTAAACCAGTAAAACGTCTAAATTATGAGGAAGCCCAATTCACAAGGAAGCTCAAAATTATGAGGTAGTGTAACAATTCGAGCAAGTAAACAATAAACATTTGTTAGTACTTGAAGAAGAATTGAAACAGCTTTTCCTGAATAACTAAAATAGCAGAACGCATAAAGTTCAACTTAATTTTAAGTTATGAGGAAGTCTAATTTTTATAAGTACAGATTTTGAGTTTAATAATTCTAAGATGGTTAATAGTAAATTTTTGTTAATATTTGAAAGGGGGGTTACAAAACTGTTTCATGATTATAGCTATATTTGCGAGGAGAAAATGAAAAAAAATTCAAATTCATGAGCTTCTGAGTTCTGAGGAAGATAAATTTATAAGGAAGGCCAAATTATTAGATTAATAATTCCGGGAAATCAATATTAAAATTTGTTAATAATTTAAAGAAGGTTTAAAAAAACAAAACTGTTTCATGATTATAAATACATTTACAACGGCAAAATGAATAAATTCAAATTTTTGAGCTTCCAATTTATAAGGAAGTGCAAAGTTTGAATTTAATAATTCGAGGAAATCAATATTAATCTTTAGCTAATAATTTAAAGAGGGTTCAAATACCTTTTTTTATTTATTAATATATTTACAACGGTAAAATGGGTAAGTTCAAATTTATAAGATTTTAATTTGTTAGGAAGTTCAAATTATAAGGAAGCTCAAATTATGACGAAGTTTAATAATTGGAGGAAATCAATATTAAACTTTTGTTAATAATTGAACGAAGGTGAAAATATTATGAAAAGATAGTAAGTTGTTGTTAGGAAGAATGGAACGAGGAATAAAATTGGATGGGACTCACCTGACGAAGTGTTTAGTATGAGATGCGCACAGACAGTGAGGAAATGCAGACGAAGTTTAAACAAAAAATACCTGTCTTTTTTTTTTACTTTTACTTTTTTCCTTCTTTTTTTCTTTTCTTTCTTTCCTTCTTTTTTTTTTACTTTTCTTTATTTCCTTCTTTTTTTTTACTTTTCTTTCTTTCCTTTTTTTACTTTTCTTTCTTTCCTTTTTTTACTTTTCTTTCTTTCCTTCTTTTTTTTTTTCGAACCGAAAAAGATTTTACAGCAGTTCCTGTCGGCAAGTTTTTGTTATTTATTTTTATTTTTGTTTATGTGCATGTGAGTGTGAGTGTTAAGACGAGAGGTCTGTGTCTCCCGCTGAGCCCTGCGATTGGCTGCGCAAAAGAAAAAAAAAGAAGAAAAATAAGAAACGAGACCTCCACTGTTTTTATCTTGGGGGCCGAAGTAGAAACTTCTTTCTCACGACCCATACCAGCAGCATCAACCACAACCCCACCCAGGCATCATCGCCAAACTTCTGTCCCCACCCACTTCGACTTCGGAACGAAGTTTTTCTTCTTTTTCTTATCTATTTTTATTATTATTCTTTTCATGAGCCGACCAATTGAGATTCTATGATTTCAACTCAACTTCAGAAGAGTACGCATGCGCACGTAGGAAATTAGCGCGCGCCAGGTATGTTTTCTTCATATATATATATATATATATATATATATATATATATATATAAATATACATATATATATGTATGTATATATATGTATGTATATATATATATATTCATTTATATATATATATATATATATGTATGTATATGTATATATATATATATATATATATATATATATATATATATATTCATTTATATGGGCACAAACACACACATACGTAGAATATAAAACCTACCGTAAGAATATACCCAGTGAACCGAGTGCAAGGAAGACATCAATGATAGTATTTAAAAGGACAGTAAATATCATACAAAGATATGTTGGATGGCGTCTCTTAAATAGTGCACGAATGTTTGGTATCTGGTAGACACACCCTATCCCCATCCCCAGAAAAAAAACATGAGAAAATTGAAAAATATATAGATAAATACACAAACGGTATATATATATAAACACATACTCATTAAATATATATAAATATATATTTGCGTATAGTTGTGTTTGTGTGTGTGTATATATATATATATATATATATATATATATATATATATATATATATATATATATATATATATATATTTGTGTGTGTGTGTGTGTGTGTGTTTGTGTGTGTGAAACAGCGAAACAGTACTGTATGTGGATGACTATAATGCTCCTCATCTTGAGTTGAGCATATTGAGAAGTGAAAAACGAATTACCATTAGCATATAAGCGACGCTCTTTGTGTAAACAAATCGAGCGGAGGTATTTCGAACGATGTCAAAACATCGTTAAACTCACTACTCGCTCAGCAGCCAATAGCGTAATGATTAAGAGCCTTGACTATCGTACAGACGGTCGGGTTTCAATCCGGACTTGAGGTAATTGCCTTTCTTTGTGAAACAGCGAAACAGTACTGTATGTGGATGACTGTATGTGGATAATTATAACCGCCCAAATGAGAGTCATATATATATATATATATATATATATATATATATATATATATATATATATATATAACTACTTAATTTACTCACATAAAATTAATATAAGAAAGTATAGATTTATGCGTAAACTTAAAGTATTTCCTTGAAAAGTGCTCAATACGTAGGTAGAGCTAGTTAGTAGGTTATAAAATGTATATGGCGATTAAGCTACACTGATTATTCCACTCTACAATTCTTCAGGCTTCAAGAAGAGCAAATAATACAAGAAAAAAATAAAAAAAATATGGAAGATAGTGCGAGAGTGAAGAAAATACGTGTATAAAAAAAACAATCTTTTAGTAAATATATATATATATATATATATATATATATATATATATATATATATATATATATATATATATATATATATAAGTGAACGTGTCT
>NC_136522.1:17014514-17044514 GCF_053919585.1 Euprymna scolopes | reverse complement strand
GTTAAAAGAATTTCCAATTTATATATATATATATATATATATATATATATATATATATATATATATATATATATATATATATATACAGACTCAGCAAATTTACGGTTCTGCATTGTGGTTTTTTGTTTGTTTGTTTGTTTTACAGCATATAAACCCTTTTCAGGTTATTTAATGCCGAATCCAGTGATTTTGAAGAACAATTTTTTAATAGCGTATATATATATTTTTTTAAGTCGGTTTCTATTTAACCCATAGTTGGTATCCTAACAGGTACTACCATTCCGGGTCAAAGTGGACCTGGGAGCAATTGCAATTAAAGGGTAGCTCCACACTCCCCAAAGCCCGCAAGCTAGGGCCTCACCATCGGATATAGTTTAAGGTCATATCCAGGACCTATCCATTGTGGTTTGACACGGAAGTTAATTAAGTATACATCGAAAGGCTATACTTAATCAACGTCTCATCACGTCTTGCAACGATTGTTTAGGTAGATTTGATTTTGAGTGAATATATGGAGATTGAGTTTTGTTTAAATTATCACTGTTGTTAAAAGAGCATCTATGGTAGGTATATTTGTCTTTAAAAGAATTATTAGAATCTTCGTCAACACATATTAGACATTTGTAAGACCATTGATTGAGATTGTCGGACTGACTTTCTCATCTTGGTTGTTATAGTCACAACGTTTCGGCGTTTTGCCTAGTGACACATGGCCGAGTGGTCCTAGACGTTGTATCAAAGTTTAAAGTTACCCAAAGATGCTGAGTTCAATCCTGAACGAAGGCAGTGAAAAGTAACATTCAAAACAGAGAATCAGCAACTGTGCCAGAGCCTAGCTGGAGTCCGAACACGGTACCCCCGTAATAATAATAAAGGGTTGGGTTCGAGACTCCTAACAAACGGTTCCCCAGTTCGATACAAAACATCCGATGAAGGCCGGAGGGCAAAACGGCCGAAACGTTGTGACTATAACAACCAAGATGAGGAAGTCAGTCCGACAATCTCAATCAGTGAAAACACCTCATCTAAAAAATACAGACGATTACTAATTTGTAAGACCAGACAGATTTTACTTTTCGTATTGGCACCATACCACGGGGTGGGGGGAGAAGCAAACTAACAAACTGATCCTGACGAATTCGCTATGCTGTTGAAATTGATTTTTTAAACAAATAAATATTTGTTTATTTTAAAATATTTCGTTTTATTGGCTTTGCAAACGTAGGTAATATATATGTGTGTATATATCAGAAAGAAAGTTCTTGCGGTTTTTAACTTTTATGTTACAATGAACATATCTCGGCTCAAACAAAACATTATTGATCGAAATAAGCGCCATCAGAATCAACATACTCTTGGCAACGCAAAACAAGTGTATTTATGCCAGTAACGTAAAAATCTTGTGTTCTGGTGGCGATGAAGTCATTAAAGACAATTTTGATATCGTTTTGCTTTTTGAGCATTTCTCACGCAGAAAGTTATCGAGATCCTTAAAAAAAGTGGTAGTCGGTATGTCGCCCAGTGCATTGTGCGGAAACATCTGCATGTGTTGGATTGTCAACAGTAGCGGAAGCCGGATGTATACGTTGATGGTGTCACAGGTTAAAGTCGTTGACATTGCAGGTGCATCAGGGAACTCGAGACTGATATAAACAAAGTGAGTAGCTTGTCAGAGGTAGAAGGAGAGAAAACAGGCACGCGTCCAGCTGTTGGGAGACCGCTTGATTGTTCACCGACCACCGTTAACCGTCGCCCTCTCTATTCCACGTCGTCGCTAAGTTTCTCGTTGCTACACGCGAACAATTGATTTTAGTAGTCGCAGCATTTTGAAAAAGAAATAGAGACATTTATTTTTCTCCAAGTTGTTTCGCCTCTGTTTTTGGCCGGAGAGCGATGGGAACGCATCAGGTAGGTGAGAGGTCTGAAGAGTATGGCGGATGAGGCAGAGTTTCGTAGCCCAATTCGTTCAACTTCTGCAGGGTCGGTTTAGTAACGTGCAGTCGGGCGTTGTCGTGAGGAGAATTGGGCATTTTCTGTTGACTAATGCTGGGTGTTGTTGTCGAAGTTTCTGATGCATTTTATTTATTTGTTGACAGTACTTCTCCGCCGTAATTGTTTCGTCTGCATTCAAAAAGCTGTAATGAATGAGACCAGTCGCAGACGACTAAACAGTCAGCATGACCTTCTTTTAGTGAAACTCTGGCTTTGGGAAGTGTTGTGGAGCTTCGTCTAGCCACTGAGCTGAGCTTCGCTGTTTGTCGTAAAAAACACACTTTTCATCGCAGGTCACAATCCGGTCGATAAACAGGTCGTACTTGTTGCGTAAAAGAAAGAAAGATGACACTTTATAATGGCTGGTTGTCGTTCAGTTCGTGAAGCACCTATTTATCAAGTTTGTTTATCTTTACAATCTCTCTAAACTGGTTGGAAATCGTCGCATATATATATATATATATATATATATATATATATATATATATATATATATATATATATATATTTACATAAATGCTTGGAGGTAACAGACTTTATATACAGTTTTGAAAATAATAAGCGGAAAGTTTCTCAAGAGCTCTTTCGGCTATCATCTCAACAGGAGACAATCGATAGCGTAATATATATATATATATATATATATATATATATATATATATATATATATATATATATATATATAATATGTATCTTATTTAATTCAAACTCAACCGGCGCTTCTAAGGAACAAAATCTTAACGTGAATCTCGCGTGACCAAACAAACCATTTAAAAAAAAACTACCGTAGAAACAACAAAGGGCTGATTCTTTGTTCCAACAACAATATGGCAAAATAAAAGAAAAGAAAGAAAGAAAACGACATACTGAAGAGGACGGTTTCCGTCGAAATATATTTATGGACTTTAACATAAATTTCTAACAAAATAAACATCTGCTCATTTTTTAACAATGCATCGGGTCCGGCTTCAAACGTATATAATACGTATCTTATTTAATTCAAACTTCACCGGCGCTTCTAAGGAACAAAATCTTAACACACACACACACACACACACACACACACACACACACACACACACACACACACACACACACACACACACACACACACACACACACACACACATATATATATTCTTCAGAATGTTAGAAAATATATATAATTATTTCCAGAGCCAGAGAACGTCGTAGTCCACAAGAGCCATGACAGCCAACAAACCGAATGAGGGCGAAAGTTGAGTCTTAGACTTCCGGTTTGTTGGTTGTCATGTCTCTTGTGAGCTGCGACGTTGTCTGGTTGTGGAAATAATTATATATATATATATATATATATATATATATATATATATAGCAAAATGGTAATTAGTACAAACCTAAAGAGAGTGCTCAATACTATTGCAGAGCAAATATATATATATATATATATATATATATATATATATATTTTATTACCGTTTTATCTACTTAGTTACACATGTTTCGATTACCGAATCGTATCAACGAATCGATAATTTCATCAGACTTTGAAAGTCTGATGAAATTATCGGATCGTTGATACGATTCGGTAATCGAAACATGTGTAACTAAGTAGATAAAACGGTAATACACACACACACACACACACACACACACACACATATATATATATATTATTCATTAAAAAAAGCATTTAACTACAGCTATGCATGTTTCGAAGTTGCTACTTCTCATCAGCGCGGGTCGACTGTGTCTCTCTAGGAATCGAACCTTGGATCATGTGTAGTATAGTGCGGTGCTCTTAACCGTTACGCCACGAAATCCTTGACAATTTTTACCGTTTATTTTTTATATGTATATAAACCTATACTAATTACAAATGGTTTTGCGAGATGAACAGTTGAAAATTAATTCCCCTCCCCCCCTACAAAATTTTATTATATATACATAAATGTGCAAACTATAATTATGATAGTAGTAGGAGTAGTATTAGTTGTGATGGTAGTGGTAGTAGTAGTGGTAGTAGTTGTAGTAGTGGTGGTAGTCGTTGTACTGATGGTAATGGTAGTAGGAGCAATGATGGTAGTATTAGCGGTGGTGGTAGTAGTAGTGATGGTGGAAGTTGTAGTAGCGGCGATAGTCATTGTCGTGGTGGTATTATTATTATTATTATTATTATTATTATTATTATTATTGTTATTGTTGTTGTTATTATTATTGGTGGTGGTGGTGGTAGTTATAGTAATTATGATAAATTAAAAGGAATCAATGTTTACTTGTTTACCTGTGTCATAGATGTTTACCTGTTACACCCGTTTCATGGCTCATTCAATCTTCTGACAGGATTATGAATTATTTTTTCAGGCAATGTAATTATGCACGCTCACATTTCTGTTTGTGCATTACTTCACATGGCTACATGACTCTCTTAATGGACGCGACTATATTTATACTACTACTACTACTACTACTACTACTACTACTACTACTACTACTACTGCCATTGGTTCAGATCATATTGGATCATATTATAACCAAGTTAATCAAATTACACGTGCACCAGACACGTATCGTACAATGTGTGTTTTTGGTACACGAAAAATTGACAGAGTGTTCAGTGACAGAAGAGCATATATGTTTTAAATATGGCCAAAGACAGAGATCGGTTTATAATCCTAATTGAAGCTTAAGAAACAGAGCTTTTCTCTTTGATCTACTATTTTTACACGAAAATAGGACGTTGATCTGAAATTCTCTAATCTATAATATAAATCTAACCTGTTTTATTTTACTTCAGTCGAAGTTCTCAGAAATGAAGAGACCCACAACCTGGGGATGACACTTGAAATCTATATGAGATACATAGATATTCGAATGTTCCATTAAAGTTCTTTATCTCTCAAACACTGAGTTAGTAAAGAAATTGAGAACATAATTTTCCTCTCCCCAATTAACCATTTTTATATGTTGTAGTATATCTTTCATGTAGGTCTCATGGTTTTACTGGATTCCAGGACAAGAATTTATCTAGTCTGGTGGAGTATCCAGCTTCGTGCTATTACTTGAAGTAACATCACTTGGAGAAGGTGCACCCTTCCTCGTAAAAGCTAATGTGTGTTAGTTATAGTAAGGAGATCTTATTTGGGAAGCGAATACAAAATGTGATTTTGAATATTTGGTCAGGGTTTACTTCTATGGAAAAAGTATCCTCTTGCCAGATTGTTTTGACAACACCTTGTACAGAGAGACCTTAGACACTCGAGGAAAGTGTCTAGTAGGCATTCAAGTTCTCTCCTGTAGGCATTCAAGTTCTGTTTAAATATATGTATGTTTAAATGTATGTATGCATGCATGTATGTTTGTATGTATGTATGCATGTATGTTTAAATGCATGTATGTATGTATGTATGTATGTATGTATGTGTGCCTAAAACTTTCGACAAAGGCGACGGATTTTCACGAGATCGGTACCGTTTTTAAGCTACACGTCTCGGATGACAAATATTGGACAATTGGCTAAAAACATTAATTCCTTCCACCTCAACTGAGCACTTTTCTACAAAAGTGGCCAATCTTTTCACCGATATTTTCGAAAGTTATTCCCTCTTTTCGATTGATCAGCCTTAATTTAAACCTTCGCCACCTCCGGTTTGACGATGGGCGCAACGGCAAACATGTCACTTTTTTCACGTTCTTTTCCTCCTTCGCGTACGGGTTCGAGTCTGCCTGCCTACTATCACTTTTTTTGTTCAACACACACCTCCAAACACCCGGGCAACGCCGGGCACGCAGGATAGTAGTATATAATAATTTGCTTTTCACTTTTTCACTTTCTATTTTTCGCTTCTACTTGCTTTCACGTCATCAACACCTGAAGATGATTCGCAGTCGAAATTAGCAAAAGGTAATCATAGAAAGTATCTATTTTTGCTGGTTAGCTCAATGTTTGGAAACATTCGAGAAAGATAATTGAAAGAAAAGCACAAGTTTATAGATATATATATTGGATTTTGCTGAGTATTTCCTTACATTTTATCTATGAATTTATACTTTTCTAGTATTTTCCTTTCTTAAATGTTTCCAAACAGCAAAAATAGATACTTATCTATAATTACCCTTTGCTAACTTTTTTCCTCTGAGGAGAAGAGCCTTTTTTCAAACTCCATGGAATAAGGAACTTTTCACTTTTTTTCGTATTCCTTATTTTGAATAAAATACTATAAACTTAATTCTACAGTATATTGACATTTTATACTTACAAGCTTTTTTTTTACATAGGAATCACCACTTATCAAAGCCCAGAGGCCACTCGAGGATAAGGATACACATCAGTCATCGTGATTATAGCATAGTAAACAAAAGTAGTGAGAGTTTTGTAAATTAGATTACTAAGGGGGACGGTTCATCAAGAACTTGTTTACGTTGGACTTGAAGACAATCAAATTATAGTCAGCTAGAAAGCAGGAAGAGAGGTCCATAGGCGCGATGTTCTAAGAAAGAAACTTTGTTCATGGAATCTACATTTACGTTAAGGCACAGATAAAGAGTGTGGGAAATTATTGATAGTGGTTTTGGTTAGACGAGTGTTTGTTATTAAGGTTTGGCGAGGGACAGCATAGATTGAAGTCCAGATGAGCACTTGCCATGAAAATAACGTTAAAGCAGAGACATGCTCGCAACGTCTCTTCTATGAGAGAGAGGTTGCAGGGAAGAGAAAAGGACACCCCCCACTAAGCTAATAAATTTAATTTGAACTCTGTCAAGACAAGATCAGCTGCTTCTAGCAGCTCCTGCCCAGATGTGGAAACAATACTCCATCCTTGGCCGTACCTGGCTTTTATATAGGTAGAGAATTGCATCAGAGGTGAGATATCTACTGAAGCGGTAGAAGGATCCCACCATTTTTCCAGCGACCTTGGCAATGAGTTTTATATACGCATTCCATTTCAAAATATGAGTAAAGGTCCACCTCAGAAGATTGTCAAAACATGACGCCTCCCCAAAATGAGAGTCATTAATTTCAATTGATGCCAGATGGGCATCAGAGCCTTGATAATGTGAAGATAAAAGCTTGGTTTTAGATGCATTACAAGTAACCAGCCACTTTTTTCCCCATTGTACCACGTGCTCAAGATCAGAGGAGAGAGAATCAGAGAAACTTGGTCATTTACGGTCTTTGATGTGCTACCGTAGATGGTAGTGTCGTCAGCATAAATGTCTACGAATGAATACTATATGATAATCTTAATAAATTAATGTATAACTTTATCAAGATACAAATAAAAAACGATTGATTTGATATAACTAGAAAGTATATATATAAAAAAAATGAAGCCTAATTCGACCCTTTTTAAAAGATAGATTTAATCTTTTATAATGACAAAAATGCTAGCGTAAAATTTTAAAAATAGATGAATAAATAAATAAATAATTGAACGACCAACTCCGAGATGACCTGATTTCGGTAAACTTGTTCAACCGCCTACCCAGTTTAAATATTGTCTGAGAAATGACTTTCTGAAATCTTCAATTGTCCTTTGTCTCTTGTATCCCATTGTGTTAACTTGTACTACCTCCCTTTTTTTCTCCCTTTTTTCTCCCTTTTTTCTTCCTTTTTTCTTCCCCTCTCTCTCTAAATGTTTTTATAACTCCCCCTTATATATCCGTTCTTTTTCTGTCTAATGCTCTTTCTTTCAAACCTCTCTAATTCTTTCATACATCCTTTTTCTCCCTTTTTTCTTCCTCTCTCTCTCTCTAAATGTTTTTATAACTCCCCCTTATATATCCTTTCCTTTTCTGTCTAATGCTCTTTCTTTCAAACCTCTCTAATTCTTTCATACATCCTTTTTTCCTCCTTTTTTTCTTCCTCTCTCCCTCTAAATGTTTTTACAACTCCCCCTTATATATCCTTTCTTTTTCTGTCTAATGCTCTTTCTTTCAAACCTCTCTAATTCTTTCATACATCCTTTTTTCCTCCTTTTTTTTCTTCCTCTCTCCCTCTAAATGTTTTTACAACTCCCCCTTATATATCCTTTCTTTTTCTGTCTAATGCTCTTTCTTTCAAACCTCTCTAATTCTTTCATACATCCTTTTTTCCTCCTTTTTTTCTTCCTCTCTCCCTCTAAATGTTTTTACAACTCCCCCTTATATATCCTTTCTTTTTCTGTCTAATGCTCTTTCTTTCAAACCTCTCTAATTCTTTCATACATCCTTTTTTCCTCCTTTTTTTTCTTCCTCTCTCCCTCTAAATGTTTTTATAACTCCCCCTTATATATCCTTTCTTTTTCTGTCTAATGCTCTTTCTTTCAAACCTCTCTAATTCTTTCATACATCCTTTTTTCCTCCCTTTTTTTCTTCCTCTCTCTCTAAATGTTTTTGCAACTCCCCCTTATATATCCTTTCTTTTTCTGTCTAATGCCCTTTCTTTCAAACCTCTCTAATTCTTTCATACATCCTTTTTTCCTCCCTTTTTTTCTTCCTCTCTCTCTAAATGTTTTTGCAACTCCCCCTTATATATCCTTTCTTTTTCTGTCTAATGCCCTTTCTTTCAAACCTCTCTAATTCTTTCATACATCCTACCCACCAACAAACTTTTAAACCCCCCTCCCTTTTTAACGGATTAGATTTAAAATAATAATCAACTCATTAATTTAGGCTGCACGCTAG
Source organism: Euprymna scolopes (assembly GCF_053919585.1). Classification (NCBI taxonomy): domain Eukaryota; kingdom Metazoa; phylum Mollusca; class Cephalopoda; order Sepiida; family Sepiolidae; genus Euprymna; species Euprymna scolopes. The sequence continues at coordinate 17,035,877 of NC_136522.1, read as the reverse complement.
ACATGGTAAAATATTTCTCTTCTAATATTAAAAAAGTTCCTAAAAACATTTTTAATTTTCAAATTTTTTTCTTGCCTGATGAGATTAATAAAGATCAAAACGCTCTGCACATCGTAGCATGATATGACTGTATTTACATAAAGAAAATAACAATTATAAAATTTATATATATATATATATATATATTCAGGGTGTCCAAAAAGTCACTGCAAGGTTTGAACTTACATAGATTCTTTATTTTTTGATGATATCTTTCTGTAATTTTAACACAGTCTGACTGAGACATTGGGAAATTTTTATTTTTAAAAATGACAAAATTCAAAGAATCTTTATTTTTGAAAAATAATGTCTTTTAATTTTTGCCTTTTTTCAGCTTCACATATCTGTGCTCTTTCCAAAACATTATTCATGACAGATTGCAGAATCTCTGGAGTGATATTTAACTCCCTTATTTTGTTCCTGATGTTTTCCTTCAATTCTTGCAGGGTTTGTTAACGTAGACTCTTTTTTTAAGAGATTCCCACAAGAAAAATGTCAGGGCTATTCAAGTCTGGGGAACCTGGTGGCCATTTGGCATTGCCATAACGAGAGAATTTTGTCGCCAAAGCATTGCCTGAGAAGCTCCATGGTGTCTCGCTGTGTGTGCCGTTGGCCATCTTGTTAGAACCATAATCCGGACTTATTTTGAATTTGGAGGCGCAGGAAGTCTGTAATCATTGTCCGATATCTCCAGTAACAGTGACAGTGTTTTCGTCTTGATCTTAAAAAAAAAAAAAAAAAGAAAAGAAAAAAAAGAGGTCCAATAATCTTCTCCGTTACTGAACATCATACGGTGCACTTTCTGGGATACAACTGCTTTTGATGAATTGCTCTTGAATTTTCAGAACCCCAAAATCGGTAATTTCGTTTGTTAACGAAGTCATTCAAATGAAAATAGGCTTCATCTGATATAAGCAACTGTTGCAGAAAATTGGGATCATTTGGGACAAGTTCTTGCATTTGAACTGCATATTGAATCCTTGTTGGAAAATCTTCAGGCTTCAAGTGTTTAACAAGCTGTTCTTTATAAGGAAAAAGTTTTAAATTGTGCAGAATATTATGCAGTGAGCTTCGACATATCCCAAGTTGATGTTACAAGATGATACTCGACACTCGCTCGCACTCTTTCCCATTTCTTCATTTGTGATAACATTTAGAGGTCTGTCAGCTGGTGGCAGATCAAGTACAGCTCCTTGGTCTTCAAATCGGCGCACAATGTTTAGAATTTTGTTGTGACTTTTTTAAATTACATTTTCACCCCAAACAAGGCACATTGCCACTTTGATGTAGGGGGCTACTATCAGGGATATAAGCTACAGGGGTACTATGTGGGGAGTTGGGCAGCAAGATGTCGGTTCACGTTACACTTGAACTTTTGCATGTCAGTACAGTTGGGGAAACAGGAACCCGGAAGGGAATTCCAAAGTCTAGCAGTTTGTCGGAGCATTCACCGTTAAAGTATTTGTAGAACAGACAGAGAGATGCTACATTTCGTCAATGGGACAGAGGCTGAAGCTTAGATGACAGTTCAGGACTCTCTTTTGAATCTTGTCTAGGAGTGAGAGACTAGTAGCAGATTCACCAGCCCAAATATGACAACAATACTCCATACATGGGCGAATGGTGGCCTTATAGAGGTACAGGACATTTTCGGGCGTTAGTAGCTTTCTAGCACGGTAGAGAGAACCTACCTTTTTCGCAGTGGTCCTCGCAATGCTTTCAATGTAATTTTTCCAACTCCTGTTTCCTGTAAACGTTAGGCCGAAGAGTTTAAAAGATGTACTTTCAGATAAAGAGTCTTTGGCCATTGCTATTGGTGGTAGAGAAGGTTTCTTGTAATTATTGAAGGAAACAAGCTTAGTCTTGGCAGCATTGAATGTGACCATCCATTTTTATCACCATTCCACTGCAGATTGGAGGTCGTCCTCTAGTGTCTCTGCCATTTCTTTAGATATGTGTTCATTTGTTTTCCTGTCGTGTCTGTTATAGAGCGTGGTATCATCAGAATATATACCCATCTCACAGACAATTTTGTCAGGGAGGTCATCTATGAATATTAGAAATAATAGAGGTCCAAGGATAGGCCCCTGAGGCACTCCGGCATTTATATCATAGTGTTTAGACTTGATATATCTGAACATGAAAATGCCGTCGTTAAGCTTTTTTGAGTCAAAACAATTGACCCCTGATTTTGGTAAAACAATTTCGCAACTAGCATACGTTGTTCAATGTTATCCTTATCCATAATTAATTTTCTAAATATTATCTGCTAAATATCTGAAATATAGAAAAAATAATCATTAATGGTAAAAGTGTAAATGATTTCTAACCTTGCAGTGACTTTTTGGAGACCCTACATATATATATATATATGTATGTATATATATATATATATATATATATATATATATATATATATATATATATATATATGTATATATATACATATATATATATAATTATAAAACTCAAATGACCTTGTAACGAGTGATGTAACCCACTTTCCGATTTACGACATCCGGTTGCACATGCGCGCATAAACATTAACCCATAACAACGTAAACAAATAAACACAAATCGCTTCTTTTACAGATTTTGACCTGCGCACTGAAATATTAACGTTATTATTTCGAAATTATTATTTAACATGGGAAGAGTGTTTCGCAACTATTCTTTATTACAACTATACTGTCGCTATTTTCTTACAACTAAATAACTTTAACCCGTTGACAAACATAAGAACAATTGTAGTAAAGCCAAGACTACTACTACTACTACTACTACTACTACTCTCTATCCGTCCCTTTTCCTTCCTTCCTTCTTTCGTTTTTTATTTTTTGTTTACATTTCTAGATACAAAATAGTTGTGTGAGAATGGTGAATTTGTTGACACATTTACTAATCTGTTTCAATATTAGTTTTATTTTATTTTATTTATTTATGTTTTGCTTTTTTTGCTACAGGTCTTATTAATTTTTTTTTTTTTTAGATTTTAAGTTTCTATAACTTGGTTGAAGGATTCCAATATGGTTTTTCATTCTTATATTTCTCATCGGTAGGTTCATGTGCGTTTTTGCTGCTAAATGACTTTCGTCGGCGTTCGAATCGTAGGAAAATCATGTTTAATTTTCGATTTTTGAGCGATTATTCGGAAAAATAGGTACCTTTTCACGAATAGGGAGGATTTTTTTCCATGTTTGAGTGATCCGTCCGTGATTTTTCATTTTACTATACTTTCATAGAAATGTTTCTGTTATGTAAAAATAAAAACAACTTATTTTCTTTACGTCACAAATGTCAAGCTTATACATGGATTCCTTAGTTAATATATCATACTGACCCAACGGGTCACGGGTAGTCTAGTATATATATATATATATATATATATATATATATATATATATATATAAAATAAATAAATTACAAAAGTCTAGAATCAAAATTTCCAGCCGTTGACTATCTTACCGTTTATTCCTTTAAGAAATTTGACATACACAATTCTTGACAGCACCTGTTTCGTAGCGCAAAATGATTCATTATGAATTTACATAAATCAAAGGATTGGTATAAATAAAAGGTTAAATATAATCAAAGAAATATATAAATATATATGCACACTTGTGTTTGTTTACTTGACAGGTTATTTTCTTTGATGCATTGTTAATTAAAGTACTGTGATAATTCACGTTTGTTTCTTTCTTTGACCTTTCCAGTTGGTGGACTAATGATCTTATATTTGTGTATCTATTTCACTGCTGCTGGTTATATCAAATGGCGTTTGAAATAATGTTTCTTGTAATTCTGAAGTGAAAATAGCTTTGTCTTACAAGCAACATTGTTCGTTTCAATGCGGATCATCTTCAAAGTGAATCAAGAGTATATTTACATTAAAATACTTATAAAACTGACACAGGAATGGAAGTCTGTGGTGATGGGATAGAGGCTGGAGCTTGGCAGATAGCGCAGTATTCTTTTCTGTACACTGTCCAAGTAGATGAGGCTAGTGGTCGGTGCTATCTATCGGTCTGTTTCTCTGTGCGTCTACATATCTATCTATCTATCTATCTATCTATCTATCTATCTATCTACTCGCAGAACGGGCAACTCTATTCGCGCGCACACACACGTACGCATCCACACGTACACACATGCATATACACATCCACACAGATGCACATATACACGCATACACATACACACATACCCATACACACAGTACACACATGCACACAGTACACACATACATACAAAAATAAATACACACATACATATAACCCATACACATACACACGCATAGATACGCACTCTTGTGAGCGTATGTTTATCACTTTGGACACGTGCCGAAAGATGTTGGAAAACACCTGCGAAGGTGCAAATGCCTCTTTGATTAAAAAAGAAATTCTAGCTGAGTGAAAATCACTATATTACACTGGTTTTGGTTTATGGGCATTTTCAAACGCATGCCTATGTGTGTATCTACTTCATACACACAACACCGCCCCACCCACACACATATATTAGTTTTTATTATAGAGTTGAACATTCAAAATTCAAAGCTTTCTCAGCCGTATCAAATATAACTTACACACCAAGAAATCACGTTTGTGTACTTAATACACACACACAGTTGTTTATGCACACATATACGCACATACGCGCGCACGCGCGCGCACACACGCACACACGCACACACACACACACACACACACACACATATATATATATATATATATATACTAGCATTTAAGCCCGGCGTTGCCCGGGTATTGGATGTGTCTGTTGAGCAAAAAAAAACAAAAACAAAAACAAAAAAAAAAGTGGTAGTAGGAAGGCAGGCTCGAGAAGAAAAGAACGGGGGAAAAAACCTGACGTCTATGCTGTTAAGACCACCGCCAAACCGGAAGTGACATTATTTAAAATTAAGGCTTGACAATTAAAAGGAGAGGATGACTTTCAAAAATATCGGCTAAAAAGCGACCGCCTCCTCCCTGTAGAAAAGTTCCCAGTTGAAGGTGAAGCTATTAATGTTTTTAACCAATTTTTCGATATTTGTCGTCTGAAAGGTCGGACCTTAAAACGATACTGATCTTGATAAAATCCGTCGCCTCTGTCAAAAGTTTTAGGCAGATATGCAAACATACATACATACATACATACATTTATATATCGCTAACTAAAAATTTTCGACCCAAACCGATTAAAAAGCTTGCTCTATCTCTGAATACCCTTTATGTAAAATTTAAAATGTTTAGACCAGAAATCGTCTGAATAACTTGGTAGAGACCGCAGAGGTCAATTTTTTAAAAATTTGACCCATATTATGGCCCCTTAACATTTATTGTTTTGGGCTCAAATCAAGTTATTAAGTTAGATCCATGTCCAAGGGACCTATATCTAAAATTTTAAGTGTTTAGACCCAAAATTGTCAGAAGAGTTTGGTAGAGTTTTCAAAGGTCAAATCGTTAAACTTGGACACCTTAATCGGCAAATTTCTGGCCGATAACCGATCACATCGATTTTACCAAATCTCAGTACTCTGTATATTAAATTTCGAGTCTGTAGACTTAAAATTGACAGTTATTGCGTAGGGAAATGTCACACACAGACACACAGATACACACATCGACAGATACTTTCATTTTTATAGATATACTAGCATGGGTGCCCTCCGTTGCCCGGGTATTTGGATATGTATGTTTAGCAAAAAAAAAAAAAAAAAAAAACCAAAAACAAACACAGATACACAGATACACAGACAGACACTTTCACTTTTATAGATATATAGATAGATAGACAAGCATGAGTTCCCGGTGTTGCCCGGGTGTTTGGAGGTGTATGCTGAGTAAAAAAAAAAAGTAAATTTTTTCAACTTTGACCCCTATTATGACCCCTTCAACTTTATTGTTTTGGGCTCAAATCAAGTTATTAAGTTAGATCCATGTCCAAAGACCATATATCTACAATTCCAAAATTTTAGACTCAAAATTGTTGGAGGAGTTTGGTAGAGTTCTCAAAGGTCAAATCGTTTAACATTAACATCTTAACAGCCAATTTTCTGGCCCGAAACCGATCACGTAGATTTTTCCAAATCTCAGCACCCTGTATATCAAATTTCGAGTCTGTAGACTAAAAACTGAGAGAGTTATTGCGTAGGGAAATGTACCCACACACAAACACAGACAGACAGACAGATAGACACACACTCACAGATACGTTCACTTTTATAGATATACTAGCATTTCGACCCGGCGTTGTCCGGGTGTTTGGAGGTGTATGCTGAGCAAACCCCCCCCCAAAAAAACAACATGAACTGAAATTTTATTGACTATGGTAACATTTATTTCTTGTATATTTATTTTTCGCGGGTAGTTGTTCGTTGGCTTTTCTGCTAAAAACTCTTGCTAAATAATATCGACGAAATATCGAAAAACAAAGAAACAAAAACAGTAATAATGAAGCTTTACTTACTTTAGTAAAATAATCCGAAACAGCAAAATGGGATATTTAAAAATAAACACGTAATTACTTTAGTTTTTTAAAGCAAGGAATCGATATAAATATGAATAAGAAGAAAATGGCGCCCTTTTCAAGCAGAACAGCTTCGTTTCAGTTTTACAGTATTGAACGGTGTAGTATTGCGCCGTCGGATTCAGAGTTGTACTATTGTAATGTAAAGAACACGCAGAAAGGTTGTAATCAACTGAATTCCTTCTAGTATGCGGACAAAAAAAGCTTAAACCGATATATAAATAAAAATAAAAAGGTTATGTAAATGTTTTTAAAAAGACACGTAATCACGCGAGCAGGATTTTTTCCTTCTTTTGATACGATAACAAGTAACGTTCTTATTTTTTATTATTTATCTATTTTCGTAAGAGTGCCACATGCAAATGGAGAAGGAAAAAAAAGAGTTATGCAAAATTTGTGTCGGGAATTGTCTAAAGTTCCGACTTTTTTTGGCTTTCACTTTAATAAGAACGTGAATTTATTCGACACAATATGATTCAACTAAAAAAAAATAAAAATAAATAGAAGCTAACGTTAATTAAGATTAAATAAAGGTGTTATTCTGGACCCTCACCCCTTTTTAAAAACCTTGTTAAACTTTCTCATATATATCCCCCAATATTTCCTCCTGTATCAGAAAACACGCTATGTGATATACGTATATCTGTACGTGATGTTGCGAAGCTAATCAAAAACCTTGATTCGAGTAAAGCAACTGGCCCTGATGGTATTCCAATTATAGTACTCAAAAAACTTCAACCTGAATTAGCGCCCATACTTACAAAACTGTTTAAACGTTGTCTTAAGGAGAATAATTTCCCATCTCCCTGGAAAATCTCATCAGTATACCCTGTATTTAAGAATTCAGGTGATCGCTCATCCCCCTCTCAGTACAGGCCAATAAGTCTCCTGTGCGTCATGAGTAAGTTGCTAGAATCTGTGTTAAATACAGAAGTAATCAAACATCTCAACAAAAATAACCTTCTTAGTGACACTCAATATGGTTTCCGTTCTGCTAGATCTACAGCAGATGTCCTTACAGTTATATCGCTAGGATTAGCAAATTTCTCGACGGTGGCAATCTTTCTAGGGCAATTGCTCTTGACATATCTAAAGCCTTTGATAGGGTATGGCATAAAGGTTTACTTCATAAGATCGCTAGCTATGGTATAGCTGGAAAAGTCTTCTCAATTATTAAATCATTTCTTTCTGATAGGTTCATAAGAGTAGTAGTTGAGGGGCAAAAATCAGAAGCTCACAGTATTAATGCCGGTGTCCCTCAGGGATCCATCCTGGACCCAACTCTTTTCCTGATCTACATTAATGATCTTCCAAATCATATCCTTACATCATTTGTAGATATTTATGCTGACGACACTACCATTTATGGTAGCACATCTAAGACAGTAAACGACCAAGTTATCTCCAATTCTCTCTCCTCTGATCTTGAGCACGTAGTACAATGGGGAAAGGAGTGGCTGGTTACTTTTAATGCATCTAAAACCAAGCTTCTCTCTTTACATCATCAACATTCTAATCCACATTTGTCATCAATCGAAATGAATGGCTCTCGTCTTCAGGAGGCCTCAAGTTTTGACAAGCTTCTGGGCTTGACCTTTACTCCTGATCTTAAATGGAACACGTATATCAAATATGTTGCCAAGGCCGCTGGAAAAATGGTGGGATCTTTCTATCGATCCAGTAGATATCTCACTGCTGATGCTATTCTCTACCTATATAAGAGCCAGGTACGTCCAAGGATGGAATACTGTTGCCACATCTGGGCAGGAGCTGCTAGAAAGGATTTGTCCTGCCTTGATAGAGTTCAAAATAGACTTCGTAGCCTCGTAGGAGATGTCCTTTTCTCCTCCTTGCAACCTCTATCTCACAGAAGAGATGTTGCGAGTTTGTCTCTGATGTATCGTTATTTTCATGGAAAGTGTTCAACTGAGCTTCAATCTATGGTCCCCCCTCGCCAAACTTTCACAAGAAACACTCGTCTAGCTGTAAACACTATCAATAATTTCCCCCACTCTTTATCTGTGCCAAAACCTAAACGTAGATTCCATGAACAAAGCTTCTTTCTTAGAACTGCACGCCTGTGGAATTGTCTTCCGTTTTCCTGCTTTCCGGCTGACTACAATATGGTTGTGTTCAAGTCTAAAGTAAATAAGTTCTTGATGAGCCGTTCCATATAAGTTATTAAATTTACCAAATTTTCATTACTAATGATTACTATATTGACCAATTTCTACTGTACACTCTTTAACCCTTATCCTTGAGTGGCCTCTGGGCCTTGATAATGTGGTGATGCCTTTGTAAAAAAAAAAAAAAATTTCCATTCTATACAGGTCAGGCGCGAACGAACACCCAATAATTTTATTATACCATAATTCTTCAAACTGAAACATAATTATCAAAGTATACTTACACTAATAGATATGAAAAGTCTTTGTTTAAGTTTGTGCTATATTTCCATGGAGTACAGGCGCGAACGCAGACCCCACAATTTATTTATACCATCCCTATTTAAGTTGAAACATACTTATGTACATCTATATCAAAAACCGTCGGAAACGGTTTTTTTTTCATTTTTTATTTCCATAATTTGGGGACCAGGCGCGAACGCAGACCCCCACAATTTTTAAGAACCACCATTCTGCCAGATCAAACCTATTCATTCCTGGTCCTCAGTTTTTTTTTTAAATAGTCAACCATATAGGAGCCTATTCGTGACCACACACACACACACACACACACACACACACACACACACACAGACGTTCAGCTTTATATTATAGATGTACTAGCATGGGTGCCCGGCGTTGCCCGGGTATTTGAAGGTGTATGGTGAGCCAAAAAAAAAGCGGTCAATTTTTTAAAATTTGTCCCCTATTATGACCGCTTAACATTTATTGTTTTGGGCTCAAATTGAGTTATTAAGTTAGATCCATGTCCAAGGAACCTATAACTAAAATTTAAAGTGTTTAGGCCGACAATTGTCGGAGGATTTTGGTAGAGGTCTCAAAGGTCAAATCGTTGAGCTTTGACCCCTTAATTGCCAAATTTCTGACCGAAAACCGATCACGTAGGTTTTCCCAAATCTCAGTACCCTGTATATCAAATTTCGAGTCTGTAGACTTAAAATTGACAGTTATTGCGTAGGGAAATGTACACAGACAGACAGACAGACAGATAGACAGACAGATAGATAGATAGATAGATAGATATATTAAACAAAAATATATAATGTATATATATTTGCTTGAAACGTACTCGGTGGCTGAAAATGCAAAGCTCGTTGTTTGTTTAAGAACAGGCGATTTGAGCACTATAAAAGTGGTGGCGGGTGTCTATATTAATAGAGATGCTAGTCTAGCGGCACTGATGAGTTGTGATACAACGAAACAGGACTGTATATCGATGACTACAAATATATATACCAATAATACTATAACTTGAAAATAAATTTCAAGTACAATAATTAATATAACTTAAAAATAGGATTGAAGAATGGTAAAATAAAAACAAACAAACAAACAACCAGATAAAAAACGAAAATAATCAATAAAAGTTCAAATGAATTCAGCATGACTATTATGTAATCATCAACGCTCTGACCCCTATCTTACATGAATGGCTCTCGCCTTGGTGAGGACTACATCTTTTGACAAGCTTCTGGGCTTGACCTTTACTCCTGATCTAAAATGGAACACGTATATTGAATCTGTTGCCAAGGCTACTGGAAAAATGGTGGGATCCTTCTATTGATCCAGTAGTTATCTGATTGCTGATGCAATTCTCTATCCATAGCCAGTTACGTCCAAGGATGGAGTACTGTTGCCACATTTGGGCAGAAGCTGCTAGAAAGGACTTGTCCTGCCTTGAAAGAGTTTAAAATAGACTTTGTAGCCTCGTAGGAGATGTCCTTTTCTCTTCCCTGCAACCTCTTTCTCACATAAGAGATGTTGCGAGTTTGTCTCTGCTGTATCCTTATTTTCATGACAAGTGCTCGACTGAGCTTCAATCTATGGTCCTCCCTCGCCAAACTTTCACAAGAAACACTCGTCTAGTTGAAAACAATATCAATAACCCCCCCCACTCTTTCTCAGAACTGCACGCCTGTGGAACTGTCTTCCGTTTGCCTGCTTTCCAGCTGACTACAATCTGATTGTCTTCAAGTCCAACGTAAACAAGTTCTTGATGAGCCGTTCCACTTAAGTTAACACATTTACAGAGTTTCCATTACTAACAATTACTATATTGTTCAATTGACTACTGTACACTCTTAACACTTATCCTCGAGTGGTCTTTGAGCCTTGATAAGTGCTGATGCCTATGTAAAAAATTATATATATATATATACAGATTTTTTGCGGTTCAAAAGTTAATAGGTTGGAACAAGATATTCGCAGTCATATCGAGCTAGGAAAGCTACAATTCGTTAATAAAAACGATTTAAGAGTAAATTTACGAGGGGCGTGCAATAAGTAATGCCCCTGGCCCACTTCCCGTTGTCTGATCTAGCTAAAATTTTGCATGTGCAATCATTTATATCTCTACGGGTTATATGGCAACTTACAGCTCTGAACTAATTGTGGTTTGAACTGAGTCAGATGTGAAATGAACCCTGTTGAATGTCGAGCAGTGATCCGGTTTTTGTATTTGAAAGGACACACACCACAGGAGATTTTTGATGAAATGAAAGAAACTTATGGTGATAATGCCCCATTACAAGACCTTGTAAAACGCTGGCATCGTGAATTCAAACATGGCCGGAAGTCTGTGGAAACAGCTCCCAGACCTGGTCGCCCCCCCCTGCTATTGATGAGGCATCTGTCCATCAAGTTGAGGCTTCCATTTCGGAAGATCGGCTCATTACTATTCGCCAAATAGCTCAAGGTGTCAAGATTAGTACAGGGTCTGTGGAAACTATCATTCATTACAATTTGCATATGCATAAGGTGTCTGCCAGATGGATTCTTAGGTTGCGCACACCATTCCAGAAGCGAGAACGCGTCGAATGCTCGAGCATGAATTTGGAGATGTGCCAAGAAGAGGAGTCAAAGTTTTTCAAAAGACTGATTACACAGGATGAAACTTGGGTCCATCACCATGATCCAGAGACCAAAGCTCAGTCAATTCAGTGGAAGCACTTGGACTCACCACCTACAAAGAAGGTAAGGGTGTAGTCCTCCGTTGGCAAGGCCTTCTGGGACCAGGACGGAGTAGTGATGACAGATTTCCTGGCAAAGGGTACCACAATTAGAGGAGCCTATTATGCTTCACTTCTGAGGAAATTAAGGGAAGCTATCAAAATCAAGAGGCGGGGCAAAATCAGCAAAGGTACCCGCCTCCTGCAGGACAACGTTCCTGGTCCACAACTCGCATGTCGCCAGATCAGAAGCACGGGCGTGTGGTTATGAAATCCTTCCCCATCCTCCCTACTCTCCTGATCTTGCACTCTTTGACTTTCACCTCTTCCCAGCCATGAAATTGTTTTTGAAAGGAAAGCGTTTCCCAGATGATGCAGACTTGATTTCTGAAGTCACGTCGTGGTTGGAGGACCAACCTGTGGTGTTCTACAAAAACGGTCTGCAGAGCTGCATCAAACGATGAAGAAATGCATAACTCTGGGTGGTTCGTATGTAGAGAAAGACTAATAACTGTGCCAAGTTTCGTTGCTCTACTGCTATGGGAAGTGGGCCAGGGGCATTACTTCGTCCCTCGTATATATTTATAAATTAGCGATAATATATATATATATATATATAAAAGAACTAAAATAAACCCCGAGACGTCTTTCAACCGATGCATTGTCATTAGAAAACATTATCGGTTGCGATTAGAATGTAGGTAGATAATTCACTATACCCATTCAGAATATGTGTCTAAGAAAAACAACAATCCTCTCTCTTTCTCTCTCTCGTTATATATATATATATATATATATATATATATATATATATATATATATATATATATATATATTAGAGCTCTTTAAACAATTCCAGCGTACATAGCGAAGGCTTACGCATTATTACACACAAAGCCTGTGACCTTGGAGAGGCTTATTGCCACCCAAATCCCAATGAAGACTAATGGTCGCTGCCAACGAGAAATGGTAAGCGGTTATTGCGATAACGCAAATTCCTTTCCAAAGGTTATCGAAAGAGGTGTGAAGCGTACTGGAAATCTGGGCAGATTTGTTGTCACTCAGTGCCCAGTGAACATCACAAGTTGTTCTCAAGAGAAGTCTTTGATGATGACCTTGTAAGTAAACAACAACAACAACAACAAAAACAGCAACAACAACAATATTAATAATAATAGTATTATACTTTACCGTTCAACACATAGCATTGATACATATATTCATGTTATCATTAACTTCTTTAAACTATTACCAAATCATTTATCTATAAAATAATCATAAGTAATATACCGAAATATTATTGCAGTTACACTAAACAATGCAATCATTAACACCGATAGCAGGTTCGTTTTGATCCTTTACGTATGACATATTTTCCAAATCTCTCAATTTATTTGATATAATTGATGCCATTTCCCATAAACCGTATTAACATTTCCTTTCATTCCAGTATCGTCACACTTTAAATAATTATCCGTGACACTAATGATTTATTCATATTGCAAATCGGTTTGTCTTTTGATGACTTTACCACGTGGTGATAAAATGCTTCATTATATGTTTGTTTGTTCTTTTAATTTATAAAACAGATTCGACGTTATCCGGATTATTTAGATTCTTCAGACTACTGTTCTCATCTTGAGTGTGATTTTCACAACGTTACCGTCGACGTAACCTCCGACCTTCTCCAGGTGAATCTTTTCAAACTTGGGAAAGTTTCTATCGAACTCGAGAAAGTTTCTGTCGAACTCGGGAATTTGGACGGAATTTTGAACGGAACCCTTTATTTACTTCACGCGGGCTAGCATGCTCTTGTTCATTCAGCCATCATTGGATAGAGGTCCTAAGTAATTCGCAATTGTATTGCAAGGATTAGTGACGCAGTAATTAGAGTACTGGGAAAGATAAATTATAAAAGTGATATCCTCCTGAAGGTTGAAGGTTCAATTCTCAGTGTGGGAGACCGAAAAATACAACTGCGACTTATTTAGGATATCTATCAAGTCATGGCTAACGGAACGAGAGCATGTTATCCTCGTGAAGTAAATAAAGTGTTCCGTTCGAAATTCCGCCCAAATTCCCGAATCCGACAGACACATTCCCGAAGGTCGGAGGTTACATCGACCGAAACGTTATGAAAATAACACTCAAGATGAGAACAGTAGTCCGATGAATCCAAATAATACGAATAACTAATCCTCATCTAAAAAATCCAGAAACGTCAGATTCAACGTTAAACCGTTTCATCGATTACTTCATCTTTTCGACAGTTAAAGAGAAATCCTTGTACACCGCGTCAGCTTTTATTTTTGTCCCAATTCTTATGTTTTTTTTAAAAACTTCTGTTTTCATTATTATTCATTAATTACGAGTTCACAGACAAGTCATCGTCAGAAATTGCTCACTGACAACAAGTTTTGTTCCTTCGAGACCGCGTGACAACAAGTCTCCTCAGATTTCTAGTACTCTCCACCTCTATCGGTAACCTCTATAAATGAGTTTACATCATCGCAACAGTCGCATACCATTGATGTCTCACTGGTAATGATCATTGGTCTTTACTTGAATTCGGGTGACAATAAGCTCCTTTAAGGTCCCAGTCCTTTTCGCACTCATTCAGCGAAAGCCTGGTTTATGCTATCTCATCAGTAGGGCTAGGACAACAGCATATTGTTTTCCTTGGTTTGACTCTCAGGTATATATCCGTTGATATCGTATATGTTTTTATGTACGGTGATGTGGTTCTAGGTTGATTAATTGTGTCTGTGTCGGATATATAATCGAGTTGACACTGTGTCGGATATATAATCGAGTTGACACAGTGGTAACGTCAGCAGCTTTGAATGCTACAAATTTGCTTTCGGTTTCGATTCTAGCTGATGGCACCCAAGTATTTTTTACTTTTGAAATCCCAACTCTATTAATAACATATACGAAATCTTGACAAATGTCAAGACAATGAAAAGAATATGCTGTTGTCCTTACTCATCAGTCTTTCTATTCTCCATCGACCTCTCGACTATTTTAGTGAGGTGTGAGTCGATGCCAATATTATCATTATTATTATTTTTTTTTGGGGGGGGGTAGTTAACTTACAATTTTGCAGTTAACGTTTTTTTGGTTCCATGTGGTGTTTCTCTATCTTTTATGTCTACTTTAGTTGCAGTTTTTATGTGGCCGATTCTCGTTTGTAGCTTCAGTGGGGGGGGGGGGTCTTCGCATTCGGAGGTTTTCCTTAAGATTTCAAACGTTTTCTTTATAGCTACCCGTTGTATTTTCTCAGTTTTCCCACAATTCCAATTTCACTCATCCTTTTTTTCGACGTTTTTCAGGACTATTATTATTATTATTATTATTATTATTATTATTATTATTATTATTATTATTATTATTATTACTACAATAATAATAATAATAATAATGATAATAATAATGATAATAATAATAATAATAATAATAATAATAATAATAATAATAATAATAATATAAGAAGAGATTTGCAAAGTAGAGTCATACAGACGGTTTTTATTGTTCGGTAGAATACTCCAAAGTTGGGTGCTCCTTAATCCGCAGAGTTTCAAAGAATGCTATTTCTTCTCATCAGAGGAAAAATTATTAGCGAAATATCTTTATGTATTAGCTGGCAGCTGCATAGGTTGAAACTTAAAGTTTTATGATTTGTAGTCAAAAAACTTAGAAACATAAGGTGTAAATATGTGAAACTGTTCTTGTGGAAAGTTCATTCAGGGTTTAAAGTTACAAAAAAGTGACTAACTATATATATATATATATATATATATATATATATATATGTATATAAACACACACATACAGGGTGACCCCCCCCAAAACGGGCCCAACTCTAATTAAGCCCCGTTTCTTAGTGTTTTGTCCGAATGAAATGAAACTTTGGTCATAACTAGTTTATTATATTCAAAATATCACATCAAAACACTAGGGTCTTTGCCTTCTTTTTCTCCGTTGATTGTAAAATGCCCAGAAAAACAATTCAATGTCCTCTATTTTTTTTGGGTCACCCTATATATATATATATATATATATATATATATATATATATATATATATATATATATTCACATATATATATATATGTGTGTGTGTGTGTGCAGATATATATAAAACATATATATATATATATATACATACATATATATATGTGTATATATATATATAAAACATATATATATATATATATAAACCATATCAATATATATATATATATATATATATATATATATATATATATATATATATATATATATATATGATAGTGAAATCAAAGGAGATGCAATGTTTACCTGATATAAGCAATGGAAAGAATCTTCATGCAAGCTGCAATTTTATGCCCGGTTTGTTTTGATTAAATTTTACATCTACATTTTTTACTTTTTTTAAAATTTTATGTAAAGGACATTTGGTGTGTTTGCTAAGTTGGTAGAGTGCTCGCTAAGCACGCAAGACGGCCGTATTTCAAATCCGGAGTTCCGATGTGTCTAACCGATGAGCCCAAACGAGAGTGAAACTCGAGTCTTGGACTTCCGGTTTGTTGGCTTTGTTGGCTCTTGTGAGCTGCGACGTTGTCTGGCTGTGGAAATAATTAGATGTATATATATATATATATATATATATATATATATATATATATATATATATAATTGAATAATAATTATCCCTTATAGACACCAGTGTTTCATGCTTACACAATTGCCAGTGTAAGAGTGTCTGTCGGCCATGAGATTCGAACCCAGCTACAGAACAATCTTTTGCTCTATTTGCTAAGCCTTTATCCCTACACACGTGAATGAAGGGAATAAAGCACTTTTAAGCGCCAAATTAGGGCGAATACATAAGAGAATCTAGAGTGTTCGAACAAGCGGAAATCGTGAACATTGCACAAACTCTAGTTATTATTTAAGTAATTATTTAGCTTGTATTTTTTATTATTATTCTGCAGAGATTGCCCGTGCTTAAATATCCTTATATACATATAATAGATATATCTAATATGTAAAAGGTTATATGTCTGCCTGTCTCCATATTTTCAAAATCTATCTCTTCTGAAACTACAAGTCGTAGAGCGGCGCTAGGGGCATCAAATGATTGTATTTTTTAGGGACCATTCTCTTATGGGGCTTTAGTCGGTAAAAACAGTCTTTACGGGTCAAAAATGGGTTAAAATTGAAAAAATAAATCATTATACATTTAAGACATTCAATTTAGTTTATTTTTAATTCTTAATTTTTAATCAGTTCATATGCGTGACACGTTGACCAGCTTTGAATGCTACAAATTTGCTTTCGGTTTCGATTTTAGCTGATGGCACCCGAATACTTTTTTTTACTTTCAAAATCACAACTCTGTAAGAATATTTACGAAATCGTGACAAATTAGAATATCATGTAAATAGCATATTTAAGCGTATTTTACGACCGGGCAAAGCCGCTACCCCGCTAGTATATATATATATATATATATATATATATATATATATATATATATATATATATAACACTTTGTTTGTATGTGTGTGTATATGTGTTTGTGAATTCGTTTGTGAATCTGAAACGGCTGAGTCGATTAAAAAAAAAATTAACACAGATATACTTCATGTGTCTGGGAGTATTTATAAGTAGGTTTTGCATCGGAATGCCTCCGATGCGTATCGCAAATTGATAATCAGTAAAATCCGATTTAAGGAACAATCTACTTTTGACTAAAGTTTACACTCTTATTAGTGATGGGGAAATTCCAATATTTTTCCCAATTCCGAACTAAATTCCCGACTCCGATACAATTACCGATTCCGATTCTTATTCTTTACAAATAGAAATACACATGTTAAATGTGCAGATATTTTCCTAGTGGTTTAAAAATCAATAAATATTTATTATTTTATCATTACTCTCAGCAGTGAAGATTTAGCTTTAAAAAAATCAATTAAAAAAAACAATTAAAAAAATCAATTAAAAAAATCAATTAAAAAACAATTAAAAAAATCAATTAAAAAAAACAATTAAAAAAATCAATCGTTTTGGCATCGGGAAATCGGTACAAGTCTTATACACCACAAGTGCATTTGATAAGTTTTATCACCGCACAAGCAGAAAGGCTCGGCGTATAAAATCGACAGTAGCTTCTTTGATAAGGCAGGGGATGATTTGAAATGAATTATACTTGACTTTTGTGTGTTAAACTTTAATTCAAATCATTATATACAAATAATATTATAAAATTTAACAGTAGGGTATCCATGGAGCAATGTAGATTACAATATATTGTCCACTAAGATACTGCAAGGAGGTGTGTGAAACTTTCTCCATGCGCACAATGGTGAGTCCCCGACAAGAGCAGACAATCACTCAAAAAAAAAAAAAAAAATGGGCGATTTTACCGATTTCGATGACAATAGAAGTCTTAAAAGCGTGGAACATTCGTTTATCTTTATTCAATCCCGGTCAACGTCGGATCTATCTGCTAGTATACCTATATTTCACTGTTATTTTATATGCGCATAAGAAAGCCTATATACAGACACAGTTAGGTGTAAGCTTAGACACACACACACACACACACACACACGCATAAACATATAATATGTGTATATGTATGTAGATGCATCGGCCTGTGCACATGTCTTTGCTTAGTTGGAGCGTGGGGATCGGGGTGGGCATGTGGTGGGAGGGGGTTGTTTAAAAGCTGGGCATGGGTAGGATGAATATGAGTCGACCAAATGTCGACCAAAAAGGGGGTGATTGGAATGGACGAGTGGGGAACTCATCAAAAAAAAACAAAAAAAAAAAATGAAATTGTTTATGGACCTTGATCTTTCGGGGCTGGTGAACGTGGAAGTAGAGGGGAACGAGTCACACCGCAAATATGTTGATATAATAACGTTGCCAGATGACGTATTAGCTTTTTAAGGAAGTTTACGTTGAAACATAACTTTTTGCAATGCTATAATTTGAAACAACTTGATCCAATTAATCTAATGAGTAAATTATGCTGTAAGCAATTAAATTAAATAGGCATGTGGCGTAACGGATAAAGTGCTAATTATAATCAAATACTGATTACACGTAGTCCATTATCTGCTACGCAACGAGTCCATTTGCGTACATTGATAATTGTTCCTATTTACAATGTCTTCCCACTGACAGAGAACAAGAAATTGAAGTGCAGCATTTGAAGAACAGATACTACACTTTGATCTTGACCCGTAATTGTTGGTTAAAAGTTTAAAGATGTCAAACGTATTCCGTTGCTATCCGACCTTCATAAAATCTTCCAACTCTCATGAAATTTAACTATTTACCCACTTTCGGTTAGAGTTAAATCAAAGCGAGAATGCACGGGGTTTAATCTTTTGCTGATCAGGATCTGATCCCGTTCTTCAAGCATTAGCTAAAGTTCAAAATACTTTCTTATTATGTGAAAAAATACAAAACAAAAAATTAGGCATAATGCCTAATATATATACATATATATATCGCAGACGACGAAACACGTGTCAGTGGATAATCATATTTCAAAAATAATATATATACCGCTCCCCATGTAGGGGTACCAAATTAATTAAAGGGAAATTTATTCCCAACTCGCATTTAGGTAAAAATGCACTTTCGTAAATAATTGAATTCATTCAAAACGTATCGACAAAAACAAAAAAAAACAAATAACATCTAAATAAATCGTGATACACCCGGACAGTCGAGCAGATGGACGCGCGGATAAAGGGTTTAGGCTCATTACTGCAGGGTCCCGATTTCGAATCTCGCTAGACTCAGCCCCTCTGATGAGTCGTAAACTACGAAACACGTATCAGTGGATAATCATATTTTAAAAATAATATATATATACCGTTCCCCATGTGGGGGTACCAAATTGGTTAAAGGGAAAATTATTCCCAACTCGCATTTGGGTAAAAATGCACGTTCGTAAATAATTGAATTCATTCAAAACGTATCGCAAAACCAAATAACACACACACACACACACACATATATATATATATATATATATATATATATATATATATATATATATATATATATATATATATTAGACTTTATGCCTAAACTTGAATGCCTACTAGACACTGTCCTCGAGTGTCTAAGTTCTCTCTGTACAGGGGTTTGTCAGAACAATCTGGCATGAGGATACTTTTTCCATAGAAGTAAACCCTGACCAAATATTCAAAATCACATTCAGTATTCGCAGCCCAAATAAGATCTCCTCACTATGGCTATCCCACAGCTTTTCCGAGGAATGGTACACCTTCTCCTAGTGATATTACCTCAAGTAATAGCACGAAGCTGGATACTCCACCAGACTAGATAAATTCTTGTCCTGGAATCCAGTAAGACCAAGAGACCAAAACGAAAGATATACTACAACATATAAAAATGGTTAATTGGGGAGAGGAAAATTATGTTCTCAATTTCTTTACTAACTCAGTGTTTGAGAGATAAAGAACTTTAATGGAACATTCGAATATCTATGTATCTCATATAGAGTTCAAGTGTTAGCCCCTGGTTGTGGGCCCCTTGATTTCTGAGAACTTCGACTGAAGTAAAATAAAACAAAAAAGAGAGAATATTAGGCTTTTTGCCTAATTTTTTGTTTTGTATTTTTCACAGAATAAAAAAGTAACTATATTGTCTATATTGTATTGGTCGGACTTTTGTTCTCATATGAATTAACTGGAATGTTTATTGAGATGAGTATTATTTAATCATTTATTTATTGACGATTGTTATCCTCATCTTTTTAGTTGCTGTTTCACAACGTTTCAGCCAACTATTCCTGTGGTCTCCGTCAGGTGGTTACCGCGACGGGATAAGAACAGAGTCTGTGGCGCAATGGATAGAGACGTTGAATCTGTGCGATTCCAGGTGAGCATTGTCTGAAGATATCAGTTTCAATCCATCCTACCTAAAGCCCGCCAGAGGCTTAGTTGGGCAAAACGTGGTGAGACGACAATAACTATGAAAGTTATTGTTGAGGATGCAGTTAGGAGATTCGGAGTTCTTATCCCGTCGCGGTAACCACCTGATGAAGGCCAGAAGAATAGTCGGCTGAAACATCATGAAACAACAACTAAAAGATGAGGATAATAGTCCGCAATAAATATATGTATTCTTCTCATCTTAAGCGTTATTTGTGCAACGTTTCAGTCGGATTAACCTTTGACCGTCCTCAGGCATGTTGGCAAAAAAAACAAAAAAAAACAAAAAACAAAAAAACAATAACTAAACAAAAAAACAAAAAACAATAACTAACATGCCTGCTAACAGCCAATCAGAAACCAGAACTGTTCCATAAAAATATTGAATCTTTTAGCATTCCAGCACATAATTTTTTCGTATCCACACAAGAATTATACGGAACAACTACCCACCGAAAACTTTTCATGTCAAGGACTTATACAGAATAGCTACCCATCGGAAACTCTTCTGAGATTAAACATGACTTTCAATTCAAGAAACGGCGTTGCGAGTCTGCCTCGGCTCTGTCGTTACTTTTATGGTAGGTGCTCGACTGAGCTCCAATCTATGATTCCTGTCTGTAAAAAAAAAAAAAAAAAATTCGCAACAAATACTCCTCTAGCTACAGCAACTTCCCTCACTCTATATCGGTTCCTA
>NC_136522.1:16902014-17009514 GCF_053919585.1 Euprymna scolopes | reverse complement strand
TCCTCAATTTGAAGTTATATTCTAAATTGACGTAAACGCTAGAATATTTCAATTAAAAATCAAATCTGAACAGGTAAAATTATAGAGGAATAAAAGGCGAATCAAATGAGGTATAAGTTGTTTAAACAATTACATTAAATTTAGTTTAAATTTGCAGTTTTTGAAAAATTTACAAGTGAAAAATTTTTTTTCTGGCCTTATATATATATATATATATATGAACTAGCTGACCACCCGACATTGGCCGGTCGTAAAAAACGCTTTAACATGATATTTTCATTTATGCAGTTTTTTTTTTATGTATTATTATAAATCAATCCTCTGTTGATTATTATATATTAGAGACTAATTCGCAAAAAAATAAATAAATAATTAAATAAAATAAAATAAATAAATAAAAATAAAACTTATGATGCTGATATCGTTCATCGAATTCTGTCTGTGTGTCTTTGTAATATCAACTCAGCTGATATTTGGACTTGACGATGAATGCCTTGAAATAGTCACTTCTGATTAATGTTTTAGTTTTTAAATATGCAAACGAAGAAATGATTAGCGGCGATTTTTTGTTTTATCATAAATTGGACTCATTAATAAGTAAAATATAAAATAAAATGCTGAGATACACTCGAACTTGAACAATAAGACTTGAACAGGAAATCTTTCGATCTGTAGTCGAATGATCTACCATTTTAAGCTATATCTCCAGATTATAATCTTTAGCGAGACCCACCGCATCAGATCGAAAAAAAGAAGCGACACTGAAACGAAAATCAAGATTCATTCATTTTGTATATATAAAAAAAGTTATCTGGACGTGATTTAAACCCTGAAAGAAGCTTTATTATATATAACTTGTGAATGCGAGTAGGAGGAAGGAGTGCGACATAAAAGGGAACAGGGAGAAGTCAGGAAGAAAAGGGAAATACTATCCAAGTTATTCTCGTTTAAGACTAAGTGTTTACTTTGGATTCAATTTGTAGCAGATTGCTCCCTTTTTATATTCTCGTTAAAGTAGCTTTATTGCAGACCTTCTGTCTAGTTCTTTGTTACTATTGGCGTTTTCCTTATCCTTTTATTTTATTGATGGACTTTATTTATTTACTTCTTTATATATATTTATTCTATACTAGCCTGCGTGCTCGGCGTTGCCCCGGTGTTTGGAGGTGTGTGTTGAGCAAAAATACTTTATCAGGGCTTACTTGAAGAATGAAGTATCCTCATATCAGGTTATCTTGTGTATAGATATTAAAGACACTCGAAAGCAGCGTCTAATAGGTAATACAAACTCCCTTTCTCAAACTTTGTTTTACAGGGGGGGGGAGGGCACCCGGCATTGCCTAGGCGTAAAATACGATTGAATATGATATTTTGATTTGTTCACATTTCGTACATATTATTATAGAGTCGTGATTTAAAAAAAAAAATGCAAAAAGTATTTAGGTGCCATCAGCTAGAATCGAAACCGAAACTGTAGCATTCAAAGCTGGTGACGTTACCTCTGTACCAACGAATATAAAGTAAATAAGAATAAAAATAAAAAATAAACTAAGATGAATGTACAAAATGTTTAACGATTTTTTTTTTTTCAATTTTGACCCATTTTTGACCCCATAAAAACAATTTTAACCGGCTTAAGACCCATAAAAGAACGGCCCGTACAAATACAGTCATTTGATGAATCTAGCGCCACTTTGCGACTTTTAGTTTCGGAGGAGATAGAGTTTGAAAATATGGAAACAGACAGACAAACTGACAGACAGATCGACAAACCGACCGACAGACAGACCTATGTAGCCGTTTATAAATTAGATTTTCAAGTTTTTTTTTTATTTTGTTCTAACTGGAGATAGAGCACTTTATAGGATGCCAGACATTCGCTATCTATTACATTATAAGCAAGAGATGTTTTGAAATATTCTAACCGCCCTTTAAGTACAATTGTTTGCATCTCTCCTGCATTTGATTTATCAGGTATATTTGTCAGGTAGTTTTTGAAATTCTTCTTTATAAGTCCGATTTATCCTATAATTATTGGAATGATAGCGATCTTCCCATGATTCCAGTTTCTTATCATGTCGTACATAAAACCTTGGTACTCCATTATTTTTTTCCCCTGTCAGCTCTGTTTAACCCATCATCATTGCGAACATTGACTTCTACTAAGGTTGCTTCTTTCTTCTTTTATGTCTCATATCATTATAATGGTTCCGTTCTGTAGGTACGTAGCCGTCGGAATTGCATATTCATAGTGGATGGTGTATGACTTATTTCCAACTGTTTATTCTGGTTGGTTGCTTGGTTGTTTTTATTTTACGACATATCACCCTTTTCAGGTTATTTAATGCCGAATCCAAAGATTTTGAAGATTTTTTTTTTAATGGGATATATTTATTGTTTTCAAGTCGGATTCTATTTAACCCATAGTTGGGACCCCAACAGGTACTACCACTTCGGGTCAGAGTGGACCTGGGAGCAATGGTAATTAAAGGGTGGCTCCACACTCCCCAAAGCCCACAAGCTGGGGCCTCACCACTGGATATAGTTTAAGGTCATATCCAGGACCGTTTATTCTGATATAAGTTCTCAGGGATGAACATATGACGAGGGCTAGTGGGGGTCTATACAATATTTCAACTGACGAATATCCCATTTTTTTTTATAGCAATGTCGTTAATGTTCTTAAACGGTGCCACAACTGTTTAACACTCGAATTCATCACGTTGTGTCTGAGAGAGTCACAAGGAAACAAACAAAAGGGAAAAATTAAACTCGGCTTTTTTTCAGTTTTTAGAAAAAGGCATTTATTACCGGTACTTTCCAATAACGCATTACATATTGTTTTAAAAGTCTCCTCTGCCATGTTGTCAACCAAACCCTGCCGTCTTGACACGGGCTTAAAAGTCTCTCGCCACCAGGCCCTTTTCCCGTCCTGCAACATGGTGCATTTTTCTCTCCTTTTTTTCCCTTCTCTTCCTTTGCTGCGATGTCACATTGCACACCGGCTTAGTCATTTGTGCACATGTCATGTGGTTGCTGATTTAAACACACGTAGATGACCTTGCTTCAATAATAGCCCCCCCAGCCCTCATCAAATTAGATACATAAATATATTCAAAAAATAAAATACCACAAAAAAAGCAATTAAAAATGAATAGACAATCAGAAGTGAAGTGGAAACAGTTATCTTTAAGATAAAATAAATATACAACAAATAAATGTTACCAAAGCCAAGATAAGTTACCCTTAAGCTTTTTTGTATTTTAACATATTTTAAAGCGATTCCTGTTTCCAATAATGTAACGTCCTAGTTACATTTTAACACTTCCAACACGTTGTGTCTGCGACAGTCACAAGGAACAAACAAAATCAAGTAATTCAACTCGGCTTTTCTTTCAGTTTTAAAAAAAGACATTTATTACCGGTACTTTACAATAACGCATTATATATTGTTTTAAAAGTCTCATCTGTACTTAACAAAACCCAGTCGTCTCGACACGAGTTTAAAAGTCTCTCACAGTCACGGTCACGGTCACACGTGCGCGTGTTTTCCTCACCCTGCATCACGTGGTGCATTCAATATCTATTCGTTTTTAGTTTTGTTTAATCCTGTTTCATTCGGGAGAGTAACTTCTACTTTTCACTCTTGTTTTAATTTTCTCATCACTTTGTTTCTGCTGGGGATGGGGCATTCTACCGGATGCCAAAATTCTCCCATTCGTTTAGTTACTCCAACCGAGAGATCTTTTTAAGGTTCTAACTGTGCCTTTAAGTGCTGTTGTTTGTATTTCTCTTGCACTTGGCTCACTGGGTATATTCGCCAGATAGCTTTTGAAATTCTTTTTCATTAACCCGGTTGCTCCTATAATGACTGGCATGATTGATACCTTCTTAAAATTCTAGTTTCTTTTCATGTCGTACATAAATCCTTCGTATTTTCTGCTATGTGTACATTTGCGTGCGTGTTCCGAAACATGTTTCGGCATTAATGCAAAAAATTATTTACCTGCGCCTAAACCTAAACGTAGATTCAATGAAGAAAGCTTCTTTTTTTTAGAACTGCACACCCGTGGAATTCTTTTCCGTTTAGCTGCTTTCCAGCTGACTACAATATGGCCGTCTTCAAGTCCAATGTAAACAAGTTCTTGATGAGCCGTTCCCCTTAACTAATCCAATTTACCAAATTTACACTTCTAACGGTCTCTATTATATTGTCTCTTTGACTACTGTACACTCTTTAACCCTTATCCTAGAGTGGCCTCTGGGCCTTGATAAGTAATAATTCCTTTGTAGAAAAAAAAAACAAACAAAAAAAAAACAAAAAACAAAAAGACCATAAACAAAAATTCTTTTCTCTGACTGTTTATAAACAGATATTATGTTTTATTCATTATTTTTTAAAGTTGAATAAACACCGCGAATACAAAACTATCATGGCGAGAGCATCAAATTAATATAAATAAAATGGGTTTCTTTTTTACATTTAGTTCATCAATGCACAACAATTCAATTCCCAATGCGGACTAACTTAAAACATGCCCCTTCCTCCTAACACGTCGACCAATCAGCGATACGAAACGAATTTCTTAAAGGGGCTGTCATAATAATTTTTTTTTACTATAATAATTAAATACCTACAGACACTAGTGTTTCATACTTTCGGGAATCTTCAGTGCAGGGTGTCACGATTAATACCAGTTATATATATATATATATATATATATATATATATATATATATATATATATATATATATATATATATATATATATATATATATAACTACTTAATTTACTCACATAAAATTAATATACGAAAGTATAGATTTATGCGTAAACTTTAAGTATTTACTTCAAAAGTGCTCAATACGTAGGTAGAGCTAGTTAGTAAGTTATAAAATGTATATGGCAATTAAGCTACACTGAATATTCTGCGTTTCATCCACTCTACATCTTGCATGAATCGAGCACCAGTTTTTTAGTGGTATAGTCGTCATCGTCGTCGTAATCATCTTCGTCGTCGTCGTCGTCATCGTCGTCGTCATCGTCGTCGTCATCGTCGTCGTAACGCTCGACGACTTCCGAGCGCGCACCTGTACATTTGGTTCTTACATAAATAAATTCAAACATCTTTCACTAACTCATTCTAGCTGGCCGATTTTATTTTCAAACCTCAGGGCTTCGGATTCGATCCTACCCCCCCGGTTTCTTTTTTATTTAACACCACACACACCTACAAACACCCGGGCAACGCCGGGTACCCCTCGCTAGTATAATAGAATATAGAAAGCCGAATAATGATGTCTGTGTTTTATTTTATTCTCTAAAATAAATTATTTATTTATTTCAAAGAATAAACAAGTGCATTCGACAACACGCAGCCATTTGAGGAACGAGAATAGACGTTACAAGTTGTCGTCGCCTCCAACGGCGTTAGTGTCCGTTATCATGGGGGAAGCGTTCGAATCGTCTCGTTTTTTCTGATGACTGAAAAACAACACACGCGTTGAGCTTTAATTTCAGGAGAGTCTACTATTCTCGAGTGTCCTCAGTCTCTCTGTATCAAAGGTTTGCTAGAACAACTTGACGTGATGATATTTTATCATACAAATAACCCCTAACCAGGTATTTTAAAATCCCTTTCCTCTTCCCTGCAACCTCTTTCTCATAGAAGAGACGTTGCGAGCCTGTATCGTTAGTTTCATGACAAGTGATCGAATTTACCAAATTGCCACTTCTAACAATTATTACATTGTCCCATTGGCCACTGTACGCTTATTAACCCTTATCCTCGAGTGACCTTCGGGCCTTGGTAAGTGGTGACCCCTTTGTAATCCACCCCAAATAACACAGTATTCAGAAGCTCAAATAAGACCCCTCGACAGCGTCTATACACTGGGAATAATGCACGTCGAATAACAATATTAAGCTGGATATATTATAACATATACTATAATATATACTATAACATATACTAATACATATACTATAACATATACTATAACATATACTATAACATGGTTAACTGAAGTTTAGAAAAAAATAAAACACTTCATTTTATTACTAACTCAATGTTTGAGAGATAAAAAGAACGATTAATTATATATAACAGATAATATAAGATGGTCGCTAGAAAAGCGGGAAATTTGAAGGTCCGCTTAGATCATGAATAAAATGCGCGATTGCTATTTTTGATTGATGTCGTGTTGGTGTTGCTAAAATAAATCGTTCTTTGACGCTGCAGTGAAGTACGCGGACGACATTTTGAGTATCTATGAGTATAATTTAACATTTGTCTTTGAAAATCTTTGTAATAATTATTCTTTGTAAAATAAATAGTTGTTTGAGAAATTTCCCTCTTTTCTAGCGACCACCCTGTATACATATAGAACAATGTAAATAGAATTTCGATCTCCGAATAATAGAAATAGAATTTCGATCTCCGAATAATGGAAATAGAATTTCGACCTCCGCGAGATGCCCGTTCTCGCTCCAGCTGATTCTCATATATAATCTGCATTGCCATATAATTTACCATTGTTGCCTGGTAAAACAAAACAAAATAAAATAAACGCCACTGACATTTTTGCCTGTAAGAAATCCGGACAAAAATTAATTATAATCATTAGTCTCAGCACGCGTCAAAGTCCGTCTACCAGCATTTAGCATCAGATCTCCTCTATACACCTTGGATCAACCTGACATACGCCATCCTTTCTCAGGGATGCAAGAATTTACATCTCCGCGAGATGCCCGTTCTCACTTCAGCTGATTCTGATATATAATCTGCATTGCCATATAATTTACCATTTTTGCCTGGTAAAATAAAACACGACAATGTGCAGGTTTCTATAATGTAGCGCCATTAATAATTAAACTTTTATTAAAAAAATAATGTAATTGTAGACACAGGTTAACTCTCTTACAACATAGAAACACCCCCTGTAATAATTAATACATATAATCACAATCAATAAATTACATAACAAAAAAAAACCCCCACTCATTTCATTTCGGTTACACGCCTATATTTGAATTTTAACAGACATATGCTTTCCAGAAAGAATATGAACTGCGTTCATATCTTTTAAATATACATATTAACGACTATATGGCGTCATTAAAAATCTCCCTCTCTTTAACAAAGCAAGTTACCTTCCCTTTTTTTTTTTGAATTTCCAACGTCTTTTTCCGTTTCTGAAATAGAACAACATCACACTTTGCACATGAAACATTTTCAAATATTTGTACTGGTGTTTTTGTTTTCTTAATCTCATTCATCCAGACCAAGTCTCGAAATATAGACGAAACATTGATGAACACATAACCCGGTTTGTTCAATTTTTATTTCTCTATAGTAGCACCTCCCCCATATATATATATATATATATATATATATATATATATATATATATATATATATATATATATATATATATTAGTGATGGGACGATTCCAATATTTTTCTCGATTCCGATACAATTACCGATTCCGATTCCAATTCTTTATAACTCTCTAAATATTTAACTATAGAGTTGTTATTTTCCCTGATTTTCATAAAAAAAAACACATGTTCAATATGCAGATATTTTCCTAAACGTCTAAATACACTTGTGGAGAGTGATCTATCGATTTTAGCTTTACTGATATTGTAAAATCAATAAATATTTATTATTTTATCATTATTACCAGCAATGGAAGATTTTGTTTTAAACAAAATCAAAAAAAAAAAAAAAAGACAATTAAAAGAATCGTTTTGGCATCGAAAAATAGGCATCAATTTTTCCGATACCGATACCTTACAAATATTTCGATTTTTCCAATTTCCAATTTCCGCTGCTGATCCCGATTAATCGTCCCAACACTAATATATATATATATATATATATATATATATATATATATAGCAAATGTGATAAACGTCATATTATTTGTCTCTTGTGATGTTTTAACCTGTAAAATTTATTGTATATTTTGCAAACTTCTTTCCTTTGATGAAAAGAACTGCT
This sequence comes from Euprymna scolopes, assembly GCF_053919585.1. Taxonomy (NCBI): domain Eukaryota; kingdom Metazoa; phylum Mollusca; class Cephalopoda; order Sepiida; family Sepiolidae; genus Euprymna; species Euprymna scolopes. The sequence continues at coordinate 17,001,506 of NC_136522.1, read as the reverse complement.
TTCTTCAAAACTCCATGGAATAAGGTTTCCTTGTTTTATCTGTACTCCTTGTCAAATAATTTAGATTTTGTACCTTCCTTATCATGATGCTACATTATAACTTCCATTATTTTTGTAAACAAACACGCTTGTCGGGAGAAACAGACACGACACTGACACTCTTTGACATACGTAACTACTACACGCGCAAAAAATAACGAGAACTATTGTTCCAACTACAAAGGAAAAGCACAAATACTCATTTTCTTTGTAACTAAATAAAAAATAACAGGCTTTATTTTGGACGGAGAATAAAATATATACAGGCAATAAACGCCACTGACATTTTTGCCTGTAAGAAATCCGGACAAAAATTAATTATGATCATTAGTCTCAGCACGCCTCGAAGCCCGTCTACCAGTATTTAGCATCAGATCTCCTCTATACAACTTGGATCAACCTGACATACGCCATCCTTTCTCAGGGACGCAAGAATTTACATCTCCGTGAGGTGCCCATTCTCACTCCAGCTGATTCTGATATATAATTTGCATTGCCATATAATTTACCATTTTTGCCTGGTAAAATAAAACACGGCAGCCATCGTCTGTGTTTGTCATATGTCTTTGCAATTGTCATGACTTTCAATGCTATACCTTCTTTGTTGTATGGTCGATTGACAGCAGCTTCATACTTACGACTATCTGCAACACGTACACACATGCACACATACACACGCGCGCACACACACATATTAAAAAATAAAATTATATATATATAAAATATAATTATATATATATATAAGAAGAAGAATAGAGTTGTAAAGTAGAGTTTTAGAAAAAGTTTTTCTTATTCGGCAGAATACTCCAAAATAGGGTGCTCCTTATTTTTTTCTCCTATAACGACCCAAGATTTCAAACTCTATCTATCCAGTTTATTTCAACTCGTCTGATACTCATTGCCATGACGACGCGTGACATACATTTAACCCTACGTTTCTCTTCCTTTTCTTCTTCTTCTTCTTCTTTTGACTAATCACTCTCAACTTTCCACCCAGCCAAAATGGAAGCGGTTTTTTGGCTCTCTTCAAATTCTTTGAACCCTAATTTTCTGACGCTTTGCTTTTCATTTTTTAACTATTGAGGCGAACACCTGCTGCTTAATTTACCTGCAAATTTTTAACCTCCATTACACCGGACTACTTTTAATACGATTAGTCATTTTTTTTCTAACATTGAACTCCGAATGAGCTGTTTTCCATTATCACATCATATTCTTTTAAGTTGTGTGACTGCACATCATAAAACTTCAAGTTTCAACCTATGCAGCTACCAGCAAATACATAGAAATGTTAAAACTTTTAACGTGACTTTCTGATTATTTCGCGAGCAATTTTTTCCTCTGATGAGAAGAAATAGTATTCTTTGAAACTCCACGGATTAAGGAGCACCCAACTTTGGAGTATTGCGCCGTATAATCAAAACCGTTTGTATAACTCTACTTTGCAACTCTGTTCTTCTAATATTTATCCTAAGCTCTACTACCCTCAGTGAATGTATTGAGCTTTTTCATTTGGTTGGGATTAAAATATAAATAATCATATTCATATTTGGTTTTGGAATTTGATTTTCCTTGATTAGTAAATTCCTCCTCAAAAGTTTGTCTGTATATACATAAATAAATATCTAATATATATATATATATATATATATATATATATATATATATATATATATATATATATATATATATATATATATACAGTAATAATATGTCGTGATAAATAGTGACATTTACATCTAAAAATAAACAAAAGTTTTAGGCTCCTAAAATTCGTACTAGAATCCTCCGCAAGGACCCGTGGCGTAATGGTTAGAGTACTTGGAAAAATTCAGTTGTAAACAGACCTTTTTCTGAAGGTTAAAGATTCAATTGTGAATTACTTCGGAGTTCTATCAAGTCATGGCTAATGGAACGAGAACATACTACCCCGTTGGAATAAATAACCGGTTCCGTTTGAAATTCTGTGCAGATTCCCCAGTTTTAAATAAAAAAATATTTCCGAGTTCTACAGAGAGATTCCCGAGTTCGACCAGATGCACCTGAAAAAGGTCGGAGGTTACATCGACCGAAACGTTGTGAAAAATGACACGAAATGATGAGAACAGTAGTCCAATGAATCTAAACAAGACGAATAACCAATCCCCATCTCAAAAACTCAGAAAGTTGAAAAAAACTTTAATGGAAAACTTGGACACACACACACACACACACACACACACACACACACACACACACACACACACACACACACACACACACACACATGTATATTTATACACACACACACACACACGCACACATATATATATATACATATATAGATCAATTGATTTCTTGGATTTTATAGGTAAACAAAATAGAACAAAAAAAGAGTTCATTACAAAATGAATAAGCCGATTCAAAGAAGCAGCACATATGCTGGCCAATTACTAAGTAGACCTAGTATAGAATTTAGCACGATATGGGAACCATTAATTCTAAATAATAGATAATATATACAGTGTATCACAAAAGTGAGTACACCCTCACATTTCTTTAAATATTTAAGTATAGTTCTTCATGGGCCAACACTGAAAAAATGATCTTTTGACACAATGAAAATACAATAATTAATAAACAATAACAATGCAGCAATATACATATAATAATATATAGTAATAATAATCAGTAATAAATAATGATATTTATAATCAGAAATAATAATAATAAGGCTCCCAAAAGTCGTACTTGAACTGTCCACACGAACTCGTAGCACAGTAGTTAGAGTAATTGGAAAAATCAGTTGTAAAAGTTAGTTTCTCTAACCAGTCATAGCTGACAGAATGAAAGCATTCTACCCCTGTGAAGTAAATAAAGGGGTTCGGTTTGAAATTCCCAGTTCGACACAAACATTCTCCAGTTGAACAAGATGCATCTCAATCGGAGGTTACATCGACCGTAACGTTCTGAAAATGGCACTCAAGATGAGAGCAGTAGTTCGAAGAATCCAAAAATTCAGAATCGTAAAATATTTCACCGGGTTTCTTTTTCTATGATAATAATAACAACCAGTCTCTGCATATAACGCATGCAATTCGTTCAGATCCGGGAGTGTTGTAGCTGACTCCCCCCCCCCAACAACCTTGCTATGCATTGCTTATTTATGTGACCGACAATCATATCAAAGAATTCAGTAAACTTATTATTATTCGATCGCTGTGTTGGTTTGTGAGAAATGAAATGCCCACGGCTTTCGATTCAAATAAGAATCTGGAAACAACAGACCTCGAGCTACACTTTGAATTAATCTATGAAATAGATATTGCTTTGTACCCACACGTTTTTGTTTTTAATGACACGATTCCGCTGCCCCTTCCCCTAAAATACTTATCTATACTCAGCGCCCGCCGCCTCTTCGAGAGTGTGTACTCGTATTACGGGCTGCAAATCAAGAACAAGCAGAATTACCATCTCTGCATTTTTTATACTATAGAGCAATGGTTCTGAACCTTTTTTTTAATTATGACTTTCTTTTCTTTTTAATGTATTTTGGTGATCCCTTATAGCTTATTTTATTTTTCAGTAATGTAAAGAAAACCAAAGAACATATATCAACAGTTTATCTTGAAGGAAGACTGAACCGATATTAACGGTGCATGTACCATGTGGTTCCACATGGACCCCCGTTGAGAACCATTGCTATAGAGTCACAGCTTATCCCGGCCAACAGTCTACTCTTTGATAAGAGACAATGAGTGTCAGGTGAGACACCACCGTAATGATCAGTAATCGTGGAATTTATGCAGAGATAATTAAGAACTTATTTACATTGGAGTTGAAAACGATTATGTTATAGTCAGCTGGGAAGCAGCCCCGCGGTATTATGTTTCAAAGACGGACGGGTCTAGAAAAGAAACTTTTTGCTGATGTTTTCTGATATAAGGATAAGATCCAAAGGTTATAGTCAGCTAACGTACTTCCTAACTTCCAGCATGGCTGCTACCGGAAACGGTGGCAAGGTAAATCAGTTCCTTAGCTTTTTTTTCTCACGCCTATATCTCCCCTGAGCATGTATTCTTTTTTTTATCACGTTTTTTTTTTCATTTTTTTATTTAAAAATCATTGAAAAGTTTTTTTTGTCATATTTTAATTAAGAACTAGCGGGGCGTGTCGATCTCTGTTGATAACATAATAATTATAATAATATGGCAGTATTTATGTCAGCAACTCTTGTTTGTTGGTGGATCCAGATGTTTATTTCTGTCTTGTAGAGTGATAGCCACTTCATCTTTCTTTGTGCCACTGTCAAGATTTCACTTTGGCGAGTTGTCAGGGCCCATGTTTCACTGCCATCGATAATCAAGATACTTGATGATAAATCAGGATTTATCGATCACAGAAACCACATCCGATGATTCTGTGAGTAGACACGAAACCTGGTATATTGTTGACCTGCGAGATGAAGAGTTGTAGCGTTAAGAATAATACATATTAATCACTCCGTTGAAACAGAACCCAAACCCTAACCCTACAACCCTAAACTTAGACCCTAACCCTACAACCGTAACCTTTACCTTAAACTTAAACCCTAATCCTAATTGTGATGGTGGAACTTGGATAGACGAGTGGCTTGATATCCTATCGATATATATGAGATGTCATTAAGGATCAATTCAGTTTCCAGGACCCCATAAAATAAGCAAGCGGAAGGAGATGATTTCAATTAATTTGCGCGCACTGTAAACAAACGCGATATGAACTTGAATTGTTTTGTTTTCCGTTACAATGTTTACTTTTAATAACGAGAAAGATTTATTATGGGGGATAATAAATATTTACTTTTTTTTACAAAATGTTTTCATAAACAAACGAATCGTTGCCCTTATTTGTAAGAAAAATCCGAGTTCATTATTTTTTTTGGGTGTGTGTGTGTGTACGTTTTGAGTGTCCTAAATTATCACTTTATTATCCATTTATTTATAGTGTGCACAGCTAAAACAGAAGAAACTGGCGTAACCTGAAGTCATCTCTTTCGTTTTGTAATTTTTGGGGTCCATGAAGCATAATTGATCCATTATTATTGGCTCAAAGGAGCTTTCACACAGGTCATCAAAAATCTCTGCTTGAAAAAAAAAACAAAAACCCTGTGGTGTTCCCTGGAAGCTGAGTGACAATAAGTCTCTCCAGATTTCCAGTACTTTCCACCTCTTTTGATAACATTTGCAAATAAATTTGCGTTATCGGGAGGGCCGCTTACCATTGATTTCTCGCTGGCAGCGGCTATTTGTCTCCACTGGAATTTGGCAATACGCCTCATAAGGTACCAGTTCTCTTCGCACTTGCCCGGCGGAGGTCTGGTCAGCGCTTTCTCCTCGGTCTTTCCATCCTCCTTGACCATTCTTGATTGTTTGGCATGACTCTTTTGTTGGATGATGGGGCAATGGTAAGAGGGTGGTGGAGGGGATAGATAACTTATAGATATGCAGCTTAATTGTTCTTGGTTCCACGTAACGCTTCTTCATGTTTTGCTTCTGCAGCAGTTTGTCTGGCCCGCGCATGTGGCACATTTGTATTAGTCTCCACATTCAAGGGTTTTCCTTAATATTTCAGCTGGTTTCATTATTGTTATTCGTGGTAACTTTCCAACTATTTCTCTGATTCCAACTTCTCCCATTCTTTTTTTCAAAGTTGTTCGGAATTGTTCCTAGTGCTCCTACTATTATAGGTATTATATTGATTTTCTTCATCATTCATATCCCTTTCAGCTCTCTGGCTAGCTCTATGTATTTTCCCCGTTTCTCTTTTTCTTTTATATTTACCCTGTGGTCAGCTGTCGCAGCAAAGTCTGCGATTTGACAGGATTTTTCTTTCTTGTTAATTATTACGACATCTAGTTTTCTTGCTTGGATGGGTTTATCTGTTTGCATGTCCATGTCCCATTTTCAATTACTGTTTCCTGCTTGTGTTTGTACAACTTGTCTGTACGTTCGGGATGCAATTGTTTGCATAATTCCCAGTGTACTCCCTTTTCTCTTCCCTGCAAGCTCCCTCCCACAGAAGAAACGTTGCGAGCCTGTCTTTGTTTTATCGTTATTTCCATGGCAGGTGCTCGTCTAAGCTCCAATCCCTCGTCCCCCCTTGCCAATCTTTCACGAGAAACACCCGTCTGGCTGAAACTACTGTCAATAATTTTCCCACTCTTTCTCTATGCCTAAATCCAAACGTAGATTCCATGAGCAAAGCTTATTTCTTAGAACTGCACGCCAGTGGAACTCTCTGCCGCTTGCCTGTTTCCCACCTGACTACAACTTGGACGTCTTCAAGTCCAACATAAACAAACTCCTGACAAACCGCCCCCTTAAGTAAGACACTCTATCAAAACCCCCAATACTAATGATTACTACAATACTATCTCATTGATTACTGTACACGCAATAACCTCTATCCCTGAGTGGCCTTCGGGCCTTGATAATAGTGACCCCCCATGTTAAAAAAAATTCCCAGTGTACTGCCCTCCCCACTTAGTCGTGTCTGTTCTTGTATTACTTTTTTGCCAGTTTGCTGCATCCGCTTACTATATGGTTTATCAGTTCGTCTCTTTATCCACAGAGTCTGCATTTGTTGTTTTCTGATATTTTGTCAATATTTGCTTTGATACGATTGGTTCTTATCGAGTTATCTTATATTACTGTTATAAGAATTCACTTTCTCGGTTTACGTGTCCTTTTCGCATCCATGTCCAAGTGTTTTCTTTATTCTTATCTTGTCATCCTTATGAATCTTCCGTGTAGTTGTTTCTGTTCCCGTTTTTCTTTTTACGTCTTATTCTTTGTTTCTGTTTTGTTGATTTTTTTCAGTGTCTATCGCTACAATAATTATCCTTTCAGTGTTTTGCATTATGTAGTTTTCTAGTTCTTTTTTTTTGTCATTCACACAATCTTCTATACAAACCAGGCCTCTCCTGCCGTCTTTCCTTTTCACATAGAGTCGGTCAACATCGTCCTTTAGGTGTAGTGCATTGTGCATGATCATGAATTTCCTGGTCTTCTGATTGAGCTGTCTCAATTCTTTTTTTGTCCACCCTATAAACGGCCCAGAGTATCTTACTAGTGATAATGCCCATGTATTTATACCTTTTATTAGGTTTCTGCTATATAATTTTGTTCCCAGGAGTTTTCTTGTTCTCCTGAGGTATTCCTTTCTAACTTTCTCTTTAATTTCTGTTGCACTGATGGTGTCCGCTTTCAGAATTCCCAAGTATTTATAGTCGTCTTGTTTCCCTAGTGCCCTCATTTCTGTTTGGTTGGGTAGTTCCATGCCTTCTGTTGTTTTCAGTTTTCCCTTTCTTAGTAGTGCGCACTTTTCAATTCCAAATTCCATTTGGATATCTTGGTTGAAGATCCTGGTAGTGTTAATTAGTGTCTCTAGCTTCTTTTCGGTCCTTGCATAAAGTTTCAGATCGTCCATGTACTTCAGGTGGTTCATTTTTTCCTCTGTATTGGAGAACTTGTATCCGGCTTGGCACTTTCTCAGAATACTGTTCAAGGGCATCATGGCTATGATGAACAGTAGTGGTGATCGTGAGTCTCCTTGGAAGATGCCTCTTTGTATGTTAATTTCTGATATGTGTTGTCCATCAGCTGCCAATTCCAGTCTCCATGTTTTCATTGCATTTTCTATTACGTTGATGATCCGCTTGGTATTTTATACATTTTTAGGCATTCTATCATCCATGCTTGGGGGATCCTGTCGTACGCTTTTTTGTAGTCGATCCATGCCATGGTTAAATCTTTTCTCCTTCTTTTTACCTCCTGCAGGATCTTTTGATCTATATATAGCAGATCATGTGTTCCTCTTTTTCCTTTTTGGCATCTTTTCTATTCCTCGCGGATGAGGTCACGATTATTCAGGGAGTGGTAGATTTGTTCCCTCAGTTGTGCTGTCAGTATCTTCCACATAGTGGGTAAGCATGTGATTGGCCTATAGTTGCTAGAGACGGTTCCTTTCTCTGTGTCGTTCTGTAGCAGTGTGGTTCCACCTTTTGCCATCCAGTCTGGTACGCTTGCTTCCTTGTATACATCTTCTCAGGTTTGGGGCTAGCCTTTCGTGCAAAGTTGTGAATATTTTGAACCAGTATGATGTATCCCGTCGTGCCCAGGTGCTCTCTAGTTTGCCATTTCTCCTATGGTTTTCTTTAGGATTTCCTTGCTGGTTTCATTCACGATTCATTCTTCTATTTGTTGTAACTCTTCTTTTATGTCTTTCAGCCATTTTGGCATTTCTGTTGTGATCTCGTCGTTCTTCCCAACTTTTACTCCAGTAGAGTTTTTTTTTCTGTCGGATTTGGTTGTTCTGTTTTTGTTATTTCTCCGTTCAAATTTTGGTAGAATTTTATTTCATTAGTTTCAAATGTCCTGTTTAGTTTGCATTGTTCAGATTTATATCTAGATCGTCTCAATCTCGCTTCTTTTGCTTTTATTTTTTGGTCCAGTTCTTCATGTTTCTTGTTTAGCCTTTCCCTGCCAGTTACATTTCCAATATTCCGTTTTCTCCACATTGCTTTCTTCCTGTTGATCATTTTGGTTTCTTTTTTATGTTTGTGTATTTGAGTTTCTTAGTCTCATTTCCTATGCAGGTTTTGTCGGTCCACTTGTCCCCGGTTGTTTTTGTGATTTAAAATTCATACTTACCATTTTGGCGCCTGCGTAAATTATTATTATTATTATTATTATTATTATTATTATTATTATTATTATTATTATTATTATTATAATATAATAATTATAATTCTGATTTTGTTTATCAACGTTTCCCTGGAAAGGGATGGGATTCATTTCCAGAGGATTCCCCCAATCCCGGCTCCAAACTAGGAGCTTCAAAGATCAAAGGGTTTCCTAAGGATGTTGGTGGTACCTACAACCGTCTAAAACATTGAGGATTCGTATTTATTTCAAAGACGACTTGATACTACTCCTAGCGTACCTACTACGGTCGGGGTTATTTGTGTTTTAACCCCATGTATACGCTTCATCTCCAAGGCCAATGGAGCATAATTGCTTCACTTCTTCTTCTCCGTCTCTCTCACATTCCTCTCCCAGGGTACTGAAAAGTCTACAATCTGCCCGTTTTTCGAGACCTTGTCAATGACGACCAAATCCGGACGATTATGTTCCAATTGTTTGGTCGTTATGACACTTTTGTGCCACCATACCTCTACCTTGCCATCCTCACTTATTCTCACTTCATTAGGCACCTCCTCAAACCACTTTCCAGCACACTTCACCCCAACCTTCTTACAGACCTCCCAATATATCCGGAGTCTCATGCGGTCGTGTCTTTTGCGGTACTCTTTCTGGGCCAACCCACTACACACTGCTGCAAGGTGCGCAATTGACTCTGAGGTCTTATTACAAATCCGGCATTCCACGGCAACTTCCTCTCGTAGAACCACTTTTTTGAACAATCGTGATTTTTTTTTGTTTTTTTTTCATTTTTCTTCCTTTGAAGATTGTAATGCTGGGTATGGGGCAGCCAAACCAGCTGCCAACATTGCTCCGCTTTTATTGAAACCAACCGAGAACTCTTTTTAGTATCCTCGCTGTTCCCTTAAGTGCAATTGTCTGGATCTCTTTTGCACTTAGTTCACCAGGAATATTAGTTAGGTAGGACTTCAGGTTCTTCTTCATAAGTCCTGTGGCACATATAATAACTGGTATGATTGATATCTCCCTAAGATTCCAGTTTCTTTTCATATCGTACACATGTTCCTCGTGCATGCTTTTGTGCTGCACAAAAAAGCTTCAGTACTCTTAGCCATATATGCAGCTCTAAGCCATTGCCATGATCTTTCATCAGTCTTTTCTGCTATATCCTGAAATAACCTTCTGTGCATTTTCTTGCTAGCCAATTTCTCTGCCCTTTCTCTATCCATACGTTTCATATAATCAGCCTTTGTCTCACATAACTCCACCTTTTTTCTCTGCATTAGAGAACTTGTATCAGCTTGGCACTTTCTCAGTATATTGCTCAGGAGTATCGTGGCTATTATTATTGTTATTATTATTCTTATGATTAATAATAATAATAATAATAATAATAATAATAATAATAATAATGATAATAATTATTTCAAATAATAATAATAATATAATAATTTCAAATAATAATAATTATTATTATAATATAAATACTACTACTACTACTACTACTACTACTACTACTACTACTACTACTACTAATAATAATAATAATAATAATAAATAAAAAACGCTACATGGAATCAACAAAATTGAAGTTGTATGATTGTAAGTTACCCCCCTCCCCCAAAAAAACAAAACAAATAAACTTTAATGACATCTATTGATACCACACTAAATGCTCGACGAGGGTCAGTGAGGATGGAAAGACTGAGGAGAGAAAGCACTAGCCAGACCTCCAGTGGATGAATACGCAGAGGACTGAGACCTTGCGGAGGATTATTGCCACCCATATTCCAGTAAAGACCAATGCTCACTACCGACAAAAAAATCAATGGTAATCTATTGTTATGATAACACAAATTAATTTGCAAATGTTTTCGAAAAGGGGTTGAGAGTACTAGAAATATGGGGAGACTTGTTGTCACTCAAACTCCAGGGAACACCGCAGATTGTTCTTAAAGAGAAATCTTTGATGGTGACCCATATTAAATCTAATGAGTGACTATTATTATTATTATTATTATTATTATTATTATTATTATTATTATTATTATTATTATTGCTGTTATTATTATTGTTATTATTATTATTGTTATTATTATTATTGTTATTATTATTGTTATTATTATTTTTATTATTATTATTATTATTATTATTATTTTTATTATTATTGTTATTATTATTATTGCTGTTATTATTATTGTTATTATTATTATTGTTTTTATTATTATTGCTGTTATTATTATTATTGTTATCATTATTGTTATTATTATTATTATTGTTATTATTATTATTGCTGTTATTATTATTGTTATTATTATTGTTATTTTTATTATTATTGTTATTATTTTTATTATTATTATTATTATTATTATTATTGTTATTATTATTATTGCTGTTATTATTATTGTTATTATTATTGTTTTTATTATTATTATTATTATTATTATTGTTATTATTATTATTATTATTATTATTGTTGTTATTATTATTGTTATTATTATTATTGTTATTATTATTATTATTATTATTATTATTGCTATTCTTCTTGTTGTTATTTTTGAACTGCCATATTTCATTTGAGTCTTAATAGAAAAGGTTATATGGTAGTGGGGGAAAGGACTATAAAAAAGAAAGACAAAGATCTCGACAGAGACAAGATAATGCTTGAAATCTCGGGATGACGTCACGGCTGTAACGACGAAGAAATAAAGGTATGAACCCCAAAAAGCGAGTCGGAGTTACTTCTTGTTCTTTTGTCCACTTTTCAACTGAGGCCACAACGTGTGTATAAATGCCCAACGTTACAACTTTCCCGGCGCCCACTTTGCTTATTTCATCGAAACCGTTCTGTCCTTTTTTCCTTTCATTTTTCTTTCCTTCTTTTTCTTCTTCTTCTTCTTATTCTTCTTGTGACCTCAGCGCGCGCACACTTGCCAATTTGCATACGTACTTAAACGGCTGCTGCTGCTGCGTATATTTTCACTAGCCAGCTATCCTACGGCTGCTGCTGATTTTCTCACACATGCCCATAGGCGCTATGTTACCAAAAGAGCACACAGCTTCTTTACAGAATAACGAAAAATATTCCTTAATCAGGCTTGGAGATTTATATATATATATATATATATATATATATATATATATATATATATATATATATATATATAGTATTTTATTTCGTATTAATATTGATAAAAAAAATGGCGTCGATTTCTCCTATCGCTGAAAAACGTGTGTCCAGCTGCCAGGCATGACAGCTATCTTGAAAGCGGAAGAGAAACACTGTGAAAGGAAGATTCGTTAGTTCCCAATGGGAGCCGCAGATTTTTTCGCTATCCCTACCGTCCGCTTTGCTACCGACAGTTGTGTGTGCCAAATTGCGCACCACGCCTAGAACTCCGTGTGAGTTCTTGAGATAAAAAAACGCAGGGATTTGTCAGTTTCCATTTTGTATGGTTTTCCTCTGAAAAGATTACGAATTAGAAATGATTGGTTGGAAAGGCGTCTGGAAAACATCTCTCTCTTTCTCTCTCTCTCTCACCCTCTCTAACTTTTTATCATCCCCTCTCTCTCACACTCTCTCTCACTCTCTCTCACCCTTTCTCACCCTCTCTCACTCTCTATCACCCTCTCTCGCCCTCTCTCTCTCTTTCATCCTCTCTCACCCTCTCTCACCCTCTCTCACTCTCTCTCACCCTCTTTTTTTCTCACCCTCTCTCACTCTGTTCCTCTCTTACCCACTCCTCGTTTCTTCCCTTTCATCTCTCTTTTTTACCATCACTTTCTCTCTCTAACAAAATACAAACCAATAATGGGTGGTAACTGTAACGCAGTGGTTAACGACACGAACTGACAACTTGGGTGTCCTAAGTTCGAATCCAGTTCGTTACACAGACACTCATTTTCGTTTAAGACGTTGGCAATTTTCAGATGGTCTCCCCGTAATCTATATATTAATATGGTAGCATGTGTGTTATTTTCTGTATTACGCTTGTATCCGGGTTGTTTAATTGTTATGTACTTCCATTTTTTGTAATAAATAATTTTACTAAGAATTCTTCATATTTTTTGGTTTCCATTATAGTTGATGGCACTTAAATCACCTATTTTTTTTATTATAAATGATTTTATTATGAATTCTTCATAATTTTGGTTTCGGTTTTGATTATAGCTAATGGCACCCCAATAACCTATTTTTTAAAGATAATTTTATCAAGAATTCTTCATAAGTCTTGGCTTCAGTTTCGATTTTAGCTGATGGCACTTAAATCATCTATTTTTTTTATGAATAATTTTATCAAGAATTTAGTTTTAGTTTCGATTTCGATTATATTTGAAGGAATAAAGTTACACACACGCACACACACATACCCATATGTGTGTGTGTGTGTGTATATATATATATATATATATATATATATATATATATATATATATATATATATATTCACAAGTTTCGATTCAAACTGATGAACCCAAGTCTATTTTTATGGCACCACAGCCCATTCTAGATTATTGTAGAACCCTCTGGAAACTTCTAGATCATTCTAAAACTTCTATGACTATATTCTGGCTTTTAAACTATTTCGAGAATAAAAACCCTTGAGATTTGATTATTAGGACTACCTAAAATACTTTAGAACATATTTAAAACTGTTTTATAGATTTTTTATTTAACACTAGTGCTACGACAAGAGAATATTCTTTTCATTATTTAGACTCTCGAGTATATATCAGTTAATATCTTATATGCTTTTAGATAGAGTGGTGTAGTTCTCTATTGATTAACTGTGTCGGGTATATACTAGAGAGTAAAAACAATGTTTCCCTATATTTACAGTACTTTCCTACTCTTTCGATAACCTTTAAAAATGAACTTGCATCATCGCAACAATTCCCTTTGCATTACCAAAACATCCGTTTACCGTTGGTTACTCGCTGGCAATGACTGTTGGTCTTCACAAGGATTTGGGTGGCGATAAGCTTCCCCAAGGCCCCAATCTTCTTCGCACACAGCCAGTGATGGTCTTGTTAATGCTTTTTCTCCTCGGTTTCCCCCCAGTTGTTGACAACACATTTTTTTTTTGGGGGGGGGTAACTTACACTTATATTGTTTTAGTTTTCTTGGTTCCCTGTTGGGTTTCTCTGTGTTTCACTTCTGTGGCAGTTTCTATAAGTCGAGTCAGTTCCTGTATCTCGTGTGTGTCAGCCTTAGCATACAAGAGCTTTCTTTAATATTTTAGCCATTTTAGCTATTGTTATCCGTTGTATCTTGTCACTCATTCCTCTGATTCCAATCTTTTCCATGCTTTTTCAAAGCTTTTGGGATCGTTCCTAGTGTTTCTGCTATAGTTAGTGTTATTTTGACTTTCTCAATCTTCCATATCCCCGTCAGCTCCCTGGCCAGTTCTGTGTGCTTGTTCCGCTTCTCAGTATCCTTGGTTTTCACTCTGTGGTCTGCTGGAATGGCGAAATTTACGATCTGGCTAGACTTTTCCTTCTGGTTAACTATTATTACATCCAGTCATCAGACTTGAATGGGTTTATCTGTACATGCATGTCCCATGAGATTTTGTGACTTCCATTTTCAAGTGCTATTGCCGGTTTGTGCTTGTACCATTTGTCTGGGTGTTCAAGATGCAGTTTTCATAATTAGCAGTGTACTGCCTTCTCCACTTGATATTGTTTATTCTTGTATTCTTTTTGAGCTAGTTTACTGCATTCGCTTTTTATGTGTTTATTGTTTTGTCTCTTTGTCCACAGAGTCTGCATTTACTGTTTCTTGTGTTATATATGTGTTTGCTTTGCTGTGGCGGGTTCTTATCGCGTTGTCTTGTGCGACTGTTATTAAGAATTCAGTTTCTGTGTTTAGGTTTCCTTTTCATAGGCATCTCAAAGTATTTTCGTTGGTTTCATTTTTTTTGTTATGAATCGTTCGTTTATCTACACATTTTTCTTTTCTCATCTTCTCCTGATCTCTGTTTTCTGTCTTGTATATTTTGTTAGTGCCTCTTACTGCAGAAAGTATCCTTTCTGTGTTCTACATTATTCTTTTTTGTCTTATTTACATAGTCTTCTATACAAACCAGCCCCCTCCCACTGCCTTTTCTTTTCACGCTGAATCGGTCGGCATCATCCTTGTGCACTATACCTATTTCCTTTAGCCATTCTTCATGGCACTTCTGCTTCGTGGATACAAATTTTCAACTTTTGAATTAGTCTTTCATATAGTGTCGTGAATTTTTTGAACCAGTGGTAAATTTTCAGATTAAGTCCACCTCCACAGTTTTCTTTTAAATGACGACTTTTACAAGTTTTCGACTATGCTGAATACGAAAATAAGTAGTTATCGAGATATAAAAAGTTATATTGTGCATTTTATTCTTTGGCGGCCATCTTTTTTTTACGCGCGAGCGCGCCATAAACAAATCTACTCATCTATGACTGACACTGCATGCACGTAAAAAGATGGCCGCCAAAGAATACAATGCATAATACAACTTTTTATATCTCGATATCTACTTATTTCTGCAAAATTTTAATGCGATTTTCGTATTCAGCGTAGTCTAAAACTTTTAAAGTTGTTATTTAAAAGAGAATTGTGGAGGTGGACCTAATCTAAAAAATACTGAACCGGTATGCTTGCATTATTATTATTATTATTATTATTATTATTATTATTATTATTATTATTATTTAACTCACTAGAAGTTTTCACACAGGTCATCATCAGAGATTGCTCACTACCAAATAAAAACATTATGTTCCCTGGAGTCTGGGTGACTACAAGGCTCCCCAGACTTCTAGTCATCTCACTATTTTCAACAACTTTTGCAAATAAATTCGCGCCATTGCAAGAGTTGCTTGCCGTTGATTTCTCCTTGACAATGACCATTGGTCTCCACTGGAATTTATGCACCGCGATGGGTTCCCGACTAGAGAATGCAATCGATCGATTTGATTTACGAATTGATTTCAACGACCGATTTTGATGAGAATGAAAGTATTGGGATTCGGGAACATTCGTTGATCCTCATTCAATCCTAGGCAATATGGGGGTTTCCTGCTAGTACGTTTATGGCCCATAGGGCGAAAATGAAGTACTTTTTAATTTTTGCTATTAGTTTATTTTCGAATCTTTACATTACATTTTAATATTTTCATGTAGAAAATTTTTTTTGTAGTAAATAAGAACAAAATAATGTTTTTATTTTCCAATAAATAAGAACATAATAATGGTTTTATTTTCCAATAAATAAGAACATAATAATGGTTTTATTTTCCAATAAATAAGAACATAATAATGGTTTTATTTTCCAATAAATAAGAACATAATAATGGTTTTATTTTGTAATAAAAAGAAAATAATAGTCTTTTTTATTTTACAATAAAAAGAACATAATGATGTTTTTATTTTTTAATAAAAAAAAACATATTACTGTTTTTATTTTGCAATAAAAAGAACAATATTTTTTTTTGCAAAATAAATGAATAAATAAATAAATAAATAAATAAATTTTATAAAATCCTGATTTTGCAAAATCAAAATATCATAAATGTACCCAATGTCCTATTCATATAAGAGTCAATATTTCTCTTTCTAAATAAAATAAATAATTTTTTTTCCTTTAAATGTATGTATTCTAAACATTGTACAAAATGTCTTATAAGGGTCAACTTTGGATGCCTTGCAACTTAAGTGTTATTATTTGCGTCCATGAAATGTCAGCGATCGCCTTTTATAGCCAGCCGAGTTGTTCTATTTTTATTTTGATCCTAAAAATTCAAACACCGTCACCCTAACCCCAACCCTAACTCTTATCCCCTCCATCCAACGCATCGGTTCCTGAAAAAACTGAAACTTAAAGAACAAGAAATATTTTTGGTAAAATGTTATCTATTACTAAAAATACCAAACGTCTTTTTTCCGCATCAGCCGATCCGATGCCAAGAACTGACAGATTCAAAATAAAACATTCTCGATGCCGGAAATTAGTATTCAAAACCGAAAATAAAACCGCCAGTAATTTTTTTTTCGAATGTACTGTACTGAAGTGGCATTCACTATAACGAGTACAACCGGCTTCCTCCAAAAGAAGAAGTTTCACGCGAATATCAAATTCAGAAGCGGACCTCAGTCTCTTGTATATACACGTCAACAGAGATGGCGACTTATAGTTTTGCAGTCATTATTGGCGTCTTCCTACACACAGCACCTGGTATTCCAAAATGGTCACCCATTTCGCACTAACCAGATAAAACGTTGCTTGGCAACGAGAACCGTTGTGTCAACGTGATTATGCACTATATATATAAAGCACTTGGTGTGTCTGTGTGCATGTCTGTGTGTGTGTAAGTTCATTCCATATAGACTCCAAAATATCCTTTTTTTATTAAATTGTTAGGTGAAAATACAGAATAGTTTAAAAAACCCACATAGTCCATACATTATATTATTTGATTTGAATAAAGGAATTATTAGTTTGTAACTTAAACAAAAAAATATTCGAGTAAAGAATAACTTCCATACATTCATATCTGATCTACCTCTGCATTCCATGTTTAAAAGGATGTGTCCTCTATAATATCAGACCTGACCGAATGGTTAATTGTAGGCATAGACCGATTCACACCATCCAAAAAATACCTAACAGCCAACAAAAACCTAACAGCCAACCATGGTTCTCCTCAGAATGTGCTGCTGCTATCGCGCACAGAAATCACTTTTTCCATAGCTACCAACGTAATAGATGCACTGAGACTAAAGCTGCTTTCAGGACTGCCAGCAACCACTGTAAAAGAGTAATACAAAATGCAAGACAGTTATATGCTCAGTCCGTTAAATCCAAAGTAGCTTAGCAGCGGCTTGGTTCCCACCAGTTTTGATAAATAGCAAACAGAATCCTGAACAGAAGCGTGCGTTCTATCCCAACCATCATTAATGGACACGAGGTCATCTCGTCAGCATCAGACAAAGCCAAACTATTTGCCAAGAACTTTGCAGCAAATTCTACCCCATGCGACGAAGGCCATCAACTCCCCGTATTTCCTCCTATAACAGCTATGCAACATACAAATATCTGTGCGTGAGGTCGCCAAGCTAATCAAGAACCTTGATTCCAGGAAAGCAACTGGCCCTGGCGGCATTCCAATTATAGTGTTTAAAAAGCTTCAACCAGAACTTGCTCCCATATAGAAAATTGTTTAAGCATTTCCTTAAGGAGAAGTGCTTTTAACACCCTGGAAAACCTCATCAGTATGCCCTGTATTTAAAAATTTAGGTGATAAGTCATCTCTCTCTCTCAGTACAGATCAATAAGTCTTCTGTGTGTCATGAGTAAGCTGCTGGAATCCATATCAAATAGAGAAGTAGTCAACCACCTCAGCAGAAATAATCTTCTTAGTGAAACGCAATATGGTTTCCGTTCTGCTAGATCTACAGCAGATGTGCTAACGGTTATATCTCATAGGATTAGTAGAATCTCTCGACAAAGGCTTCCTATCTAGGGCAATTGCTCTTGACATATCAAATGCCTTCGATAAGATATGGCATAAATGCCTAGTTCACAAGATTTCCAGCTATGGTATAACTGGAAACGTTTTCTCAATTATTGAATCATCTCTCTCTGATAGGCTCATAAGAGTAGTGGTTGATGGGCAGAAATCAGATGCCCACAGTATTAATGCTGGAGACCCTCAGGGGTCCATCCTGGGCCCAACTCTCTTCCTGATCTACATCAATGATCTCCCAAAACACATACTTAAACCATTCGTTGACATCTATGCTGATAACACGACCATCTATGGCAACACATCAAAGTCCGTAAATGACAAAGTTAGCTCTGATTCTCTCTCCTCTGATCTTGAGCGCGTGGTACAGTGGGGGAAGAGGTGGCTGGTTACTTTTAATACATCAAAAACCAAGCTCTTATCTTTAAATCATCAACACTCTGATCCCTATCTGGCATCAACTGAAATGGATGGCTCTCATCTTGGGGAGGCTCCATGTTTTGACAAGCTTCTGGATTTGACCTTTACTCCTGATCTGAAGTGAAACACGTACATCAAGTCTGTGGTGAAGGTCACTGGGAAAATAGTACGGTCCTTCTTCCGCCCCAGAAGATATCTCACTACTGATGCAATTTTCTATCTATATAAAAGCCAAATACGTCCAAGGATGGAGTACTGCTGCCATATCTGGACAGGAGCTGCTAAAACAGATTATCCTGCATTGACAGAGTACAAAATAGACTTCGTGGCTTAGTGGGGGATTCCCTTTTCTCTTCCCCGCAACCTCTCTCCCACAGAAGAGACGTTGCGATCCTGTCTTTGTTTTATCGTTATTTTCATGCCAAGTGCTCGTCTGAGCTCCAATCTCTGGTCCCCCCTCGCCAATCTTTCACGATAAATACCCGTCTAGCTGAAACCACTGTCAATAATTTCCCCCACTCTTTATCAGTGCCTAAATACAAATGTAGATTACATGAACAAAGATTCTTTCTTAGAAGTGCACACCTGTGAAACTCTCTTCCGTTTGCTGGTTTCCCACCTGATTACAACTTGGATGTCTTCAAGTCCAATGTAAACAAATTCCTGATGAACCGCCCCCTTTAGTAAGACACTTTATCAAAACTCCAATACTAACGATTACTACGATAACTATCCCATTGATTACTGTACACTCAATAACCCGTATCCGCGAGTGGCTTCCGGGCCTTGATAAGTGGTGACCTCCTTGTAAAAAAAAAGATGAAGTACATAAGAAAAGAAAGGTTCCTTTAAGAGAAAGAAACAAAAACGAATTTAATGCAATAAATGATCAGATAACTAATTTTACATATATTACTACACCATTTGTAAATTGCTCATGACTTCGATGTCAAAAATAATAATAAAAAAATAAAAAAACTGTTCCCACCATTCTGCTGTCTAATTTCTTAATGCATATCATTTAGCTGTTCTACCGTACATCTCCCATTTCCGCTAAGTATAAAGTTCGTTCTTTCCCAAAATGATGCATCTTATGCAGATCATTTAGCTGTTCTACCGTACAGCACATTGCAGCCACAGCCTTCAGTCAATCTGCTTTATTCTTCTGTGTTGGAACCAAGGTAACAGTTACTTTCAATCCAAATTTTCGGATTAGGTCTCCAAGTGTTCTAAGTCGATGCTTTATAAACATCTCTACTGCCCCTTTTGTCCTAATCCGCTTATCCCCAGACACTTCCGATCTAATCCATGATGCTACTCTTGCTGAGTCTGTTCTAACATCCACCAATTTGTAACCCTCATTTTAAAGCCAGATTGATGCCCTTCATAATAGCATCGAGCTCTACAACATGGCCACTATCATCTTTTTTGCGTAACCAAGCAGCGTCTCCAGCAGTTGCACCTCCTATTACTAATAATACCCAGGTTGCTAGCGTCGCTCCATTTCACCCCTTCACAGCTCCTGTTTACATGCCATTGTTCCTTCACGTTTTTCACTTCTGCAATGACTTCTTGTATCATGAGCAGAACTCCTAGGTCAATCGCATCCTCCCCTCGGTCCGTACCCGTCTGCCTCTTAATGAAGCTGCATACATCCGGCTATGGGGTAATGGCCAACCAAATTTCCGCATATTGAGAAAACCTCTCTCTTGGTTAGACCCTCCCTAGCCTCAGGGATCTCGTTTCTTCGTCCATACATCAACTTTCCTGCCTTAATCTGCTGTAATGATTCGGACGGGTTAGTTGTCAGTTCGTACGTTCTTACATGATTCCTCACCTTTTCTGCAGACACCACGGTCTCGTCTACCAGCACACCATCAATGTAAGAGCAGGTAGCTCTCATAACAGCATCATCTTTGACCAGAATTTAAGAATTGCTGTCATGATCTTTGGTACAGAGTTCAATCCAAATCCTAATCTGATCAAACAATAAATTCGACCATTATTTGATACCGCCATAGTTTTTCGTCCACATTGATTTGTAGGTAGACTGACTTTAGGTCCACGATTTTAGTTCATTGTCCCATTCTCAGTACTTCTTCACACTCGTCAATTCCATCTTCTGTGTGACTAGCCACACATTTGTTTAATTTTTGGAAATCCAATCTTGATCTTTCTTGGTAGGGTGAACCACAGCCATGAGTGGCAGAATTTCTTCAACCTTCTCCAACCATAGTATCAGAACTTTTTCGTCGATCCACTTCCTTTTCAAACTGCGATTCTATCTCTCCTTTCAAGGTGCGTTTGTAGCAGTTAATCCGGTTTTTTAACACAGGTGGACCATTGCCACTCTACAGCCCATTTGTCGCTATCGAAATGGGCTCGAAATTCCTCATACTTAATCTAATATGGTTTTGTCGATTGGACAGCATTGTTATTGGTTAAACATCTTGGCATTCTTGGTACACACTGATTGCTAAACGCGATCTAGCCTTTAGCTATCGTAACTCCTCCAAATCGGTCTATTACATCTAGACACAGCACTACGTCGATTCCCGCAATAAGCTTGTTCAATACAATCACTCTAAGTTGCAGCGGTATGTTCATCGACACGAGCGCGGCATCTGCCTCTCTACAGCACTTTACCTCCCTGCTATCTACTGCTCGAATATTGCTTGCTCCATTCCAACATTTGTAGTGACAAGCAAAGTCGTGCAACCGGTATCGACAAGGGCTCTTGCCCTCTTCCTGTTAATAGTGATCACTATCAGGGGCAACAAACCCTTACACACCATCACAGTATCAAAGGGGTGACTAATGGCGTAATAGCACTTCTTTACTCGTTGCCCTGAAGCACAGAACACTCCCTGCTAATATGTACAATCTGACCACACCGATAACAGATAATACCTGATCGCAGCTCTTTACAGTCTCCTAGCAGGTGGGGTCCTTGACATCTGAAACATTTACCGGTAAATTTACGCCTTTGTCCTCTCACCAACTGTTCCTCTCGGCTGGGATTGTTTGTCATAGAGACCGAAATTGCTCCCAGTTCACACAGGATGTTTCGCCAGCATCCTGGCATGTCTCAAAATCTCCTCCAACTCCATGGTTTCAATCTAACTCATTCGCTGCGGCTCCATGGAGATGCGGTCAGGAAAACCACTCACGGCAGCCAGCTTAACGGTTTTCTCAAAGTTACGCCCCACATATCCAGCCAATCCTGATAAACGCTTTATTTCCGGCGCAAACAAATCCACCGATTCTTCGGTCCATGCAACTTTTTTGAGCTTATTGCACGCCTCAAAAGCACTCCCTGAAAACGCAGTCTTCAATTTACTCTCGATATTCTCAGCGGTAGTCTGATCCGTTTCTTCCAATTCCAGGTAGACCCCGAGCGCATACCTTTCCAAATACATTGGAATCAACGTTGCTACGTCTTCAATCTTTTGAAGCTTCCCAACTAGATTCACCTTGTTAAGTCAGGCGACCACATCTCCTCCAGTAAATGGCCCGATGATCTCGCTGCTTAGCCTTATTCAGTTTATTTTCATAAGCGCCAGAGATTTTTTTCTATATCATAAGCGACCGGCATTTACGCTTAACAACAACTCGTTAATTACCTTACAAGAAACAAATTTGATTAATTAAGAACACGATTGTTAATTGTTTTTAATTCGAATTTTTGCTTTTCAGTTTGAATCAAGCACCCGTCTATCTTCATTATTTTATTATTTAATTTTTTTCCTTCTTTTTTCCCTGAACGTCTTGTTTGGTAAAATGCTGGAAATTATTAAGAGTCGTTTGTTACATTCATTTTGATTGGATAAAAAAGATACAACCCATTGCAATCCACCTTTTAGAACATCCATAGATGAGCAGGTTATTTCAAAACGTTATTCCTCTTTTGCTGTGTATACCTGAGGCAGCAATTTCGGTTACTAAGATACGTGTGGCCGCATTTATTAGTATTAGTAGCACAGAAAGGCAGAGATACTCGTTTGCTGAGCAAAACGAACTCAGATAACAAGAAATTAAAAGGCTGTTATAAAGAAGAATCTCCTGAGATACCAGTTATTTGCAAGACACTTACTTCTCTTTCCCCTTTTTTCTCCGTCTTTGAAACATAAGCTTTTATTATACGACTATTTACGTTGTGTCCCTATCTTTTCGCAGTCGTCATAATATATTTCATATCGCATACAAAATTAAGAATATCTTAATGCCAAGTACGTTCAGGGATGGAGTATTATTGTCACATGTGGACAGGAGCTGCTAGAAGCAGCTTATCCTGCCTTGACAGTGTACAAAATAGACTTCGTAACTTACTGGGGGATGCCCTTTTCTCTTCCTTGTAACCTCTTTCACACAGAAGAGACGTCACCAGCCTGTCTTTGTTTTATCGTTACTTCCACGGCAAGTGCTCGTCTGAGCTCCAATCTATGGTCCCCCATAGCCAATCTTTCGCGACAAACGCCCGTCTAGCTGAAACCACTGTCAATAACTTTCCCCACTTTTTAACTGTGCCTAAATCAAAACATAGATTCCATGAACAATACTTCTTTTTTAGAACTGCACGCCCGCGGAACTGTCTTCCGTTTTCCTGTTTTCCAGCTGACTACAACCTGGTTGTCTTCAAGTCCAAGATAAACAAATTCTTGATGAACCGCCCCCCCTAAATAATCCAATATATCAAATTTCCATTAATAACGACTACTACGATATTATACCATTGATTACTGTACACTCAATAACTCGTATCCTCGAGTGGCCTCCGGATCTTGATAAGTGGTGACTCCTATGTAAAAAAAATACAAAACAAAAAAACAAATCTATACATAATTAAAAGTTTTGGAGTTTTTCTATTTGTATGCTAATTACAGGGTGGCTAAGAAGATACTGCATGAAAAAAGTTAAACAAGGAACAATAACTCTTCCATCCATCGCGACCCTAGCCGAGATTGAACTCACTACACGAGTTTGTAGTATAATTCAAATCTTGTCGGTAGCTGAATACTTGATGCTTCGCCAGGGCTATCAAGGGTATTTTTTATCATGACACCATTGCCAGATAGGGAGCCTCTCACGGCTTAAGAGAGTCTCATCTACCCTCGAGAGAAGGATAGACTGCGTCACATTTTCAACCTAGTATTTTACCTCGCGATAACTCTTACTTATTTATCTGTTTCTATTTGATTTTATTTAAAGCAAAATTTTCTACTGTTTATAGTAATAAATATTAAGTAATGAATAATTATTGATTCAAAATTCCAGTAAAATTAAAATCGATAGATCACCCCCTCAAAAGTGTGTATTTACGTTTGAGCAAATATAGGCTCATTTAATAAGAATAAGAATAAGAGTAATTCCCTTTAATTGATTTTTCTTTTAAGGTGACTGTTTAAGAATTTCTATATGCAAGGTGACCGAGAGATTTTTAACGAATAGATTCTTTATCTTTAAAATGGAAAAGTTGGTTTTGCCAACTGGCTTTTATGTTCGCCAGACTTGACTAGTCTCGACTTTTTCCTATGGACATATCTAAAAAAAAAAGATTTACATCAACAAATCCGATATTAATTGAAGGGGAACATTAGGAATGAAATCAGGAAAATTAAATAATAATGATGTTATTTAAAAATACATTAACTATCATGTACATTCACCTAACACAAAAAATACAAAGGATACCGAAACAATTGCATTTAACTTGAACATCTTATAAAATATAGTACGCCTTCTTAACTGAAGAAGTAAAAAAAAAAAAAAAATTAAAAAATTAAATGAAATTTTACCCCACTTTATATCTCTGTAAATATATATGCGCAAGTATATTTCGGTACTTATGCAGTTTACGGATCGCACTGTTTTTAATAGGATTTTCAAGTAAAAGTTCATTTTTTATGGTATCACTCCTTTATTAAATTGTTAGGTGAAAGTACAGAGTAGTTAACATGTTAATAATTAGTTTCTAACTAATAACGTTATTATTTCAGCGCGGCCCGTAAACTTCAAAAGCACAAAATGACTTTTCGTAAAATAAGTAAAAAAAAACTTCCCCTCTACCATTTATAAATGTATATACGTAAAACACAAATCAGCCCTTTCAATGGAGAGAAGATAAGGCCTGGCAAGGCTTCTGTCGGACTGATTGCCCAGGACATATCCTAAGATAGCACGAAAAACACCCATTTAAATTGAATAAGAAGAAAACTTAAGATATAAGTTATTTTATTAAAAAAAAAAATGTCAATTTTCCTTTACGGTTGCGAATGTTGGAGAGCAATGAAGGTGGCTGCTAGTCGTTTTGAAGTATCGGAGACATGGTTTTTAGGGAGAATTCTACGAATCGCATAAGTAGAAAGGAAGACAAAAGAAGAACTCATGCATAAGGCAGAATACAGCAAATTACTAATCAATACTGTCCACACAAGACAGTTAAAGTTCTTAGGCCATTTAATGCAGGCAGACGGCTTGAAAAAAAAAAAAGATTGATGTTAGGAAAAATTCGCCGAAAAAAAAAAAAAGATTGATGTTAGGAAAAATTCGCCGAAAAAAAAAAAAGATTGATGTTAGGAAAAATTCGCCGAAAAAAAAAAAAAAGATTGATGTTAGGAAAAATTCGCCGAAAAAAAAAAAAAAAGATTGATGTTAGGAAAAATTCGCCGAAAAAAAAAAGATTGATGTTAGGAAAAATTCGCCGAAAAAAAAAAGCAGAGGAAGACAACGAACAATGTTCACTGACAGTCTCAACAGGATCACTGAAAACTATAGATCTCATAAGAAAGGCCGAATGCAGAGGGAACTGGAGAGCCATGATCATAGATGTCTGCAATAACAGACCTGCTACCTGATGAAGAGAAGAATAAAACAGGTATTTTCATAGTAGATGCTCGACTGAGCTTCAATCTATGCGACTTGTAAACAGTTCATAACAAAAACTCGTCTTACAACCAGTATAATCGGGCCAGTAAAATGCACAAGTACCGACTATTTGAATTACACATAAAAAAGATCAATCGGCATGTCGTCGTCTCTCCTTCACAGTCTCTTTTCTATAGAGGAGAGATTGCTCGTCTTTTCTTAATCTATATTAATACGATAGCGTGTGTATCATTTTCTGTCTCACGCTTACATCCGGGTCGTTTGATTGTTATGTACTTCCATTTCTTGTAGTAAATACTTTTACTAAGAATTCTTCATAAGTTTTGGTTTTGGTTTCGATTATCGCTGATGGTACTCAAGTCATTTATTTTATGACCTGGCTACGCCGGGCGTTCCTGCTAGTTTGGATAAATAATTTGGCAGTTTTAACAAAAGAGCTACAATAATATCAGAAGGCCTCCATTTTAAAAAACGACCCTGGTGTCTAACTCTGTCCCGTGGGGAGGCATTGTAAATAGGTACAATAATATCAGAGCGTCTCCATTTACACGCTACAGAACGCCAACATCAATATATTACATATGAATGAGTCCCCTGTGGAATTTCAACAGGTCCCGTTAGTATATTATCATTTTCATAGTGTATGCTTCACGGAGCTCCAATCTATCGCCCCCTATAAAACATTCACAACAAGAGCTCGTCTATCTACAATCACTGTAAAAATGAATAAAAAAGCGGACTTTAAGTTTACTTGTGACAACCTTGTAACTCTCGCCTTCCTTATTTTTGTCCTTTAGTCCTCCTATTCCATGAGCGATGTTTCTGACAAAGGAGAAAGAATTGCTGTTTTCTGGGTCAGAATCTATTCATCTAACACTTATTGTTGGTTAGTTTTTAACCTTAAAGTATTTTTAGTTTTTACATCTAGTGGCTCTATGTCTTGTCTAGAGCGATTAAAAAAAATCAATTCTTCCTCAGCATGCATAAAACTAAACATAACTCTCATGAGCAAAGTTATATTTCCATAACTTCCCCTCGGTAGAACACAATACAATAAGACTGCTACCCAGCTGAATACAATATGGTCATTTTCAAGTCTAATGTTAACAAATACTTGCTTAGCCGTCCTCTTAAATACTTTCATTATTACCAGTTTCAACTATCGTTACCTATCCTGAAGGTATTGCCTCGCAATCTACCTAACACATTTATTGACCTTTATCCTCTAGTGGCTTTTCGGCCGGGATACGCGGTGGCGATGTAAAATAAAAAGCGTGCATATGTAACGTGGCCGTTACACTTTAACCGTGTCGTTACATTTCAAACACTCGGATCCACACGCTGTCTGCTACTGTCGCAGGAACAAATAAACAAGGAAAAACATAAAAAATACGACTCAGCATTTTTTTTTTTTTAGGTGAATACAAAAGCATTTATTCCAAGAATTTCCAACAACGCTATTCGCTGTGTTGCAAAATATCACTCGCCTGTCGAACATGTCTGGTGAGATGCTTTTTCACGCACGTGTCTTTGTTGTCACTTGCCTTCCTGCTTTTTCGACCCCGCGGCTAATTGTTCCTCTCGCCGCATACGAGTCAAAACGCGTTCGATCGCTGCCTTTGCTCGACCGTGTGCTGTCCTTTTATCTGCCTTTTTCTTTTCTCCTCCTTCCCGTGGCGTCAGCGCGTGCACACTTGCTTAATTTGCATATGTGCTAAGACGCTAGTCAGCTATCCTACGACTGCTGCTGATTTTCTCACACGCACGCCATACGCGTTATGTTACACATGCACCTGATTCCAACGCCACGCATTCTTACTCACACACACACACACACAAACGCACAGTACTTCCTATTTATTTTTAAACTTTTAAAATTTTGTCGGCGTTGAGACCCCATTTCTTGACACGTTTAGCTAGCTTCTTATCAATTGGCATTAAAAAAAAAAGCGCGGCAATTTTGCGTTATCGCTGTGTCAACTGGAGCCTGAAATTTATCTTTTTATAAACGTATGTTTTATTTTTGAATTAAATAACTGTATAATATGGCCGGATGGAAAATACGAAAAACACATTGCCCTGATAAAGCGATTTGTGAATACGTCCGTTAAGTAACAGGTCCGTGCGTACTCACTGGGACAAACAAGCATAGAAAACAAGCACAGAGAGAGGGGGCCGGAGAGGATGATATATATATATATATATATATATATATATATATATATATATATATCACCTAAAATAAGAGGATATGTTTTTAACTCTTTTTCAAGATATGTTTTCTTAATCATTTGTCCATATATATATATATATATATATATATATATATATATATATATATATATATATATATATATATATATACTAGCTGTACCCTGCCACGCGTTGCTGTGGCTCAAATTGGCGCAATGGAAAAAGTTCCAAAATGAGAAAAAGCATGTTTCTTATAGGTTTAATTTTCCATTTTGCATGGGTACACAGTTTTTGTTGTTCCATTTTCTTAGCTGATAGAGATTTTCCGGTTTGATGACTCTTGAATACGTAACATAAATTGCCCATGTGAAAAAACAGTCAGTGTGTAACTGTAAGGCCCACAATTGTAAAGAGTGTTCCCTGTGCTTTGTTGATGGTTATTGCAAATGACAATAAAATTGGAAAGTGCAATTTCCTAAAGTGTAATGATGTATCCGGTGGAATCATGGAATGCATGGAATGAAGATATATTCATCTGGTAAAGGTCCTGTTAAGATTGTTGTTTCTATGATATTGTTTGTTAATTTTTTTTTTTTACTGCAAGCTATGTGCCATTGCAAAGGTTGGATTGGTTTATATTTCACAACATGATAATTAGTACACCAAATTTCAGTTGCAATACATGCGGTGGCATCCCTGGAAAATATAGCTGTTGGATAATTAACCAATTTATCTGCTTTCACAACAGTGTCGATGGATTTGTATTTGACTACCTCACTTGGAATTTTACATTGAATAATAGCGTTAAGTTCATGGGCATCTTTGTATTAACCTGCAAGAATAGGTCATTCACTCAGTCAAATAGAATTCTTATAATTTGAATATCTGCAAAAACCTTTTAAACTAACTATTCTTTTGATGAAATAAAATTACAGAAATTACAGAAGTTAAAAGTCAAAGAATTTTACCCTTAACTCTGATCAGCTGGCACTTTTTCGTACCCAATTTCCCACAGGTGATGCAAAAGTTTTTGTGCGGATCGAACAATCTTCAACTGGACATGCATATTTTGAGTTAAGTTTAATGTCTTCACATGGAACAAAAAAGTAGAGTATTTGAGGCAAGCATTTATTTCATCTGCTGGTGTTGATTGAAGAATAACAGGTAACATTTGTCTGAAATCTCCTGCAAGCAATATTACTGCATTCCCAAATGGTCTGACATTGCCACGCAAATCTTGCAAGGATCGACCAAGAGCCTCAAGTGATTTTTTGCGTACCATTGTGCATTCATCCTAAACAATAAGTTGGCATTTCTGCAATATTTTTCCCCATATTGGATGTTTTTGAGATGTCGAACATGAGATTTTTGAAAAATTGAATGTTTTAAAGTAGAATAAATAATTCTTCTACTTGGCAAGCTAGGTCGCAGGTATTCCTCATGCAGCAAGGGCTTAGGCTATGTCATTTTGTTACCAAATGGCTGCCAAAATCAATTTAATTAGAAAGGTTTTACCAGTTACTTCTGGTGCTGTTCAAGGTAGCAGTAATTTCCAAATAACTTCTATTCTCACAGTCAGTAAATTAGGTGACTAAAATAGGATTTATCCATGTTTTGACAATGCCTTATTCACTGTAATTAATTTAGGAGACTAAAATAGGATGAGGGATTAGAGATGGAAAGATAGAGGGGAAGATATATAGATAGAAAAGAAAGTAAGAAGAAAATAGAGAAAGAGAAGGAGATCGAGAGATAAAGGGATTGATAGATAAACAGAGAGAGGGGGAGAGTTAGAAACAGAGAGGGATGAGATAGAGGAAAGGAGAGAGATAGAGGGTGTTAGAGAGAGAAAGGGGCTCAAAGAGAGATGGTGATATAGAGAGAAAGATAGATTGAGAGTTGGAAAGGGAGAGATGGATAGAAAGAGATATTATGAGAGGAAGAGAGAGGGGGAGAGAAACAGAAGGTGAACTACACTTCACCGTTTGTTTCCTCGTTCAGTACAGAAGAAATCTTTCGAGACTGAGGCAATTTTAATGTTTTGTTATTATCCAGAGTACTCCTTTTTTGGGGGGTGGGGGCTAGATTTTCCTCACATTAGAAATCGACCGGGTTATCTGTACTTTCACTTAACAAATTAATAAAAGAAAAACATATTGTAAAATTTGAATTTAACATGAAAATACTATTTTAAAAAATAGCACGATAACATAAGTTTAATGGTTGCTCCCTTATCCTCCCCCTAGTCAAGGCTAATGCATGCGCACGTAACATTTTTTTATTTACTGACGTTGGCTTAGTAACTAAACGATTTATTGATAATTTCGTAACCCTTAAACGCACGCCGGAAGATTTAAATTGGTTCATTATTGTTGTAATGAAAAAAAAAGTTTCATTCAACACAAAACCAAAAACACATATTAATGATAAATGGTTTATTATTCTATTCATTGAAATTTACTAATTTTTAAATAAAAAAGTAAAAAAAAAGTTAATAAAAAAATAGTTGCTTATGTGCGCATAAAAAACTTTTTTTTTTTTTTTAGATTAGGTCCACCTTATAATCACCCCCCCCCCAACCTCCTCATTTTAAGAACAGCTTCCGGAATAAACACCACTTTTGGAGGGGGGGGGCTATTTGCAAAATTTAACTGATATTTGTTGTCAGCATACCAACCCGAAAATACTATTAAAAAAAAGGAGAGGTTCAGTGCCCGTGGCAGAGAAGTAGATTTATTTATCAATAAAAGTTGCGGAGAAGTAAAATTATTTATCAATAAAAGTCATCATTTAAAAAAGAAAATTGTGGAGGTGGACCTAAATGTAAATATTTACCCAAAAAATTATCCCGAAGTTTATTACAAAAACGTTTTGTTTTCGCACTATTCAACAATTTGTTCATCCGCGCATGTAAATTAAAAAAAATATTTGTAAAAGTGATAAGTTATCAGTAAATGGTTTAGTTTTTTTAAAATTTATTTATTTATTTTTTTACATTAGGTCCACCTCCACAAATGTTAAGAACGGCTTTCAGAATAAACACCCTCAACCTCTCCATGTTAACAACGGATTTCGGAATAAACACCATTGGAGGGGGATATTTAAAAAAAAGTCGATAAAAGTCGTCATTTAAAAAGAAATTTAAAATCAAATGTTTGTAAAAGTGAGAAATTATTAATAAATGTTTAGTAACATTTATCGGTGCTAATGCAGAGAGTGATCCGCGCTATTTTTTAAATCGTATTTCCACGTTTAATTAAAGTTTTATGATATGTTTTTTTTATTCAATTGCAAGGTTAAAGTACAGAATAGGTACAAAACACCCTCCCCTCCCCATGTTAAGAATGGCTTTTTAAATAATAACGTTATTATTTCAGCATGGATCACTCTCTGCATGAGTACCCATTTTTCTTTTAATATTCATAAAAAGTAAAACTTTTTTCAAAATAAATAAATAAATAAATGTTTGTAAATGTGACAAATAATCGTTTAGTTACGGCAACGTCAGTAAATAAAATATGTTACGTGCGGGGTGGGGTGGGGGACTAAGGGAGCGACTATTATTTTTTTCTGCTGGTCGCCATGGAATTCAACGCTCAAGGAGTACCAAAATGTAATTTCTTTTGTCAAATAAATAAATTTCCAGCAATTTTTGCGATAAATAATAGATAGCAACTTCGTTAATTTTACGACTCGCCCCAGCATATTATAAACACCCTAACTTCCCCATGTTAAAACGGCTTTCGGAATGAACACCCCCAACCTCCCCATATTAAGAACGGCTTTCGAGGTTTATGGAAGGGCGTTTTCTTTTTAACATGGGGAGGTTAGGGTGCTTATAATACGTTGAGGCATGTCATAAAAATGAAACAGTTTAGAAAAAGTTAAAACAAATTTTTTATGTAAACAATACCGTGAAAAGAAACTAAACAATTAAAACGTAATGTTTCATGAGTGAAAAAAAAAATTAAAAAATTGGTAAGTACATAAATGAATTTAAATTTTTTAAATATGGGATTTTTTTTGTGTGTGTGTTAATGCAGAGAGTGATCCGCACTATTTTTTTTAATCGTATTTCCACGTTTAATTAAAGTTTTATGATATGTTTTTATTCAATTGTAAGGTTAAAGTACAGAATAGGTACAAAACACCCTCCCTTCCCCATGTTAAGAATGGCTTTTTAAATAATAACGTTATTATTTCAGCACGGATCACTCTCTGCATGAGTAAGTTTTTTTTTTGTTTTTTTTACTTATCTGGTAATTCGAGAGTGGTTGAAACGAAGTTACCAGAAATAAAACCGGGCAAGTCTCGCAGAAACGACTTCGAAAAATATTTATATTTTATTATATATAGACACGTTCGATTGAACACGATAGAGTTATTCCTTTTTTTCCATCTTGTTGGATATCTTTTCTATTTGCCGAGCGGTCTTTTTAATTTCGGTATGCGTTTATATAGAATGGCGCCCAAAAGTTGTAGGCCGGCAAAATTTTTCTCAAACCTTCATAGCAAATTAAAAAAAATTAAATTAAAAATACACCAAACCTCAAATGAAAAAACAGGAAAGGAAAACAACAACAATTGCTCCTTGCGACAATCGGATGCCCGATAAAAGCGCTTGAGGAAAATATGGCCGACCAACAAGTTCTGGGCGTCATTCTGTATAATACGCCTGCCGAAATTAAAAAGACAGCTCGGCAAATAGAAAAGATATCCAACAAGATCGGAAAAGGAATAACTCTGTCGTGTTCAACCACACGTATCTATAATAATGACCTGCTGCCAAAAGACACACACACACACACGCGCACACACACACACACACACACACACATATATATATATAATAAAATAGTTAAAAATAATTTCCATCATGCATCTGGTCCTTCTCCTCTTCTGATGAGAAACATTAAGCTTCGAAATGCCATGACCTAAAGTGTTTTTTTCTTAAATATCCTTTAACTTTTCCTTATTGTTCTGATGGTATAATAAACTTATATACAACTTTTATTCCTCATCCCTCATTTAATATTATATATTTATGTTCGAACGATTAATCGGAATCGGAAAAATCGGAACCCTTTGGGGTATCAGAATCGGTGTCGAAAAAATTTGTGCATATTTTCCGATGCCAAAAACGATTCCTTTATTAACTTTTTCCTGTTTGATTTTATTTAAAGAAAGCTTTTCTACTGCTTATAGTAATAAATATTAAGTAATGAATGATTAACGATTTAAAATTCCAGTAAAATTCAAATCTATAGATGACCTCCTCACAAGTGTGTATTTATGTTTGAGAAAATATATCTGTTTTTACGGTAATCCGGCCAAAATAATCATTTTAGAGTTAAATATTTTGATATTTATAAAGAATTGGAATCGGTAATTGTATCGGAATCGCTCCATCAGTCACTAAACTGTATATATATATATATATATATATATATATATATATATATATATATATATATATATATATATATACTAGCATGGGTGTCCGGCGTTTCTCGGGTGTTTGAAGGTGTGTGTTCACAAAAAAAAACAGTGGTAGTAGGAAGGCAGGCTCGAACCCGTACCGTGAAGGAGGAAAAACCGTGACGTCTTTGCTGTTACAACCACCGTAAAACCGGAAGTGGCGTAGGTTTAAATTAAGGCTAGACAATCGAAAATAGGGAATAACTTTCGAAAATATCGGCGAAAAAAAGCGACCCTTACCTGTAGAAAAGTGCCTAGTTGAGGGTGAAGAAATTAATGTTTTTACCTAATTTTTCGATATTTGTCGTCTGAAATGTTGAGCTTCAAAACGATACTAAAAACGATTCTTGTGAAAATCCGTCGCGGCTGTCGAAAGTTTTAGGCAGACATGCAAACATACATACATACATACATTTATATATTGGTAAATAAACATTTTCGACCCAAACCGATTAAATAGCTTGCCCTATCTCTGAATATCCTTTATGTAAAATTTCAAATGTTTAGTTTGGTAGAAACTGCAGACGTCAAATGTTTTTTTTTTAACTTTGACCCCTATTATGACCCCTTAGCATTTATTGTTTTTGGCTCAAATCAAGTTATTAAGTTAGATCCATGTCCAAGGAATCTATATCTAAAATTTCAATTGTTTATACCCAAAATTGTCGGAGGAGTTTGGTAGAGTTCTCAAAGGTCAAATCGTTAAACGTTGACCCCTTAACAGCGAAATTTCTGTCCGAAAACCGATCACGTCGATGTTCCCATATCTCAGTACCCTGCGTATCAAATTTCGAGTCTGTAGACTAAAAATTGACAGAGTTATTGCATAGGTACACAGACAGACACATACAGACAGACACGTTCACACACACACACACACACACACACACACACACACACACACACACACACATATATATATATATATATATATATATATATATATATATATATATATATATATACTAGCATGGGTGCCCGGCGTTGCTCGGGTGTTTGGAGGTGTATGGTGAGAAAAAAAAAGCAACATTTTTTTTTTAACTTTGACCCCTTTTATGACCCTTAAAATTTATTGTTTTGGGCTCAAATCAAGTTGTCAAGTTAGATCCATCTCCAAGAAACCTATATCTAAAATTCCAAGTGTATAAACCCAAAATTGTCGGAGGAGTTTGGTAGAGTTCTCAAAGGTCAAATCGTTCAACTTTGACCCCTTATCAGCAAAATTTATTGCTGAAAACCAACCATGTCGATGTTCCCAAATCTCAGTACACTGTATATCAAATTTCGCGTCTGTAGACTAAAAATTTACAGAGTTATTGCGTAGGGAAATGTACACAGACAGACACACAAACAGACACACAGACACAGAAACTTTCCCTTTTATAGATATATAGATAGATATGACTATTTTATTTAATCACATAAATTATATACGAAAGTATAATTTATGCGTAAACTTTAAGTATTTACTTCAACAGTGCCTAATACATAGGTAGAACTAGGTAGTATGTTATATATATATATATATATATATATATATATATTTCGCGTTTCATGTTTCATCCACGCTAAGATTCGTTAGCAAGAATTTGTTACAATTAGACTTGAAAACAACCATATTGTATTCACATGGGAAGCAGCCATATGGTATTGCATTCCACTGAGGGGAAGTTCTTGGATATATATATATATATATATATATATATATATATATATATATATATATATATATACTGTGAGTGCAAAATCAAGACTTCAAGACAAGGTGTTGATGGCAACAAAAAGTGAATTTTATTTTACGTAACAATAGTTTCTATGTCCAGTTCGAAAATTTTAAGCATTATATCGTTTAAAATTTTTCAAAAGCAAGCATTTCTTCAGACTTTATGAATAAACACACTTTTGGCAATGTAGCATTTTTTGAATGGAAAGAGAAAAGGGGGGGAGCATCCCTAACGGGAAAAGCATGGGAGAAGCATTTACCTTGGTTGTGGTTACGGAAAAGCCCATTTAAATATTAATGTATCGCCTAATTTTCGTATCCTTGTTTAAGAACAGAGTTATGGGAAGTTTCTACCGAGAGCCCTAAGCCATTTAAATTTTTTTTTATATATATCCCATTTGTTGGGTTCCTAGATATCTTTATTTCCCAATGATTGATTTTTTTTTAAAAGAATTTTTAAAAATTTTATTTCTATATTCATATTATAGCCGTAACAACCTTGTAAAGACGTTACGGTTAGTTTTAGTTTCGTATTGTTGGCAAGTAATGTTTATAGATTATCGTTCTATTGGTACATGGATGAAAGACCATGTCAGGTTTAGAATTTGATTGAATATGGGAATAAAGTAAACTTATGCTGCTCCTGTCATATAATTCATGCGTTGTGTTCTTGGGTTGTCTAAATAAATAAAATATTGTATGTCCTCTAATTATTATTCTAACAGCAAAACCACCCATGGCCCCAAGTGACAAGAGCAGCATAAATGAATAATAACAGATGCGGGTTTAACACAAACTATTCCTTTAGATCAAAACATAATTTATGTACTTAATTTGTTAAATAAGCCATTGTAGCACGTTCTGGGCCCATCTGATTAAATTAATTATTAAATCATAGTCGCCTTCTAGTAATCAATAACCGAAAACACAAACGGCCTGAATTCCCTCCCTTTAACCATTGTAAGAAACTAAATCGACCCAGTTTCAAACAGAATTAACTAGCAGTACTTAACAACATAATTGGATTATCTCCCTTCAAATCATCCTAAGCAACGATATAAAAACATTTTTTAAATAGAATAACTATAAATTTTCAGACTGTAAATATATTAGAACACTTCACCCGAAATGTCCTAGAAGGTTTATATATATTTAATACGCCCATTTTATTTTATTCTCATATTCAATCAAATTCTAAACTTAAAATAGTCTTGATCCATGTACCAATAGAAAGATCATCTATAAACATTACTTGCCACTAATACGAAACTAAAACTAACCGTAACGTCTTTACCAGGTTGTTACGGCCATAATATAAATATAGAAACAACATTTAAAAAATTCTTCTTACAAAATATCAGTCATTAGGAAATAAAGGAATTTAGGAACCCAACAAATGGGATATATATATAATTTTTTTTAAATGGCTTAGGGCTCTCCGTAGAAACTTCCCATAACTCTGTTCTTAAACGAGGATACGAAAATTAGGCGATACATTAATATTTAAATGGGCTTTTCTATAACCACAACCAAGGTAAATGCTTCTCGCATGCTTTTCCCGTTAGGGACCCCCTTTTTTTCTTTCTATTAAAAAACTGTTATATTGCCAAAAGTGTGTTTATTCATAATGTGTGAAGAAATGCTGGTTTTTGAAAAATTTTAAACGATATAATGCTTGAAATTTTCGAACTGGACACTGAAACAATTGTAACGTAAAATGAAATACACTTTTTGTTGCCATCAACACTTTGTCTTGAAGTCTTGATTTTGCATACACAATATATCAATGCTCAATTATGAAATGTTAAAATTTTGTAGCTTAATCCTTAAGTCAACCATTTTTGGCTTAAAACCTATTGTTATATGAAAATTTACTGAATTACAGGAACTCAGTATATTACATATAAGCCTATATATATATATATATATATATATATATATATATATATATATATATATATATATATATGTATGTATATACTAGGGTCGTTCCAAAAGTAATTCTCCTATTTTTTTAAATCTAAAATTTCGAAGACCGAAGTGGTCCCATTAAAACGATCGATCGTTTGTGCTCCAGTATTAGCAATTCTACATAGTCACCATCATTGTCGATGCAGTTTTGCCAGCAATGAATGATGGCTGTGCATAACCGCCCGGTACGCGTTTTGTCATATGAGGTTCGTTCCAAAAATAAAAAAAAATCTTTTTTTTGTATTCAAAAAGGTTGAAGAGCTTACTATTAAAACAAGGGACCTTTTGTTCTCCAGGATTCATTTCTGTTACGTAGTCCCCACCATTCACAATGCACTTTTGCAAGGAATTCAATTACGCATTTTCGTTTCTAACGCGCGCCAATGACAGAGGTTGTTTTTTTAGAATCTCACACCATCAATATCAGCAAGGGAGAGATGAAACTGTCTGATTCATTCGTGCAAAATAAAAAAAAAAAGAAGGCAGTACTTTTGGACTGCACCTCGTATGTTGTGTACATTTAAGGTTAATTTTCAGAAAATAATTGAAGTGTCTACATCATATTTATACTTGCCAATGGAAGTGCAATTTGGGGCAAGGTGCTCTTACTAATAACTAGCAGGCCGCCCAGTAGTGCTCGGTCATAAGTCACGCTTGAATATATTTTAATTAATGCAAACTTAAAATTTATTATTATAGAGCAACTTCTGATTATTATATTGTACTCAATATATATAGTAATGATTTTAAAAATTTGAAAAAAAAAATGACTTCAGTGCCATCAGCAAGAATCGAAACCAAAACATTAAGTTCTCAAGCCTTAGTCGTTATTTTGCGCTTTAGCTTTTGTTGGTACCATCTGAGTTATCGGCAGAATGATAAAAAAGGATAATGCTAAGTTCCACCCAAACAGATCGTCGAACACTAGTTATGACAACCTTCTATAT
The DNA here is from genome assembly GCF_053919585.1 of Euprymna scolopes. NCBI lineage: Eukaryota > Metazoa > Mollusca > Cephalopoda > Sepiida > Sepiolidae > Euprymna > Euprymna scolopes. Next base: position 16,963,656 of record NC_136522.1, on the reverse strand, counting down.
ATGTCCGCTTGCATAGACATGAATAGACCTTAATATTCTTCTTTTCACCGTAGTTGTTAGACTGAGCGAAAGGTTTAGACAAAAACTAAAATGTTGAATTAGGTTTAAGGGTTTCGAATCGTGTAACCGCCAAAATACAACATCCTCCACGCTGATGATTCCTGTAAGAAAGATGAAATATATGCATATGTGGTAATGAACTTTAAAATATTATTCAAACATTGTTTAACTAGCAGAACTCCACAGAATGAGAAATATTTTTTTTATTACATTTTCACTCCAAACAAGGCACATTGTCACTTTGGTGTAGGGGACTACTATCAGGGACATTAGCTACTGGGGTACTATGTAGGGAGTTGGGCAGCAAGATGAACTTCTGCATGTCAGTACAGTTGGGGAAGCAGGGACCCGGAAGGGAATTCCAAAGTCTATCGGTTCTGGGGAAGAAACTACTGGAGTAGAAAGCTCTCTCACGTCTAAGGATCTCTACTGTGTAGGGGTGGGATTTAGCTGCTTGTCGGGTTTGACGGGGGTATTTACGTCGTGGGGGTACAAGTGCTTGCAGTTCATCAGAGCATTCACCGTTAAAATACTTATAACATTTCGTCGATGGGACAGAGGCTGAAGCTTAGATGACAGTTCAGGACCTGTCAGGTTGGCGACTCTCTTTTGGACCTTGTCTAGGAGCGAGAGACTAGTAGCAGATGCACCAGCCCAAATGTGACAACAATACCCCATACATGGGTGAATACACATATAGCCCGTGTCGAGACGGCAGGGTTTTGTAATCTACATGGCAGACGAGACTTTTAAAACAATACGAAATGCGTCGTTGGAAAACACCGGTAATAAATGCGTTTTGTTAAATTAGACGGCTTTATGCAAATACCTGCGAAATGCCGCCACCATTAAAAACAAAAAGACTATAAAAAAGAGAAAGATGACAATCATGAGAGAGATGTGGAGCACGGAACGAAATAACATTCGCGCTCATGCGAGAGGGTGGATCATGTTCGCAATTATGTGGGTGACGTCACAACCGTAATAATGAGAAAATAAATGTCGTTGTTAGAAAGAAAAAGCGAGTTGAAGTTCTTTTCTATTCTTTGGCAACTTTGTGACTGGGGCATACAACGTGTTGGTTCCCGGACAACGTTACAGAAGGAATTGCATATTGCATTATTATCATGACTGGACGTTTCCATTCATGACCTGAAACTTTCATTTCTATGTTGTAGATATTGACGATGTGAAACTCTAAGAAAGCGGCCATCCTTTCATAGACCTGCAGCAGAAGCAGAGATGCACTATGACATTCCTTCACGCAAAAAGAAAAATGAACCAATAAACATTATTTGGCGCCTGTTGAACGTTTACGGAGTCAATGCACTTTATGTAAGTACAGTAAGAGATGGGTTCGTCGATTTCAGAGTGTCGATAGAAATGCGAGTTATAGGGCGCGCGCTGGACTTTTACGACCGATGCACTAAAAATAAAAGGGCATTGGGAAGCACAAAACATCACTCGTTTTAATAGAACTACTCTTGTCTTCGTAGCTCTTCAACGTTTTAGTTTTTAGTTAAAAAATAGGAGGCTTTACTTTTAGAACTGGTATTCACTTCTATGATACAGAGTTCTTTTTTGTAATACCATACCATATATATAAAAGGCAAAAGTGGCGCGCCCGTTTTTGTATGTCTAGCAAAGGCATTTTCGGGAGGGCTCTCAAGAGGGTTAGTATTTTTTACAACTTTTTATATACTCTCTAGATCATAATATCTACTATTTACGAAGGGACGTTGTCTCTAGATTTATTTTGATCGACTTTTATAAAATTCATGCTATTCCTTCCTCGCGCGTGTTTGTTCGGCTTTTTCGATTTAAAACGAAACTAAACGAAAGAAAAGCCGCCACCGAACTTTCCTTAGCCCGACCACCAAAGATTAATGTAGTATCTGTTCCGGCAGATTCTCCACTAAAGACTATATGTGGGAGCAACCCCACATATCAGACCGTTGCTCTTGTAGCAATCCGTTTTTGGTCAATATAGGGGAAACCCTTTATACCAATTGTCACTATCCAGTTCCCCCTCGAGGGGAGCTGGTCCCCTTCCCCCTCTCTCCACATTAAAAAAACGGCCTTGTGCCGAATTTTTTCTGGTGGGGAAGCAAATAAATACATATCAGCGGCCATTCATACCGGGACGTCTTGAAAACAATTAGCTTTGATCAATGTGGGGAAAAGCCTTCATATCAGGCAATTGCTATTCATTTGAGAGTTTCCCCTTTTTCGGGAGAGCTTGGTTTCCCTAACATTGTGGGGAAATTAAATGAAACGGTGGAAAGCTAAACTGGCCTTCAGCCAACGTTCGTTTCTGCACCTGCTAGCAAGTCAACTTTTTAATTGACATCGCTAAATTTGAACGCTTCTCACTTCCTATGGCCTCGTAGCGTAGCGGTAAAATGTCACGTTTTCTGTCACTTTTTTTCCGCCTTCGGATTCGTCACAGGCTCGAGCCCCCCTCCCTACTAGGCCTTTTTTCTTTTACATCTCCAAACACCCAGACAACGCCAGGTACCCCCGCTAGTACCATATATACGAGAGTCGTTTTAAGAGTAATGCATTCTATTAATATAACCCAAAAGCTGAAACGCTGGAGAACTACGAAGACGAGAGTGGTACTATTAAAACGAGTGACCTTTTGTTCTCTAGAATTTATTTTTCTACATAGTCATTGCCATTCTCAAAGCACCTGTGATGCGGTGGAGGCTGTGGATGGGCGTCCGAATTACCCTTTGTAACTCACATCGCTTAAATGCGCTAACATGTTCTACAGGTGTTGATCGGTTCAACTCTTCCTGCATGGAAGAATTCCATGACGCGTCTATGCATCTGACGCACGTTCCTGGCAGGTGTTGCTTTCTGAGAGTCTCGCACTGTCAATATCTGCAACTGAGAAATTAAACTTTCAGGTCATGAATACATAAGTTCAGTCATCATAAAATGCAATTTTCAATCCCTTCTGATCCATTCGGGTTGAATAAAAATGGGAGGCATTACTTTTGGAACGCCCTTTCGTATAATACGAAGCGGACGGCCAAAGCGAAAGGAGGGTGTAAGTATTTTTTGATGGAGTCTCTCTTTAAAAATCTACAAAAACTCAAGTAATTGTCCAATCAATACGAAACATTCACCAAGTATTAAGTGAAGAATGAACTTCATAATTGTGTATTTTTTCTTATAATAGGTATTTATGTATACATTTTTTTGCCTACAAAACTCCCTTCTTTATATGTGGGTACAAATATGCTTACAATAATCAGCTGAAACTGAGCATAGTATATTGTATTTGGAGGGGGTGGAGATTGTAAATAAAGCAAAGAACAGTAAAACAAAAAAAAACAACAAAAAAAAAACAGCGCACATATCAAATTTTAAGGTTGAAAATCCGAATTTTGAATGTGATTAATTTTTCATCTTTTTTGTTTTGAAGTGTGAAATTATATAATAATTCTTTCAGATTAGAAAAAAATTATATATTTTCATTATTTTTGCGAAAAATACTGCTTTTAAATCTTTAAAAAATAAATTAATAATTTTCTTTTCTATGAACCCAATATTGTTAATATACTATTAAATAGGAAATACTTTGAAGAATCGATACCAAAAAAAAAAAGATTAAATTGATAATTAACTGCGCATTTTTACTAAAAATACGAAAATTTCTTTCGTCAATTTCTTGTTACTTGATAGCACTTCACCTATGGCTGTCATAATTATTTTTTTACTATAATTATTAAATACCTACAGACACTAGTGTTTCATCCTTTCGGGGATCTTCAGTGCAGGGTGTCACGATTAACACAAGTCGAACGATTCGAACTCGGCAACACGAGACATCTCTGGATCGATTAGCAAAGACCGTAACCATTCGGCTAGCATTAACCGCGTGAAATAACGTTGAATTTCAACATTTTAATTTTAAATGTTCTTTACGTCAATCAGACAGTGATATAATCGTTATAGAATGATCTATGCATATATATATATATATATATATATATATATATATATATATATATATATATTCGGAAAATTATGTGTGAATTTGTCAACATGATCATAATCATTATCATATACTGCATATGTGTGAGTCTAAAACAAACTTTTTATTTAAAAAAAAGGAAGGAGGAAAAAGATCAGGAAGGAAAAGGGACAAAAACGGTTCAACCGCTGATCACTTACTATGTATGACTTTTGGAATGTTCCTTCATGTGTATTTTACATATATATGTGTGCGTACGTATGTATAGGAATATGTATGTATGTGCGTATTTGTGTGCCTCTACGTGATTATGGTTGCATGTGTGTGCACATGCATGCGTATGTTGGCGTACATCTGTATGTACGCATGTGTTTATTGTCATGTGTATGTGGGGTGGAGAGGGCTCCCGTAAGCCACGGTGAAGGCAACCCCTCTAGGAGAAGCAAATCTTATATTAAAAAAACAAAAAATAAAAAAAACATAAAGCGGGCGACCAGTACCCGCATTAAGCTGGTCTGCAGTTTGACTTCTTGCTGGTTATCTTGCTTTTGTTTGTTGCTGGATGTCAACATTTTGAACAGAGAGAGAGAGAGAGAGAGAGAGAGAGAGAGAGAGAGAGAGAGAGAGAGAGAGAGAGAGAGAGATTTAGCTGTCATACAATGCTAAAACTCTGTAACATCATCTGTGTATAGATGCTCTCTCAGCCATGGAAAGGTTGTGACGTGTGTAGGCCTGAAATGCTGGAAGCATGTAATAATTGATCTGCTATCATTATATGTATTTATGTATGTATAGGTGTATGTATGTCCTGTACAGATGTATGTATATATGTGTATATGTATGTATATGTGTATATGTATATGTGTATATTTATGTATACATTATGTGTGTATATGTATATACGTATATATATTGTTTGTATGTATGTGTATATATGCATGTGTGTGTATGTGTATATATGCATGTGTGTATGTATATGTATGCATGTATATGTGTATATATGTATGTATGTGCATGTTTGTGTATGAGTGCATATTCATGTATGTATATGTAGGTAAGTGTATGTATATATGTGCATCTGTGTACATATGTGTATATGTGTGTATGTATTTGTATATATGTGTGTGTATTTATATGTATGTACATGTGTATGTATGCGTGTGTATGTATATGTATGTATGTGTATTATGCATTGTGTATGTATATATGTATATATGTGTGTATGTTTACGTTTAGGTTTAGGCACAGATAAAGAGTGGGGGAAAATTATTGATAGTGGTTTTTGGCTAGACGAGGGAAGAATTGCTGTTTTATGGTTCAGAATCTATTCCATCTAACACTTATTGGTGGAAATCTTTAGAGCTTGAGTTACTGTATTTTTTAGCTCCTTACATCAAGTGACTTCATACCTTGTCTGGTGCGATTTTCCCAAAATTGACTGACTACTTAGTACTTTTCCCTTCCAAGTCCACACATTTTGCTAATCTGATTTTTAAACCCTGCCAGACAATAATATTAGATTGTTTCTCTAGCTGTCTACAATATTGCTGTTTTCAAGTCATATGTAAACAAATTCTTATTGAACCGTCCCCTTAAATAATTAACTTTTGACTAATTACACCCATTATTACTAATCTCCTCGGCGTGTAAGCCGCTACCTGTCAAACTCAATAAACCTTATGTTGAGGGGCTTGTATACCTAGATAAGCGGCAACGCGTCAATATATCTATCTATATATAATCCTCACTAAAATTAGAAATCGTTCGCATCATCTCGCCAAGAAGGCAATCTATTAATGGCGACCGAGATATTATTCTTGAAGGATGTCTATAAATTAAATCCCATAAAACATTGGTTTCATTGTAATTATACAATAGATAATAAAATTATCCTAGCAGCTGTCGGATGCAGAAGATATGAGATAAAATATTTTTTATGATAATATTCTAATTTCAGAGGAGTTCATTATTCCCAGACGAGGAGTTTTATGCCACCCATCGGGATATTGGTTAAGGTCATATCCAGAACCTATGTTTACAAGGAATATATATATATATATATATATATATATATATATATATATATATATATATATATATATACTAAAAAAAGTACCCGTCGTTGACTGGGTTCAAAAACAGCCTACTGAAAATGGACCCTGATTTATGAAAGTATGATAGGTTATAAAAAGGAAGGGTTGTAAAGAGATAGCTTCGAATTTGGGGGTATCAAAACCAAAGCAAAATATGACGAAAGTAAAAATAAAATAGATAAACCCCATAATTTATTATACCATACCTGTTCACACTGAAACACTTATCACAATATTCTGTGGATCGATATTAAAAAACCTTGTTAAACTTTGTGACATATTTCCATTCTATGGAGGTCAGGCGCGAACGAACACCCCATAATTTTATTATACCATATTTCTTCAAACTGAAACATAATTATGAAAGTATACTTACGCAGATAGATATGAAAAGTCTTTATTAAAGTTTGTGCCTATTTCCATTCTATGCAGGCCAGGCACGAACGCAGACCCCACAATTTTATTATACCATCCCTATTTAAGTTAAAACATACTTATCAAAGTATTCTTATGTACATCTATATCAAAAACACATGTAAACGTTTTCTTTCTAATTTTTAAATTTTTTATTTCCATACTTTGTGGATCAGGCGCGAACGCAGACCCCGTAATTTTAATGAAGCACCGTTCTGCCAGATCAAACATACCCATTCCTGTGTCTCGATACATCTTCTCTCACTATATGTAATCAGTTTTTTAAAATAGTCGACCCTATAGGAGCCTATTCGTGACCACACACACACACACACACACACATTCAGCTTTATATATATATATATATATATATATATATATATATATATATATATATATATATATATATATATATATATATAGCAAAAGTATTTGGTACATTGATTTTTTTTTCGTATTTCTCAAAAAATATCAAGTTAATCTGAATGAAATTTACACTCAATCTTTCGACAGATATTATCAATCTAAAAATAAAACGGACATGGAAATATATTTAGTTGGCAAATATTTATTAATTGAACAAAAAAATGTATATATACACACACATATATATATATATATATATATATATATATATATATAATTAGTAAAAAACCTGAAGAAAGTGCTCAATACTATTGCAGAGCAAATATATGGTTTATTTTTTTTACCGTTTTATCTGTTTAGTTACACATGTTTCGGTAACCGAATCGTATTTTCGATCCAGTAACTTCGTCAGACTTTACAGAAATGGTTATTACCATTTCTGTAAAGTCTGACGAAGTTACTGGATCGAAAATACGATTCGGTTACCGAAACAGTGCCACTAAAAAGATAAAACGGTAAAAAAATAAAAAACACACACACACAAACACACACATACACACACATATATATATACGAGCAAACAGTTAATAAAACATGCAAAAACAACTTTGAAATGAGTTAAAAACATATTTAATCTGAAAAGGAAACACTAGATAATTAGATAATCCTTAATCCGCGGAGTTTCGAAGAAATACTTTCCTTCTCATCAGAGGGTAGGAATTAGCAAAATGCGGAATCGGATTTTGCATGCAAAAGTATTTGATGAAACAACAAGTAAGTCAAAGATCTTACTTGATAACAAAAAAGTGACGCAGAGGGAATATGGTGAAGAAAAAGGTTATTACACGTGAATGGATGGTCTGGTTGAAGATAAATAATCCAGTGACGCAAAAATCCAAATATATAACTTCAAGAAAGTTAATTGATTTTCCATTTGCACAAGTAAAATCCAAGGAAATCCCGTAATTGGAAGATTGTCCAAAATAATCCAAAGGCAGAAATCCATGGAATAATTCACAAAAATGTGCAAAGAAAAAAGGAATAAATTCCAATAATATTAATAAAAGAAAAATAAGATATGCTTTTCACTCTACTGAAAGATCAGGGAAGAAAAAGGGGAGGAAAACAATTAAATGGTGATAGAATGAAATATAAAATAGAGAAACAAATGTCAAAATGACCAGACAGGAAATGTTAAAGGCGCAAAAAAATATATATAGGGCAAAATAATATAGGTCAACTGAAATGTACAGGTCATCACTTAAAAATGTCAGCAAGAGTTGTTAGGAACACTAAATGGGAAACAAATAAATAAATTCATAAATAAATAGAAAATAAATAATAAATAAACAATAAATAAATTAATAAAAATTAAAAATAAAATATAAAATATAAAATAAAAAATTATTTAACGGGAGAGGATGTCCGGTATCTGCATATATATATATATATATATATATATATATATATATATATATATATATATATATATATATATATATATAGTCTTTGAAGTTTTTAACATTTGAAACTATACAAAAAATTACTTTTTATCATTCGTTAAAAAAAAACATCTAGTCAGTAAGTCATTTAATCACCTGCAATCACTGCATCAACTCTGTCGAATTTACTATAATACCAATTTTTTTATTTATTTATTTATTTTATTTTTCAAGGGATCATCAGTTGTTTACCATGAAACACTGTTTCAGGGATTTAAAAAATATATATGTCCAGTGCGTAGCAAAAGCATTTGATACATTGGTTTTTGTCGTATTTCTCAAGAAATATCGAGTTAGATTAAATGAAACAGATACTATATATATATATATATATATATATATATATATATATATATATATATATATATAAAAGTGAACGTGTCTGTCTGTCTGTCTGTCTGTGTGTCTGTCTGTCTGTGTACATTTTCCTACGCAATAACTCTGTCAATTTTTAGTCTATAGACTCGAAATTTGAAATACCGGGTACTGAGATTTGGGAAAATCGATGTGACGGGTGTCAGCCAGAAATTTGGCTTTTAAGGGGTCAAATTTCAACGATTTGACCTTTAAGAACTCTACCAAACTCCTCCGACAATTTTGGGTCTAGACACTTGAAATTTTAGATATAGGTTCCTTGAACCTGGATCTAACTTAATAAAGTGATTTGAGCCCGAAACTATAAATTTTAAGGGGTCATAATAGGGGTCAAATTAAAAAAAAAATTTACTTTTTTTTTTTTTGCTCAGCATACACCTCCAAACACCCGGGCAACGCCGGGCTGAAATGCTAGTATATATATATTGAACAGATACTATATATATATATATATATATATATATATATATATATATATATATATATATATTGAACAGATACTATATATATATATATTTATACATATATATATATACTATATATATATACTATATATATATGCTATATATATAGTATATATATCTATATATATATATATATATATATATATATATATTTCGTATTTCTCGAAAAAAAATCAAGTTAATTTGAATGAAATTTACACTCAATCTTGAACAGATATTATCAATCTAAAAATAAATGGGACATTGTATATACTTAGTTGACAAATATTTATTAACAAAAAATTTAAATAACCAATACGTAAAAGTATTTAACACATTCACTAATATTTAATTGTATATCCTCTGTTCTGTCTCCCAACGCTTTCCATAACTGCCTACTAGTTTTTTACAAGTACTTGTTGGTAGTTTCAGTCATTCTTCTTCACAAGGTTTCTTCAATTATTTGATATTCTTGGGATCTCTTGAATGCACCCTTATCTTCAGAGTGTTCCAGAGATTTTCCATGGGATTTAAGTCGGGTGACTTAAGCTAGCCCACTGTAGAGCACTAATCCCATTATTCTGATACCATTTCATAGTTAGTTTGGCCTTGTATTTGGGATCATTGTCTTGCTGGAAGATAATATCATGGCCCAATCATAAACCTGCGACAATTTAGAACAAATGTGTTGAAAAAATCTTCATGTTCTCTTCTATAATTTCCATTCCTCCAACTCCATTTTCAAAAAAGCAGTCCCAAATCATCACACCCCTCTAAATGTTACAGTGGGAATGGTATTGGATTATTTAAATTGCCTGTCCTTTTTCATTCATACATGCGTGCGCATGTTCCTTCCAAAAAGCTCAATTTTAGTTTTATCTGACCAAATAATTTTGTTCCAGAAGTCATCCGATTTACATTAATATTTATAAACAAATTTTAAACGAGTTTTTACATGTCTAAGACTCAACAATGGAGTCTTTTTCGGTGATCTAGAATACATGCTTGTGCGATTCAGTGAGTTCTTAACCGTGCCCTTGCTTACGTCAATAACTATTTCCTCCAAATCATTCTGAATTTCTGAACGAGTCAGAAATAGTTCTTTTTCACATTACGAGCAACGTAAAGACTAGTAACATCATTTAATTTACCTGACCGACCACTTCTTAAAAAATGTTTAGTATTACCATCCATTGTTTTCCATTTCCTCACAAGAGTCCCAACAGTACTCACCACCAAATTTATCTGGAAACTATTTTCCTGTACTTTTTAAACTGACTTGTAAGGAGCCGGAACACTGGAGTACCTTCTCATTCATTGAAATATTGTAACAAGATAAAATGATTGCTTAAGAACGAAATTTTTGATTGGTTGAAATATTGTAACAAGATGTAATGACTGCTTAAGAATAAAATTTAAGAGTGTGTTAAATACTTTTGCATATGGGTAATTTAATTTTTTGTTAATAAATATTTGTCAACTTAGTATATCTTGATTTCTGTTTTATTTTAGATTGATAATATCTGTTCAAAGATTGAGTGTGAGTTTCATTCAAATTAACTTGATTTTTTTCGAGAAATACGAAATATATATATATATATATATATATATATATATATATATATATAGAGAGAGAGAGAGAGAGAGAGAAATAAAAAGGAACAAACCGTATTATGTGTTCATCAACGTTTCGTCTTTATTTCGAGACTTCCTCTGGATGAAATGAAGATGAAACGTTGATGAGCACATAATACGGTTTGTTCCTTTTTATTTCTCTATTTTGTCGGCATACTATTTCCATTATATTCGTCATACACACACACACACACACACACACACACATATATATATATATATATATATATATATATATATATATATATATAGTATCTGTTCAAAGATTGAGTGTAAATTTCATTCAAATTAACTTGATGTTTTTTCGAGAAATACGAAAATAAACAATGTACCAAATACTTTTGTTACCCACTATATATATATATATATATATATATATATATATATATATATATAAATATATATATACAAACAGTTCTGCCTAGCTTTACTCGGGCTCTATGTACTGTTCATATCTTTATGTGCATATATATATATGTATATATACATATATATATATATATATACATATATATATATGTATATATATAGTCAGTTATAAAATATATATGGCGATTAAGCTTCACTGAATATTCCGCGTTTCATCCACTAAGATGAAACGCGGAATATTCAGTGTAGCTTAATCGCCATACATATTTTATAACTTATTAACTAGCTCTACCTACTTATTGAGCACTTTTGAAGTAAATACTTTCGTATATTAATTTTATGTGAGTAAATGAAGTAGTTATATATATATATATATATATATATATATATATATATATATATATATAAAACTACTTAATTTACTATATATATATATATATATATATATATATATATATATAGTAAAAAGTTCGACACGTGTCCAGGTAACCTACATCTAAAATTTCAAGTGTTTATACCCTCAATTCGGCGGAGGAGTTTGGTAGAGTCTGCAAATGTCAACTCTTTCAACTTTGACCTCTGATTAAAAAGCTTGCTGCATGTTTAAATACCCTTTATGTAAAATTTCAAAAAATTGGCTAAGGGGTGAAATTTTTAAAAACCTTGTCCCCAATTTTGACACCTTAACATTTATTGTTTTGAGCTCAAATCAAATTAAAAAGTTTGATCCATATTCAAGTAACCTACATCTAAAATCTCAAGTGTTTAGACCCAAAATTTGCTGAGGAGTTTGGTAGACCGAAAGACAGACAGACCGACACACGGGCACGTTCACTTTTTATAGATATACTAGCATGGGTGCCCGGCGTTACCCGGGTGTTTGGAGATGTATGCTTAGAACCCCCCCCCCCCAAAAAAAAAACAGTCAATTTTTTAAACTTTGACCCGTATTATGACCCCTTAAAATTTATTGGTTTGGGCTCAAGTTGCATAATTAAGTTAGATCCATGTCCAAGGAACCTATATCTAATATTTCAAGTGTTTAGACCCAAAATTGTCGGAGGAGTTTGGTAGAGATCTCAATTGTCAAGTCGTTGAACTTTGACTCCTTAACAGCCAAATGTCTGGCAGAAAACCAATCACATCGATTTTCCCAAATCTCAGTACCCTGTTTACAAAATTTCGAGTCTGTAGACTAAAAATTGATAGAGTTATTGCGTAGAGAAATGTATACAGACACACAGAAAGACAGACACACAAACAGACACGTTCACTTTTATAGATATACTAGCATGGGTGCAGGACGTTGCTCGGGTATTTGGAGGTGTACGCTGAGCCAAAAAAAAAATGGAAAAAAAGAAAAGAAAAAGCGGTCAATTCTTTTAACTTTGACCCCTATTATGACTCCTTAACATTTATTGTTTTGGGCTCAAATCAAGTTATTAAGTTAGATCCATGCCCAAGGAATCTATATGTAAAATTTCAAGTGTTTAGACGCAAAATTTTCGGAGGAGTTTGGTAGAGTTCTCAAAGGTCAAATCGTTGAACTTTGACTCCTTAACAGCCAAATGTCTGGCAGAAAACCGATCACATCGATTTTCCCAAATCTCAGTACCCTGTATATCAAATTTCGAGTCCGTAGACTAAAAATGGACAGAGTTATTGCGTAGGGAAATGTACACAGACAGACATAGAGACAGACAGACACACAGACACGTTAACTTTTATGGATATACTAGCATGGGTGCCCGGCGTTGTCCGTGTGTTTGGAAGTGTATGCTGAGCAAAAAAAAAAAAGAAAAGAAAACCCTACAAACTCCATTCCCTAACACCAACAGAAAAATTTATAAATAAAGACACCGATAAATAAGTTAATAAACAAATACGAAAAAAATAAACTAAGAAATTCGCACCCAATTCAACAGCTAAATCTTTATCTCCATGACCCGTTTACAAAAAAAAAAAACAAAAACAAAAAAAAACTTCTTTTGGTGAAAGTTAATTTTCGCTCTTCAGTTAGAATTCTGCTTTCGAAAATAATGGTTGTTGCCTGAGGAGGTCTCTATTTAATAAATACTAGTAGACCGAAACATACTCATGACTGTGTAGCAACAAACTACTGCTCATGTAAAGACAAATTTTATATATATATATATATATATATATATATATATTATATGTGTGTATGTGTGTGTGTGTGTTATCAATAGAAAACAATGGCTGATGAGAGGCTAATATTATTTACCATTAACTGGTCCCCTTCATATTGGGCTTGGAACCGACGGAACCAATGTTTCTGTGACCTTCTGTATAGTTTGGAAATAAATAAATAAATAAATAAATGTTTACGGCAAAATATGCTTATTCAATTAGATTTCATAATTTATTTTTAACATGAAGTTCGACGTAAGTACAGAGCATATACAAATAAATGACAAAAAGTCTAAATTCCAAATTTTAAGATGTTATCCATATTACTGCTTATTTCTTTAAGTATGTTGAAATGTTCAATCCTTGGCAGCATCTGTTTCGTAACGCAGAATAATTCCTGAAAATTAAAAGATTGACATAATAATTACATGAATGATTCTGCATTACGAAACAGGTTCTGTCAAGATTTGAACTATATATACAGGGTGTCCACAAAGTCTGCCTACTTAATGTAGCCAGACTTTGTGGACACCCTGTAGATTATGCAGCCAGACTTTGTGAACACCCTGTATATATATATATATATATATATATATATATATATATATATATATATAAATTCTGTGCACTATGTACAAAAGAAACCCTAAAAATTTTGAAATATGAAGATATAAAAAATACAACCACCCAATTAAATTCAAGAGAGGAACTAATCTTCACATGCAGTCATAAACGTTGGTTTAAATTTAATAAATATAAACCACCTTAAATCATTAAAAATTACTTATTAATAAAAATAGATTATAATATTTTTTTTTTATTATTCTGTAATAAATTAAGTTAAACAATTATCTCCCTTGCATTCTTTAATTAAAAAAATATGACTAATTATCCCCCTTGCATTATTTAATTATACAAATAACATTATCCTCCCCTTTCTTTCGAATATTAAATCTTGGCGTTCTTTAATCAAATGTATGCTAACGGATATAAAATATTCCACAAGCGTTCCTTTCGAAAATTTATTATTTCATAAGCTGAAAAGCTATAACAAGCATCTATATAAGTACTTTGACCATAGTTCCTGATTTCAAAAGGTGAAAAATTAAAAGGTAAATATTTTTATGTATATTTTTATGTGTATATATGTATATGTATGTATATGTATATGTGTGTGTATTTATATATATATGTGTATTTATGTATATGTGTATATGTGTATATGTATATATATGTGTATGTGTGTATACATATATGCATATATATGTGTATGTGTCTATGAGTTTTATCGAAAAATACTATTATAATATTGTACTTAAACCGAATTTATATTTATAATTTTACTCTATTTTATTTCTATCTGTAACCCATATTAATTTTCTTATCAAGTTAAATCCATACCTTTATTTTAATTTTTTCCAGATACATCTGCCTTACTTTTAATGTTAGGTTTATTTATGGTGTCTTTTACATATAATAAAAACTCTTCCCAATATTTGCTGATGAGGAAACTTTGCTTGTTAAAAACACTATATGTAAAAATTATTGTTCGTAACTTGATGTCTACCACAATAAAAACACTGTTTCCGAAACGATCGTACAAATTATTGATTTTGTTGTTGTTCCTTCTTATGAAACGGATTTTTAATTTGATTATAATGTGATTTTTAAATTATCAATCACATTACTATATATATATATATATATATATATATATATATATATATATATATATAGTTTGTTTGGCGTCTTTATCCTTAATATTGCAATTTAATTATTTTTTAATGGATCGACTTCGTTATTCGTTATGGTATTGCTATTATTTCCGTAGATAAATAGCTGGAGTGACTCGTGTTAAGTCACAACACCGTCGGGATTTAATTGCATGCCTCTATTGTTATCAGATCTGGTATGGAGTTGCGCGTGCGGTCGCCCAAAAAAAAACAAAAAAAACAAACAAACAAAAAAAACCACAAAAAAGCCCTGTTTTTGCCATTCCCTCAGCCCCGACGGAGCCAATTCATACTCTAGGATCCCTATAATCAGTGCGGCAATGTTTATAGAAAACTTTCCGACAAAACCGGCTTCCCATCTCCGCGTTTGGAAAGATGCCGTCTTTTAATTGTTTCATCAGTTTTATCAACTTTCGAAATAACGGTTTTATCTTTCTTGTCATTTTCTGGCATTTATTTAAGATTAATAAAGTACGTTATGTTTTTAATGTTCTTATTTAAAACAACCAAAAGGAACACTTATTTCCAGTTCGTGATATGATTAAAGTGTTATCTTTAAAAGTTTTTGAAAATAGTCCCCAACCATCACGCCCGCCCACATCATCATCATCATCATCATCATCATCATCATCATCATCAAGAAGAAGAAGAAGTGACGTTGGCTAAGAGTTTAACGGTCTGCCAAGTTTTAATCCAACAGAACCACTTTTCACTTAGGGATGTTGGCAACCTTCAAGTGGTCCCTCCCGCAACTACCAACTTATTTCTAGGCAGATTTCTAACTAGACAGATATCGGCGAAATGAATGCCAACAATAATCATCTCGTCCATACAAGATATGCTCAGCACGTCACAGCAGTTCACAGCACGACAACAACAAAAAAAAAGTTATCGGCTTTAGTTGTCTAATATTCTTTTGGTTTAATTTTTTTAGTGCAGGTGTGTGGAAAACGACATACAACAAATTTCATTTGAAGGTCGACGATATGGTTTAATTGAGAAGTGTTGGCAGAACTGCACATTCAAATTTAGTCGCAAGTGTTGAATATATACATAAAAATAATTTATATTAACAGCAGATGAATATAGTAGTAAAAAAAATAGTGGTTGAAAGATTCCAATATTTTCCCCGATTTCGATACAATTACAGATTCCGTACTAAATTCCCGATTCCGATACAATTACCGATTCCGATTCTAATTACTTATAAATGTCTAAATATCAAACTATATAGTTGCAATTTTTCCCGATTACTATGAAAGCACATGTTAAACGTAAAAATCATACTTGTGGGAATGATCAATTTTTTTTTTTTTTTACATAGGGATCACCACTTATCAAGAGGCCACTCGAGGATAAGGGTTAAAGAGTGTACAGTAGAAATTGGACAATATAGTAATCGTTAGTAATGGACATTCGGTAAATTTGTTAACAAGTGGAACCGGCTCATCAAGAACTTGTTTACGTTAGACTTGAAGACAACCATATTGTTGTCAGCTGGAAAGCAGGAAAACGGAAGACAATTCCACAGGCGTGCAGTTCTAAGAAAGAAGCCTTGTTCGTTGAATCTACGTTTAGGTTTAGGCACAGATAAAGAGTGGAATTATTGATAATGTTTTCAGCTAGACGAGTGTTTCTTGTGAAAGTTTGGCGAGGGGGAACCATAGTCGAACACTTTCCATGAAAATAACGATACAGCAGAGACAAACTCGCAACATCTCTTCTGTGAGATAGATGTTGCAGGGAAGGGAAAAGGAAATCTCCTACGAGGCTACGAAGTCTATATTGAACTCTATTAAGACAGGACAAGTCCTTTCTAGCAGCTCCTGTCCAGATGTGGCAACAGTATTCCATCCTTGAACGTACCTGGCTCTTATATAAATAGAGAATTGCATCAGCAGTGAGATATTTACTGGATCGATAGAAGGATCCCACCATTTTTCCAGCAGCCTTGGCAACAGATACGTGTTCGATTCAAGATCAGGATTAAAGGTCAAGCCCAGAAGCTTGTCAAAACTTGAGGCCTCCTCAAGATGAGAGCCATTCATTCCAATTAAAAATCGTTTTAATTTTAAAATTATAAACGTTTATTTTTACCATTAGCAGTGGAAAATTTAGTTTTAACCAAATCAAATGAAAAAGACAATGAAAATAATCGATTTTGGAATCAGAAAATAGGCATGAATTTTTCCGATTCCAGTACAGATTCCGATACCCCAAATGTTCTGATTTTTCCGATTCAAAACATTTTTGGAAGCATTCGTTTATAAATACATGGCATCGGCGTTTAGTCATCAACAACCAAAAAATTAATGAATTCAAAAAATTAATGAATTAAAAAAAATTAATGAATTAAAAAATGAATGAATTCAAAAAATGAATGAATTCAAAAAATGAATGAATTCAAAAAATTTATGAATGAAAAAAATTAATGAATTAAAAAAGTAATCAATTACAAGAATTAACGGGCAATTTGACGATTTTTATTAATTGAGAACGTCTTACTTTTCGATTTCGAATTTATTCATGCTAAGATCAAGATATCATCAATCAATCTTTTCTCAAATTGTTCTTAGTTTTCTTCAATTTAAAAAAATAATTGTTTATATTGATAAGAAAATCCGAGCAAAGATGCCATATCTCTTGTGGGGGTTACAAATTTGAAATATTTTCCACCTGTGAAAAATATATTTTGTATAAAAAATCAATTAATGAATATCTTTGGAATTACATTTTCATTTTAACAGATTATCACGATGTATTTCTATAAATTCCAATTGAAAAAATCCGACACCGTTTCCTCCTCCAAATCAAACGATGTAGCAAAAAATTTGAAACCATTTTTTTTATGCAGACGAATCTCAGCAAAACGTAACAGAAATTCGTTTAGGAAATCCTGGATTACATTCAGAAATAGCTCCGAATCTTGTGGTTTACTTTCATGGAATGATGGGAATTGATCATAATTTTTATTTCTAAATTGATATGACCACGACACAAGTTTTTTTTTCGAAGGCAGCAAAAAGAATTTAGATCTTCATACAATTTTCATACTTTCAAACAATATGATTATACATCTCATTTATAAACCGAGTTAATTTTCATTATACAAATGAGTCACAATATCCAGAATAAATGTTAAATTTGCGAAACAATCAGGATCTTGAAAATGTGAACTATTCGCATGTTGACTTTCGAGAAATATTCTCACCTCTTCTTTATAGAAGGCAAGTATTCCTTTAAACATCGATCCTCGGTTTAGCCAGCGTAAAATCACAGAAAGGTGCAAAGCCGCCACGCCTGGGTATCAAAAATTGTTTCAATTGTTGTTAATTCAATCCATGATATAGAATCAGATTCACGATTTCCAGGAGAATTTATTAATATATTTTTTATTTTTTATTTTGTATTTATTTATGGGATCCTAAGCCAACGTAAATCACAGAAACGTTGAAGGTCGTAATAGTCTGCGTGAGTATCATGAGTATCATGAGTATCATGAGTATCATGAGTATGAAACAAAAAAATTGTTCAAATTGTCGATGATTCAATCCACGAAATAGAACAAGATTCACAGTTTTCATGACAATTTTTAATATATTTTTTATTTTTTTATTTTTTTTATTTATAGAATCCTTTGAGATAAGGCTTCAAAATTTATGTATTCAAGTTTTTGTTGACTGTTATCTTAGTCTTCATAACTGATTTTGTTGTTTCACTAAGTTTCGGCTAACTTATCCGTTGGCCCTCTTCAGGTGATTAACCGAGATGGGATATAGAATGCTATACATCTTCATACATTTTCATATTTTCAAACTATAAAGATTATACATCTTCAAACGTTTTTATACTTTGAAACAATAAAATTATACATTTTCATATATTTTCATACTTTTAAACAATAAAATTATACATTTTCATATATTTTCATACTTTCAAACAATAAAATTATACACTTTCATACATTTTCATACTTTAAAACAATAAAATTATACATCTTCATACATTTTCATACTTTAAAACAATAAAATTATACATTTTCATACATTTTCATATTTTCAAACAATAAAATTATACATCTTCATACATTTTTATACTTTCAAACTATAAAAGTATACATCTACATACATCTTCACACTTTCAAACTATAAGATTATTTCATCTACATACATTTTCCTATTTTCAAACAATAAAATTATACATCTTCATACATTTTCATACTTTCAAACTATAAGATTACACATAAACTTAGTTTTATGTTGAGTTCTAATTTTTAATTATACAAATGAGTCACAATATCCACAATGAATGTTAAATTTGCGAAACAATCAGGATCTTGAAGATGTGAGCTATTCATATGTTTACTTTCGAGAAATAGCCTCACCTCTTCTTTATGTTAGGCAAGTATTCGATTATCGGCTAACCCAGCGTAAATCACAGAAATGTGGTGCTCGCATATCAAATATCAAAAAAAAAAAAAAAATTTGTCGAATTGTTGACAATTCTTTTTTTTGTCGAATTGTTGACAATTTTTTTGTCGAATTGTTGACAATTCTTTTTTTTGTCGAATTGTTGACAATTTTTTTGTCGAATTGTTGACAATTCTTTTTTTTGTCGAATTGTTGACAATTTTTTTTGTCGAATTGTTGACAATTCTTTTTTTTTGTCGAATTGTTGACAATTCTTTTTTTTTGTCGAATTGTTGACAATTTTTTTGTCGAATTGTTGACAATTCTTTTTTTTGTCGAATTGTTGACAATTTTTTTTTGTCGAATTGTTGACAATTCTTTTTTTTTGTCGAATTGTTGACAACTTTATCCATGATAAATTTCACAATTCACAATTTCCAGGACAACTTTTTTAATATATTTTTTATTTTATTTTATTATTTATTTGTGGGATCTTAAGCCAGCATAAGCCACGGACATGTGCAAGGCCATAATATTTTTCATGAGTATCATGAGTGTCATGAGTATCAAATGGGGTGAGACAACAACTACTATGGAAGGCAGTAATTACTGGGGTGATACAGTTACAAGACTCAGCATTTCGATCCTGTCGCGGTTAATCACCTAAAGAAGGCCAGAGGATAAGTTGGCCGAAACGCGGTGAACAACTATGAAGATGAGGATAACAATCCGCAAATAAATCTTTTTATATAAATTTTGTAAATTTTGAAAATAGTCCAAGCTTAATGAATACCTTTTTATCTTTTTTAAATTTTAGTCAATTCTAGACCATAAACTATTTCTCCAAGTTCCAAATATCAAGTTTTCTCAATTGGTCATTTATTACTTCTCAAAAGATATCTATCACAATATTATTTCGTATTGGAACTAACAAGCCTGCAAAATTATGTCTTTGCTGCATATTTAGTCACGTACTCATCATATGTTTACGTTAAAAACTTTTAAAATACACCATTTTGGACAATTTACATGGTTCATGTAATCGACACTCTCTGCTTTTCGTTTTCAGTTACGAAGATATTTAATAGTCAAACATTATTCGAATATAAATGAAAAAGATCGGGGCACCTTTCGGCAGACTCATTTTTAAGAGGGAAAACATCTGAGAGTAATATTACAATGGGAATCGGACGGGAACATTATTATCTGCGAATAATTGCAGGCAAAAATGTATATATATTAATGAATAAAGGCACATTTTAGTTTTTTTTATTCACATTTATTTAATTTTTTTAAATTAAAAGATGCTCTATTCGTTGATGTCAGCTTAATTAGGAGATGGTTTTTCGATTTCAGAGTCGCGGCAGGGACGTGAGTGACAAATCGCGCTCAGTGAATCGAAAAGAGGTGATGTAGAACCCAACACACAAGAATCACCTCACAAAAGATCGAAAGAACTTGATTGGGAAAAAATTCCTCATCCACTCTATTCTCCTGACCTTGCTCCTTCAGACTACCATTTGTTTTGTAGCTTACAAAATTATTTGGAAGGAACAGCTTTTTTACGACCGAGGCATCAAAGGCGCCATTAAATGTTGGTCGGTTAAGTTTTTTTTTCTGCATGAAGGAATTCAATGATGTATCACTGCTTCTGACGCACGGCTATGACAGTGGTTGCTTTTTTTTAGAAGCTAACACTATCAGTATCTGCAACAGAAAGATGGAACTTTTAGATTATGAATGCGTAAGTTTAGTCCTCAGAATAACGTAATTTGCAATCCCCCCCCTGATTCATTCGGGCGGAATAAAAGAATAGGACGCATAACTTTTGGAACGTCCTTCATACTTACTAAAAGTGTAAAGAAAGTGTAATGTTCTAAGAGCGGTAAAGCCAAGGATCGATTAGTTTGAAAGGCAATTTCCAAAAACCGCCCACCACATGCCAGCATATAAAACAATAGAATCGATGACGATGATGATGATGATGATAATGACGACGTTGATGATTGTTGTTGGGCATCATTCATTTATTTCGTACTAGCGGGGGTGCCCGGCGTTGTCTGGGTGTTTAGGTGGTGTAGTAAGGAATCCCGGGGGTGTAAAAAGTGATAATGGTGGGAGGGGATCCAACTCACAGTAGGTAGAGGTGTTAGACGTGGTAGTAGGCAGGCAGGCTCGAACCTGTAACGTGAAGGAGCCTGTAACGTGAAGGAGGAAAAAAAGATTTCATCTCTTAGTCAATGTCTCCATCGCTCAACCGGAAGTTGATAACATTGAAATTAAGGCTAGTCAATCGAAAAGAGAGGATGACTTGCAAAAAATGGCGATGCCAAAACCGACCTCTCCTTGTACAAAACGACCGAGTTTAGATGAAAGAATTAATGTTCTTGGCCAATTTTTCGATATTTGTCGTCCGAATGATCGTGGTTTAAAACGATACCGGTTTTGTCAGGTTCCGTCGCCTCTGTCGAAAGTTTTAGTAGGACACACACACACACACACACACACACACACACACACACACACACACACACACACACATTATGCCTTTTATGTATTAGACTAGCGGGGATACCCGGCGTTGCCCCGGGTGCTTGGAGGTGTGTGTAGGGGGGGGAGGGTAAAGAATAAGCGAAGTAATAACCCTGTTTAAATTTCTTAAAAAATCGGAAAAACAAAACAAAAAAACAGCAAACGAACGTCAAACTTCTTTAAAAAAAATCGGATGAACAAAAACAAAAACAAAAACAAAAAAAAACAAAGAAAACAAAAACAAAAACAAAAAGAACACAACAAAAAGCGAAAAAAAAAAATTCAATACTAAAAGTTTAAAAATCGAAAAAAAAAATAGATAACTCGGATTCACCCTGCAATCTTTAGATTCCGACGCTGTCACTTTATCCATTGTGCTATGGACGCGTGGGCGAAGGTAGTTCGGTTGTTATAATATTTAAACGGATTCAAGGTACAACGTCTTTTGCGCGTGTTGACGCATGCGTAGAAGCCATATTGTCATGAAGGAACGATTTTTTTCCATCACTCCTTGTAGAAAAAGGTCTGGTTGAAGGTGAAGAAATGAATGTTTTTGGCCAATTTTTCGATATTTGTCGTCGGAAGGTTCGAGCTTGAACATGATACCGATCTGGCGAAAATCCGTGGCCTCTGTTGAAAGTTTTTTGCGAGACATACAAACACCCACACACCCCCACACACATACACACACACACATTTTCGCTTTTATATATATACTAGTAGGGGGTACCCGGCGTTGCCCGGGTGTTTAGGGGTGTATGGGTAGGGGGAGAACTTCTTAAAAAATCGGAAAAACTAAAAAAAAAAAAAAAAACAGCCAATGAACGTAAAACTTCTTTTAAAAAATTGGAAAAACAAACCCCCTCCCCCCAAAAAAGGACGGCGTTGCCCGGATGTTTTGAGGGGGGGACAAACAATAAGCGAATTAATACCCTGGTTGTGGGTACCCGGCATTGCCCGGGTGTGTGGAGGTGTGTGTAGGGGGGAGGCTAAAGAACTTCTTAAAAAATCGGAAGAACGCAAATAAAAAAACAGCCAACGAACGTAAAACTTTTTTTTTTAATCGGAAAAACAAACCACCCAAAAAAGGACGGCGTTGCCCGGGTGTTGGGAGGTATGTATGTAAGGGGGGGGGGGGCGCAAAGAATAAGCGAATTAATAACCCTGTTTAAACTTTTTTAAAAAATCGGGGAAAAAAAACAAAACAAATAAAACAGCGAACGGATGTAAAACTTCTTTAAAACAATCGGATAAGCAAAAAACCCCAAAAATGGGGGGGGGACAGCGAAAAGCGAAAAAATGGTATAAATAACCTCGTTTCAATATTAAATGTTTAAAAATCGAGAAAAAAAAATGGTATAAATAACCTCGTTTCAATATTAAATGTTTAAAAATCGAGAAAAAAGTATATCTGATAACTGGGATAGCTGTCACTTAACACATCGAGTTACAGACGCGTGGATGAAAGTAGGTCGGTTTTTATAAGATTTAAAACGAATTCAATGTACAACGTCTTTTGCGCGTAATGACGCATGCGTAAAGGTATCTTGTCAAGAAGATACCATTTTTTTCACCCCCCCTCCTTGTAAAAAAAGAGAGCCGTTAAGGATGAAGGAATGAATGTTTTTGCCCAATTTTTCGATATTTGTCGTCCAAGATATGGAGCTTCAAAATGATACCGAACTCGTGAAAATCCGTGGCCCGTGTCGAAAGTTTTTGGCAGACACACACACACACACACACACACACACACACACACACACACACACACACACACACACACACACACACACACACACACATTTTGCCTTTTATATAATAGATAGATGAATCGGATGACTTGTGTTGGCATTCATTTCTCCGATATCTTTCTAGATAGAATTCGTTCTAGACATACATGGAGTGCTTACGGGAGGGGCCACGTACATATTGCCAACACCCCTAAACGAACATGTTTGTATTTATATGGAACGAACTGGATTCAAACTTGGTACACTTAGGCTGTCAGTTCGTGTCGTTAATCACTCAATCCCCGGGATGATGATGATGATGATGATGATGATCTCTTATAAAAGGCTTGTCGTGGGAATTGATTTTTCATAACATTGAAGGTGGCAGTGGGGTACGCTTAAAAAGGGTTCTTAAATGATGACGATGACGATGACGATACTGGTGATGATGGTGGTTTGGTTTTGCGGTTACACATCTCATCGTTTTTCCATTTTTCACTTGCAATCCTGCCTCACCTAATCCTCCCTGAACCCCACCCTGAAGTTTACTCTTTCGTCCCGCTCCTTTGCCTCTTGCCTATTTCCTTGGGACCGGGAGTGGGTGGGATGTTAGGGAGTGACAGAAACTGTTCTGAGTAAAATATCATCAAGAGCAACGAATGTTATCCCACCGCCCTCGACCACGCCCTTGTCGAACAGTTGGAGGTAGACGGGTTTACAACTCGAACACCTACCCCCTCCCCGGCACCAGGTCTTACACTATATTTCTTCCTAGCATCACGTGGCAGAAATACCCCTATATCCTGCTCCCTCCACCTCTGCTCACCCGCGAAGGAGAGCAACATAAATCTTTTTTTTTTTCCTGATTTCTGTGCTTTTAATGTTTGCCATCTCAAAGGAGACTGATGGAGGAGTCGAGGAAGGAGAGTAAACAGAGGGGTGGGGAGAAAAAAGAGGGGGGAATAATGTAAGGGTCAAATGTGTGGGAGTTGAGTAGGTACGTAAGTAAGGAGAAGGGAGAGGAAGAGGAAGAATCTTCATCGTCAATTTCATTTTGCGACCGCAGTCGAGATTGTGGAGTTCGGTAATGTGAGCGCACGCCATTATAATATACATTGGTAAGCAGGAGAACTGACCTGACATACAACACCTTGGTAGTCCCAAATGGTCACCCACCTGGTGGTGATCATGCTCAGTGCTGCTTAACTGTGATGATTTGACGGGAACTGGTATGTCAACGCGATTGTATTGTATATAGGGTAGAAATAGAAGGAGGAGGAGGAGGAGGAGGAGGCGGGAGATGACGAGGATGCGGATGAGGAAATATATAAGGAAATGGCCGATGGAGAAAGAAGTAGAAAAAGGAAGATAATTAAAAATGAGGAGGAGTGGTAGAAAAGGGGGATAATAAGGAAGGGAAAGAAAGAAGGAAAGAATATAGAAGGTGCAAGAGAAAAAGAGAGAGGATGAAGGAAGGGGAAGGGGAAAGTAGACAAAGAAGACACATCAGGGAAATAGGATGAGGTAAATCAGGAAAGAAGATGGCGGAGAAAAAAAAAGGTCAGAATTTGGGGAAAAAGAAAAAAAGCAATTAAAACGGAGTTGTAGAAAGAGGAAAGAAGGAAATAAAAGATGCGCATTTATCCAGTTTATGACCGAATCTTCGGCGACTTCATGTCGGCATCTTCCGGCAGGTTATGGAACCAGTTCAAAAAAGCAAAACCATGGTGTTACTACTGCCCTCTGTTTCTTCGAAAGATGACACCACACAAAATTATATTTCATATAACATTTACTCAAACACCGTGTCAGCATTTCAGAAATTGCAATACATATTTTGATCTTGACTCGACCGGCTTCCATGATGTCTTATCTCTAACTTCTTCGACTGTCCTCCTCGACTACTCTAAACTCTTCTAACAAACATCCGTGTATATATTAAAACTATTTCTATATGATTGCGTCATTTGCACACCCACAAAGAATCCTGTCAACTGACATCTGTATTACGTATCTAGGTATTATTATTGTTGACGCGCATTCCGTTTTCTGAAGGCATTTTTGTTTTTATTTATCAAAAATTCCTTCTTGTTATTGTTTATAGAATCTAGTCAAGTTAAATTCCTAAAACGTCATTTAACCATATTTGTTTTTGAATTGCAGGTTTCTATTTAAAACATATTTGTTTTTATTTATCTAAAATTCCCATCAGCTAGAATCGAAACTGAAACATATTGCGCTCTAGCTGCGTCTCCTATCGATGTAGCTATTGAGAGACAGGGAAGAAAGATTTAATATTAAACGATTTGGAGAAATGAATTGTATTTGCGCATGCGCAGAAAAAAGTAAAAATATGTCACCAAGTTGAAATCAACAGTTTGCATTTCAAATTGCCGATATATATCTGTACGCACTATTTATACAAAACAAGATTTTACTTGTTATGAACCATTATGTCTTGTGCAAGAGTAAAAAACATAGTAAAAGAAATACCCATTTTATTGTAAAATAGAAAATATTCACTTAATCCTGGACACCTTGTCTTAAATGAAAACTTGCGAACTAGTGTTAAGTTTATTACTTTTTGAGATGAGGATTGGTTATTCGTATCATCGGGATGCATCGAACTACTATTCTCATCTTTAGTGTCATTTTTACAACGTTTCAGTTAATGTAACCTTCGACCTTCTTCTGGTGTACCTTATCAAACTTTTTTATTATCCCTTTTCCCGTTTCACTCCCAATATGGTCGGAAAAAACTGATTTTTTTTTATTTATGCAAACAAATTAGGCTGTCTAAAGATATTGGCTTCCTGACTCAAATGCATTAAAAGTTTATTCGTATTATTTGGATTCATCGGACTACTAGTCTCATCTTGAGTGTTATTTTCACAACGTTTCGGTCGATGTAACCTCCGACCTTTTTTTTTTCTAGTGTATCTTATCGAACTTGGGAATATTTCTGTCAAACTCGGGAATCTGGATGGAATTTCAAACGGAACCTTTATTTAGTTCACGGGGGTAGCATGCTCTTGTTCATTCAGCCATAACTGAATAGAGGCCCTAAGTAATTTGCAATTGTATTTTTCGGTCGCCCACATTGATAATCGAACCTTCAACCTTCAGGAGAATATCACTTTTACAATTTTTCCGGGTACTCTAACCATTGCGCCACGGGTCAGTGTGAGTGACAAAGTACGCTTCAGACGTTTAGGATCGTGGCATCAAAAGAGGCTGGCAAAAGTACATTGAGAATGGTGGTGACGATGTAGAAAAATAAATTATGGAGCACAAAAGGTCGCCCGTTTATATGGCACCACTCTCGTCTTTATAGCTCTTCAACGTTTTAGTTTTCGAATTAAAAAATAGGAGACATTTCTTTTGGAACAATCCTCGTATATTAACAGTAAATGCATTTGACATAATTGTATTTTTCATACTATGACTAAATATTCTACCCATGTTTTATGTGCTGTTCAAAATATATGTACAGTACATATTATTTTATATAGAAGGGTCATTGCAGCAAATGTAAAAATAAAAAAGTTGGACAAGATTTGAGAATGGGAAAGATTTAAATATCGAAGTTGAACATTTTCGACTTACAAGTCATTCCCCATTACTTTTTAAAACACTGACTCGGCCAGTTTTCGTGATAAATCAATACATCTTGCATTTCAACCCATTTCTTCAGTGTCAATCTTTCACATGAAATGGTTGCCAGTGATGTTGAATCATCCCCTTACACCAGATCTATGGTTACCCCTACAACATCCAGATTCAAATCAGTCATAATGTTTTGTTTTTTTCCAAAGTTATTCATACCATCTCCTCTTCCCCCTCTTCCTCCTCCTCCTCCTCCCCCTCCTCCTCCTCATCATTATCATTATCATCTATGACCTTGAGCATTTTTCATATTGTCACAGTTGCCATCTTGGCATTGTACACATGCACTCGTGCATTCTAGTCGATGCCTTCTGCAGGTACACCTAAGGGTATCGCATCCTTCCAAACGGTTGCAATGAACCATCTGAATCAGTTCATCTGGAGCGGGAATTTTGTCTGTCATCATTGGAACAAGTTTGTCCCCTTCTACTTTCCATCCCCATTCAGATGGCGCCATTTCATCACTACATCCGCCCCACCCTATAATCCGGGAGTAAGTCTATAGAGAATGAAATCTACAGGCAGAGGAGATTGGAGGGAGTCGTCCTGGCGTAACGAACATCTTTGCCCTTGCAACTTTCTTACAGAGCATATTGTATCTAATTGATGCCAGTGGGTCTTAATATCCATTAAACTGTGTTACTGCCTTAGAAGCATTGGTTTCAATAACATCCTGTGTTGGCTTTGGTTGACAGAATGTTTTTGGAAAGACTTTCATTGTCTTTTCTCTTTTGATGATTTTCTGAAACTGACTTCTTTCCAATCCCGAACATTCTGGACACCGCATTACATCCTGTAAAGGCATGCGAAACAATAAATCAGTGTAAACTACTTCACCAAGCACCTGTTTGAGAACCTTGATGTTATACACGTAGGATTTCATCTTGTAAGCGTGGAAATAGAGTGCAGTACATTTAGAAACATTTATTTTATTTTACTTCAGTCGAAGTTCTCAGAAATCAAGGGGTCCCTAGCCTGGGGCTAACACTTGAACTCTACATGATATAAATATTTGAATGTTTCATTAAAATTCTTTATCTCTTAAACACTAAGTTTGTAAAGAAATTGAGAACATAATTTTCCTCTCCCCAATTAACCATTTTCATATGTTGTAGTATATCTTTCGTTTTGGTCTTTTGGTCTTACTGGATTCCAGAAAAAGAATTTATCTAGTCTGGTGGAGTATCTAGCTTCGTGCTGTTACTTGAGGTAACATCACTTGGAGAAGGTGCACCATTCCTCGTGAAAGCTGTTGGAAAACTGCTTCTGTGGTACCAGTATTCAAGAATTCTGGCGAAAGAACTGACCCATTAAATTATCGCCCTATTAGCCTCCTCCCACTTTTTGCCAAAATATTTGAGACCTTAATTAACCATGCTCTAGTCCAGCACCTTACAGATGCTAAACTTCTGACCGACCATCAATATGGATTTAGACAAGCCCGTTCCACGGCAGACATCCTCACTGTAATCTTTGAACGCATATACCATTCACTGGACAAAGCGGGAGAGGGCAGAGCGGTAGCTCTAGATATATCTAAGGCTTTTGACAGGGTATGGCATGAGGGTCTCCTCAGGAAGATTAGATCTTACGGTATCACTGGTAGAATACTTAACATAATTAAATCCTTCTTAGATAAGAGAAAAATCCAGGTTGTCCTCGACGGTCGTACGTCTAAACAATATAATATAAATGCGGGAGTGCCCCAGGGATCTATCCTTGGTCCTCTGCTGTTCCTGATATCCATAAATGACCTCCCCGACAAAATTGCCTCTGAGATGGGTATATATGCTGATGACACCACACTCTATAGCAGGCACGACAGGAAAACAAATGAACATATATCTAAAGTAATGGCAGAAACACTAGAGGATGACCTCAAATCAGTAGTGGAATGGGGACAAAAATGGTTGGTAACGTTCAATGCCACCAATACAAAACTGGTTTCATTCAATAATTACAAGAAACCTTCTCTACCACCTATAGCAATGGCCAACAACTCTTTAGCTGAGAGTACGTCTTTCAAGCTCCTTGGCCTAACGTTCACAGGAAACATGAGCTGGAACAATTACATCGAGGGCATTGCCAGGGCCGCTGCGAGGAAGGTGGGCTCTCTCTACCGTGCTAGAAAACTTCTAACACCCGAAAGTATCCTGTACCTCTATAAGGCCACTATTCGCCCATGTATGGAGTATTGCTGTCATATTTGGGCCGGTGCATCGGCTACTAGTCTTTCGCTCCTTGACAGGGTTCAAAAGAGAGTCGCAAATCTGATAGGCCCTAGACTGGCATCAAAACTTCAGCCTCTTTCCCATCGTCGAAACGTTGCATCCCTCTGCCTGTTCTACAAGTATTATAATAGTGAATGCTCTGAAGAACTGCAAGCACTTGTGCCCCCACGACGTGAACACCCTCGACAGACCCGACAAGCTACAAAATCCCACCCCCACACTGTAGAGATCCCTAGATGTAAAAGATCTTTCTACTCCAGTAGTTTCTTCCCTAGAACTGCTAGACTTTGGAATTCCATTCCAGGTCACTGCTTCCCCAACTGTACTGACATGCATAAGTTCAAGTGCAACGTGAACCAACATCTCGCTGCCCTAATCCCTACATAGTACCCCAGTAGATGTTTCCCCTGATAGTAGCCCCCTACACCAAAGTGGCAATGTGCCTTGTTTGGGGTGAAAATGTAATTAAAAAAAAAAAAAAAGCTAATTTGGGCAGCGAATACGAAATGTGATTTTGAATATTTGGTCAGAGTTTACTTCTAGGGAAAAGTATCCTCATGCCAGATTGTTCTGATAAACCCTTGTACAGAGAGAACTTACTCGAGGGCAGTGTCTAGTAGACATTCAAGTCATCTTCATGGTGGACGTATGAAACAGCAAGAGAATAAGAAAATCTGCATTTGTTCCAATAAGGCTTTTGGGTCTTAAAGCATACTGATGGCTGCGTTTGCAATCTCAACGTCAGCATCTTCTTTTGCTTGAATAACATCACACTTTCCCGCTTGATTTGTTCCATTACTGGATTTTTAAATAAAGAGTATATACAATGGTAACAAAGGTGTTTACATCTGTTTCCAGACAATCTTTATTTTTCATATTTTAAAATTCCTCCAAACGGCATCTTTTATACAAAACGATATTTTAAAGGCATCGTTCGTTTTGAAACAGGAAGAGAAAACAGTTGCAAGGTCTGAAAAAATCGTCCTCAACGAAACGAAACCAAACGAAACCAAACCAAACCAAAAATTACAAGAATATATTCGGTGGCAAATATATCGATAAAATGTGAAATTATTTTCACACCAAAATGCAGATTATGTAATCCGGGAAAGAGATATGAATCATCCAATGCTGTATGACATGTTGAAACCTAAACAATTAGGTAACAACAGATAAAAAGAAAATTAAAGAATTTTGTTTTTATGAAAAAGTATTGGCAAGTTGAATTAGGTATTCGATAATAGACGCGAATTAAGCATACACAATGCGTCTTGTCGAACTCGGGTCTCTTTATGCTGAACTCAGACATCTGCATGAAATGTCCAACGGAAGCAATTATTTAATCTGCGCGGATAGCACGCTTTTGTTCCGTCAGGTATCGCCAGGTACACGTTTATCTATCTATTCCTACCTGGTCAGGCTCTTAGCCTGGACCAATGTGACGCTCCCTTCCCCCCCCTCTCTCTCTCTTTCTCTCTCCACATTTCCCTGTCTTCCATCAGCTGCTTCAGATCTTCAGGATCACAGTTGGCGTCATGTGCAATTTGCTGGATGTACGTAGATCTAGATAGTCCTATGCCTGTGTGCCAATGTCCTGGAGTCCGCAGCAATACATTTCTTTTGCTTACTCCTCTCGCATTCACCGGCAAATCGAAGACGTCAGGTCCTGATAGTAGTAGATATGGCAGGTAGGTTGTCATAGAGTTGCTTCTTCGTGGAATGATATTGCCAAGATATATTTAACACAGTTTGTAGCATACGGTTGTACGTGCCTTCTTTCCAATATTTTGATGAGTGCCCAGTGCACCGTAAACAAGGACAGACTCCACCACTGCTTTGAAGAACTGCTTTTTTAGTTTGCCAGTTAGCCTTGAAGTCTATACTGGCCGCAACTTATCTAATGATTTTGAGATACGAATTTCGGTATCTTTGTCCGTGGAATCTATGTTGCTGCCCAGGTACGTAAAATCAATGACTTCTTTCGGTGTTGTTCCATCGAGAAAGATTCAATGTGACGGATACAAATAATAATTGATTCTTAATTGTATTCTTAGTATCACCCACAGTGAGGATTGAACCATCGTTTTCCACGTTCTCATTAAACCATAACTTTTGTCTTTAAAAAAATATTAGAGAGGATGGCGCTGTTGAGTTTCGATAGCTGCTATAAAATTCATACCAAATTTATTCACAACGGCTTGGGAGAAGAAAAACGCATAAAAGTACTAAGTTATAATCCATTCCAGATGAAAGTCTCCTGGAGATGGAGAATGCAATCCTGAATAGGGAATGATAATAATAAGAATATATTTACGAATTGTCCAAAGAAAACAGAAGATTTTCTAATCTAATAGTTTGTTTGGTATTCCTTTCCTGTTTACTGTTTCCACAACCGTGCCAGCATTACCAATTATTTAAGACTGACGGAAGATGAAACAAGCTACATCTGTGGAATAAGTAACGGGGTTCGTTCATGAATTCGTACATATTTCTGAGTTGGGTAAGACGCAACTAAAGAAGGACAGCGGTTACATCAGCATAAGAATAAGGTAAGAACCTTAGTACGAGTAATACAAATTATAATCTATCTATCTATTTATCTGTTTCGACAAGACGTACCTGAAGAAGGTTACAGTGATCGAAACGTCGTGAGAATAGCATCCAATATGAGAATAACAATTCGAAAAAAAAAATTTAAATTATGTATGTATGTATGTATGTATGTATGTATCTATCTATTTATCTATCTATCTATCTGTTTCGACAAGATGTCCCTGAAGAAGGTTACAGTGATCGAAACGTCGTGAGAATAGCATCCAATATGAGAATAACAATTCGAAAAAAAACAATTAAATTATGTATGTATGTATGTATGTATGTATGTATCTATCTATCTATCTATCTATCGATCAATCTGTTTATCTGTTTCGACAAGATGTGCCTGAAGAAGGTTACAGTGATCGAAACGTCGTGAGAATAGCATCCAATATGAGAATAACAATTCGAAAAAAAAATTTAAATTATGTATGTATGTATGTATGTATGTATGCATCTATCTATCTTTCTATCTATCTATCTATCTATCTATCTGTTTTGACATGACGTACCTAAAGAAGAATAGTGGTCGAAACGTCGTAAGAATACTATTCAATATGTATATAGTAGTCCGAACAATGCAAATTGCAATCCTATCTATCTATCTATTTGCCTAGTTAGACTATACGTACCTAAAGAATGGTTACAGTGGACGCACCGTCATGATAACCATACTCGGAATAAAAAATTCCAATCTATCTATCTATCTATCTATCTACCGAAATCTTGTGAGATTAACAAGTAAAAATATTGCAAACTGTTGATATGCCGTAAACCATTATATACCCGAGTATAGTTGAGAATTAGCCAGACCGTAGCAACCAGGAGGAGGGGTACAGCAGTCCTTGGAAGAATAACGTAAATATCAAAGTCCATTAACATTTCTATTAGGCGTGTCAAAATAGCCATTAATTCTTCTCTGAAGTCCGTTCCTCTATTCGTGGCCTTATAATTGCAAAGCCAACCACAAAGCTGGCTTGTGTTCCGAAGACAATTCCATCAATGCCAAATCTCGCGTACACTTGCCATTAGCTTACAAATGAGAACGTTTTTGTTTTTGTGTTGTTGTTGTTGTTGTTGCTGTTTTGTTGTTGTTGTTGTTGTTGTTGGTGGTGTTGTGGGTGACAGGGTGAGGATGTGTGTGAATGTGGGGTAAACGGAGGGCGTGCGGGGATTCTAAAGATGCTTTGTATTTTGGTAAGTGATCCTTCTGGAAAGAAACGTAATTTGGAACCGAACCAGCGGCATTTTGTGTAAAGCTCGACAAACACCTGGTATATTTAGACGAAAGAAAATCTACCCCCAAACAAACGTGTCTATCTCTCTTTGTTTACATGTATGTATGTATGTATGTATATATGTATCTATTTTTCTTAGCTAGCTAGCTAGACAGATACATACATACATACATACATATATGCATGCTTACATGTAAAGAGTGAGATAGACACGTTTGTGAAAGAGAAAGGAAAAAAGAAAGAAAGAAATTTGAAATATATTATACAGTGAGATATCTAACTTAATAGATAGATAGTTAGCGAGCTAGCTAGATAGTTAACTCGATAGTTAACTAGCTAGACAGCTAGCTAGTTAACTATCGAGTTAGCTCGCTAACTATCTATCAAGTTAAATATCTCACTGTTTTAATATATTTCACATTTCTTTCCTTCTTTTTTTCCACCTTCCGATCCCTACTGTTGCATATCTGCTTCTTATTAAATTACGCTTCTCTATCTATCTATCTATCTATCTATCTATCTATCTATCTGTCTTTCCTTCTTTCTTATACGAAAGCAGAGTTTGCAAACTTTGCTTTCGTATAAAATGTATCGCCTGAAGAGGTCTATAGTTACGGGTAACTTGCTGACAGAAACATGCTCATGAACGTGTAGCAACACATTACTGATTATGTAAGCACAAATAAAGAGTATAATCTGCTCTACTTCGGGATTGAGCACTCTTGTATTAACCTCGTTAAACTTCATTGGTTACTTAACCTCTGGAAAACAATGACCTCAAATCTCACACACACACACACAACCCACACACACACACACACATATATATATATACGACATAATCGCGTTGAGACACCGGTTCTCTTCAGATCACCGAAGTTAAGCAACGGCGAGCCTGGTTAGTATCAGATGGGTGACCATTTTGGAATTCTAGGCGCTGTATGTGCTCTCCGCCCATCTCGGCATTTGTTTCTAGTCGTCTTGTACACTTCACATGCCACTGGTATTTAACAATGTCGACTCAGGAGAGGTGTGGTCGGAGATTGGTGTGTATATATATATATATATATATATATATATATATATATAAGAGCAAACAGTTAATAAAACATGTTAAAAACACTTTGAAAGAGTTAAGCTAAATGATAAACTAATAAATTATAAAATAGGAAAATCGAAGCTAAAATAAAAATAAAATAAAAATAATTTGCCCCAACCCTCCTCCACCCACTTTTATAGCCAATTAAAAAAAATTAAATACACCAAGCCTCAACGGAAAAGAAAAAAAAAAAGAAAAGAAAAAGAAAACAACAACAATTGCTCCTGGCGATAATGGGATGCACCGATAGAAAGCGCTTTAGAAAAATATAGCTGAACAACAACGTTTGGGCGCCATTCTATATAATATGCCTGCCGAAATTAAAAAGACCGCTCGGCAAATCGAAAAAATATCCTAAAAGATCGGAAACAGGAATAACTCTGTCGTATTCAATCAGATGTCTCTGTCTGTCTCTCTCTTTCTCTCTCTCTCTATCTCTCTCTCTCTCTCTCTCTCTCTCTCTATATATATATATATATATATATATATATATATATATATATATATATATATATATTTACTTGAGTTCCTTTAGCTATAGTCGGAACCGAAACCACGACTAATGAAGAATTCTTGATAAAATTATTTATTACAAGAAATGGAAATCCATAACAATTATGCGAGAATCACTCGGATGTAAGCGTGACACACAAAATGAATAACACGCACGCTATCCTATTAATATAATATAATATAAAATAATATAATATAATATAATATATATATCGTCTTGGACTTCGATTCGTTGGCTGTCATGGCCTTTGTGATCTGCGACGTTGTTTGGCTGTGGAAATAATTTTATAATCGTCCACATTCTGCATATATATATATATATATATATATATATATATATATATATTGTTGACGGTAAGATTTTAGATGAGACACCTCATTGGTACCGTCGGTTTCAAACCCGATAATTAGGACCGTTTAGATACTCATATCAAGCGTTCTTCAGCCAATACTCAGGAGGACGTTAGTAGAGCTAGACAGCCTCATAAATCCTAACGGGGATAAAACGCAGAAAAAATATCCGTGTTTCTTAAATGCCATATATATGTGAGAGCCACGAGAAACGGATGTTTTTAAGGAAAACAAAACTGCGAATATTTCTTAAGCAGGTTTAAAAAACACCTTCCTCACTCATATCCGTTAATCAAGGAGAACAAGGAAGGATTTCTAAAAACATTCGTTTCCCGAGACTCACCCTGTATATTATCAAAACTTATAAATATATATAGATTTTGACCTCTGTTCTGTTTCTGAAGACAATGTATATCCCTTGTGAGAGTGCTTGCGCATATAATCGTGAAGCAAAACTTGCGCAATCCCAAACCACATTTCTCCTGAGTCTGCACTGTCTGATTCCAGAAGTCAAATTGTGTGTGTGTATGTGTATGCGCGTGTGTCTGTGTGTGTGTGTTTGTGTGTGTGTGTGTGTGTACATTTCCCTACTAAACTACTCTGTCAATTTTCAGTCTGCACACTTGGGATTTTACATAAGGAGTCCTGAGATTTGGAAAATCTTTTTAATCGGTCTTCGGTCTTTGTCAAGGAGTCAAAGTTCAACGATTTGATCTTTGAAAGCTCTACCAAACTCCTCTGCCAATTTTGAACCTCAACACTTGAAATTTTTGATGTGGATTACTTGAACATGAATCAATTTTTTTTTAATTTGATTTAAGCCCAAAACAATAAATGTAAAGGGATCAAAATTGGGGTCAAAGTTAAAAAAAAAATTGAGCTCTGCGGTCTCTAACAAATTACTCAGCCAATTTTTGGTCTAAACATTTGAAATTTTACATAAAGTGTATTCAGACATAAGGCAAGATTTTTAATCGGGTTTCGACCGAATATTTGACAGCCTAGGGGTTAAAGTTAAAATGATTTGACCTTTTGGGTCTAAACATTTGAAATTTTACATAAATCGTATTCAGATATGCAGCAACTTTTTCAATCAATTAATTTGTCTGCCAAAAAGACACAGTTAAAAGTTCACTTTTGCAGACCCTACCAAACTCCTTCGCCAATTTTGGGTGTAAACACAGGAAATTTTAGATGTAGGTTACTTGGACATGAGTCAAACTTTTTAATATATATATATATATATATATATATATATATATATATATATATATATATATATATATATATAAAGTTATGACCAGTACATAGGGCCCGAGAAAAGCCGAATATATTCTTCATCCGTGGCAGGAACTGGCTGATGCAATCACCATATTTATAATGTCCGGGTACTTTCTAATCCTTCAGAATTAATCGTCAGAAATAAATTAATCTTATTAGTTTTGAATAATTTATATACGTTTTTTTGTTAAATATATTTTCTTATATATATATATATATATAAATATATATATATATGTGCATATATATATACACACACATACACATATATATATGCATATATATATGCACACACGCACACACACACACACACACACACACACACACATATATATATATATATATATATATATATATATATATATATATATGAGGACAATAGGAATGGGAAATGAAGTAAAAAAAACTATATATTGGTGAATATAGATTAGTTCATTTATTCAATAAGGGAAGACAAACAATTAATTGGGGGATAGAAGGTACTCTTTATGCTAAGGCATTTCGAAGCCTAATGCTTCTCATCAGAAGAGTAGAGAAGATGCGAGGTAACATAGTGGAGATGCGGCATCTAACGTGGGATTCATTAGGAATTAAATAGATCACATAAAATTATAGATGATGTTGGGGGTTGCCCAGATAAGTCTTCTCTTATAGAATTGAGCTAAATTTTTTCCTCTAACGCACTAAGCTATATATATATATATATATATATATATATATATATATATATATATATATATATATATATAACTACTTCATTTACTCACATAAAATTGATATACGACAGTATAAACTTATGCGTAAACTTTAAGTATTTACTCCAAAAGTGCTCAATACGTAGGTAGAGCTAGTTAGTAAGTTATAAAATATATATGGCGATTAAGCTATCCTGAATATTCCGTGTTTCATCCACTCTAGGACTCTTCAGGCTTAAGAGTGGATGAAACGCGGAATATTCAGTTTAGCTTAATCGCCATATATATTTTATAACTTACTATATATATATATATATATATATATATATATATATATATATATATATATATATAATAGGAGAAAATTTCGGAAAGAAACTCGAAAGAGATGAATTATAAATATAGAGAAATATATTTATAGAATAACAACTTTATCCAGATTTAAAAGACAACGAACCTCATACTCTCGCCGGATTTCTGCAACACTAATTATTGGACATTACTGAGTATTTTTTTTTTTAATTTTTCCTATAAACTTTTACTCTTACTTTCCTTCAAAATATTTTATAACAACCGTTTTCAAAAAATGCCTTAACCAGCAAAATTAGATTCTTATCCATATATTTATTTTTGCTTATGTTATTTTTCCTCTGAGGAGAAGAGCCCATGTTTGAAACTTTCTGGAATAAGGAATTTTTCTCACTTTTTCTCGTATTCCTTGTTTTGAATAAAATTTAATTCTACAATATTATGATATATATATATATATATATATATATATATATATATATATATATATATATATATATATATACTAGCAGAAGTACCCGTCGTTGACTGGGTTCAAACACAACCTACAAAAAATGGACTGTGATTGATGAAAGTATGATAGGTTATGAAAAGGAGGGGTTTGCAAAGAGATAGGTTTTGATACTCAAAAATTTTACCCTAAGCAAAATATGATGAAAATAAAGATAATTTTCGCGAAAATATATTTTTTTATATCAATTTTTTTTCCATTCGTAGCCAAGAGTGACCAACAAAATAATGTTTCCTTACAAAGAGAAAATATTATATATATATAATAATATAAATATACAAGAAATAAATGATACCATAGTCAATAAACGTTACTTTTATGGGAGAAAAGTTCATTGGTTTGTATTTTTAAGTAGTTTGTAAAAACAGATATTTTTTAATTCACGAACCGGTTTAAAAAAATCAGAATGGCAGCGACTTTGAAATGGAAAGCCCCGTTTTCAATTTGAAGGAGGGGCATCTAAGAATTCTGTGTTAACAATTTAAGAGAGTTCCGTCAACGTAAGGGATATTTATAAACATATTTTAATGTTATCCGTTATTTTGTGCTTGAGGAATATTCGATTATGGCATGTGTAGTTTATATTCATTTAAGTAGTTATCGCCTCAAATTTCGTTTTAATTTCGGTTCCATGAAATTATTTCAACTAAAGAGCATTAAAAACTATTTCAAAAAAAAAAAAAACATGAACTGAACTTTTATTGACTATGGTAACATTTATTTCTTGTATATTTATTTTTTCGGGTAGTCGTTTGTTGGCTCTTCTGTTATCTGAAATATCGAAAAACAAAGAAACAAAAACAGTTTTGAAAAATAATGAGGCTTTACTGACTTTAGTAAAATAATCCGAAACAGCAAAATGGGATATCAAAAAAGTAAACATGTAACTACTTTAGTTTTTAAAGCAAAGAATCGATATAAATATGAATACTAAGAAAATGGCGCCCTTTTCAAGCAGAACAGCTTCGTTTCAGTTTTACAGTATTGAACGGTGTAGTATTGCGCCGTTGGATTCAGGATTGTACTATTGTACTGTAAAGAACACGCAAAAAGGGTTGTAATCAATGTAATTCCTTCTAGTAAACTGACAAAAAAGCTTAAACAGATATATAAATAAAAATAAAAAGGTTATGCAAATGTTTTTAAAAAGATACGTAATCACGTGAGCAGAATTTTTTCCTTTTTTTACACGATAATAAGTAACGTTCTTATTTTTTATTATTTATCTATTTATGTATTTTCGAAAGCGTGCCACGTGCAAGTGGAGAAGGAAAAAAACAGAGTTATTCAAAATTTGTGTCGAGAATGTTCTAAAGTTCCGACTTTTTTTGGCTTTCACTTTAATGTGAATTTATGAGATGAATTTATTTGACACAATATGATTCAACTCAAAAGAATAAATAAAAGCTAACGTGAATTAAGATTAAAGTTAAGGTGTTATTTTGGACCCTCACCCCTTTTAAAAATCTTGTTAAACTTTGTGACATATTTATATTCTATGGAGGTCAGGCGCAAACGAACACCCAATAATTTTATTATACCATATTTCTTCAAACTGAAACATAATTATCAAAATATACTTACGCAAATAGATATGAAAATCTTTGTTAACGTTTGTGCCATATTTCAAAAACATACTGACCCAACGGATCACGGGTAGTCTAGTATATATATATATATA
Source organism: Euprymna scolopes (assembly GCF_053919585.1). NCBI lineage: Eukaryota > Metazoa > Mollusca > Cephalopoda > Sepiida > Sepiolidae > Euprymna > Euprymna scolopes. Next base: position 16,923,689 of record NC_136522.1, on the reverse strand, counting down.
TATATATATATATATATATATATATATATATATATATAATTTATGTGTATGTGTAGGTGTGTTTTTGTTTGTTTGTAATTTAATCCTTTTGGAATTATCAGCTTAGAAATGAACATTCACACTAATCGCGCGATCCGAACACCGGAACAGGGGTTATATTTAACTCCAAATCCGAGCGCCAACCAATTAGGCTAACGTAAAAAGTTGCAGACGAGAAATAAATCATATATATGTCAAGTGAAACGGACAGAGAAAGTCGTTCAACGGTAAAAAACATGCATTATAGCTTTTGACGGCCTCTTTTATATACCGATGATGAATTCACGTTATATATATATATATATATATATATATATATATATATATATATATATATATATATATATATATATATATATATATATATATAATCTGGTATTTATAATTCTAATTCTACCCAGCATCTGGTACCATTTTAAAATTCTGTGATTTTTCCTGAAACCGTTCCAGAATTCCAACGTTTGTTCTATTTCCGTCTATTCGTTTGAAAACCTAACACGAACCCTAACCCGTCGCCCTTTTCTTTAAGTTTATTGTTGTTTCTTTTTTAAAATTCTGTTTGGAGTCCGGAAAGGAATGTTAATGCAATATTAAAAGGGAATAGATTTTGAAATGTTGTGGGGAGGTTTTGAGGCGTACAAATTGTTATGTTGTTGTGTATCTCCCCTTAATAGGGTATCTCCCCTTAATAGGTATAACTGTACGTGTTTACTGCTCGTCGATTCTGGCAGTAAACATGTTCCTTTTCTTTAGTCTGGTGCTACCAGATCAGGCGTTCTGAAGATATTGGCTTTCTGAGACGAAATGCAACTAACATTGTGCTATTTGTTTTTCTACTTCCTTTTACAAAACTTAATTATGTCCTGCACCCACCTCTCCCCCCCAAAAAAAACAACCCACCTTTTCCTCATTTATCTTTCTTCCCATTTTCCATTTCTCTTTCTATCTCCCCCACTTCCAGACTGGTTTCCTAACTTAAAATGTACAAAACATTAATACTGTAGCCCTTTTTCTCTCTCCCATTGCAAAACTCATTCATGTTCTGCAGGGAAGAGAAGAAAAACGATAAAATCAACTATAAAACAACCAAACTAAACACTACAAACTAGCGACTGAAGTTACAAAGAGCTTGAAGAATAAAAACCTTCTATTAAATAACTGGATGCAACATGAATATCATTTCCAAAATAACTGGATTCCGCATTATGGTTGATATGCCGCAAAACAAAACCAAACCAAACCAAACCAAACCTTACTTTAGTAAACTAGTAGATTGATAAATAATGGGAAAAAGACGGTTTTGTATTATTTAGATTCTTCGGACTACCGTTCTAACCATGAGTAGTATTCGCACAACATTTCGGCCGATGTAACCTCTAATCTTCTAAGGCCAACTCAATAATCTGTGACGAACGGAACCCTTTATTTACTCCACGAAGGCCGCATACTCTTGTTCTTACAGGGACTAGTGGCATAGCGGATAATTTAATAAGTAAAATTCAGTTCAAACTGACACTCTTCTGGAGGTTGAAGGTTCAGTCCGCAGTGCGAGTAATACGAAGAAAACAATTGCGAATTATTTAAGACTTCTATACCGGGTCATAACTGACAGAACGAGAACAAGCTACCTTTGTGGATAAAATAAATGTGACAGAGCGCGGATGCACATATGCAAATGCCGAGCTGTGTGCGAAAAAAATACTATAAAAAGAGCGTGTGCATAGACTGGTGATCACGTTTGAGAGCACGTTCGAAACGATGTTCGAGGGGACAGAGGCCAGAGAGAAGGAGTACATGTGGATGACATGGATGACATCACAGCCGTAACCAGAATTCAGGCGTGGCGGGAAATTGAGGAAATAGATGTTGTTAGAAAAAGAAAAGAGATGGAGTTATTACTTGGAAAGAGTGCGAGTAAATTCGAGATGTAGGTGACGTCACAGCCGTAACAAGAAGTCTCACGTGGCGAGAGAATGAGGAAATTAATATCGTTCTTACAAATAAAAAAACGAGTCAAGTTATTACTTGTTCTATGTTCCTTACGACATACTCTGTTACAAATTGTTGGATCTATGTGTGTAAACAGGTATAACGTTACATAAAGTGTTCCTATTTACAATGCCTCCCCACGGGACAGAGTTAGATACCAGGGTCGTTTTTTTAAATGTGGAAAAAAGGAACAAAAATAAAAATTGTCTCAGTCGTGAAGGATTTTCCCTCAACTGACAGAGAACAAGAAATTGAAATGAAGCATCTGAAGAACAGACACTACACTTTGATCTTGACTCGAAGGCCAATTTAAAGTGTTACATAAAGTCCAAGATTTCGTGCAAATTTCAGAGTTCGACCGAAAGATTCCCGCGTTTGACAAGATATATCTGGAGATGATCGGATGTTACATCGGTTGAAACGTTGAGCGAATAACACTCAAGATGAGAACAGTAGTCAGAATAACACAAATAATACAAATTATAAAACCTTATCTAAAAAATTTCAGAAACATACAGCGATTTTATCTGGAAATTTATTATTGTATTAAAGTGGAAGAAATAAAAGATGCCCGGCGTTGCCCGGTTGTTTTGGGGTGTGTGTTGAGCAAAAAAAAAAATAAAATAATGATAGTAGGCTGGCAGGCTCGAACCCGTACCGCAAGGAAGGAAAAGAACGTTAAAAAAACGAGACGTTTTTGCTGTTGCGTCCATCGCCAAATCGGAAGTAACGCAGGTTTAAATTTAGGCTAGTCAATTGAAAAGAAAAGGGAGGACTTCCGAAGCCATCGGCGAAAAAGAGACCCCTCCTTGTAGAAAAGTGCCTAGTTGAGGGTGAAGGAATTAATGTTTTTAGCCAATTTTTCGATATTAGTCGTCCGAAAGGTCGAGCTTCAAAACGATACCACTCACGTGAACATCCGTCGCCTCTGTCAAACGTTTTAGGTAAACGTACATACATACATACAGTCATACATACATGATGATTGCAACGTCTTGTCAGACGAGTGCCACTCCCTCAGACACTTAAAGTCCATGAGCCTAAAATGACTTCTCTCGCCACAGGACCATTTTTATAGACAGATCCCTGAGGGATTATCTATACACAGATGATGTTACAGAGTCTTAGCTTTGTACGACAGCTAAGTCTCTCTCTCGGTTCAAAATGTTGAGATCCAGCGACAAGCAAGAGCAAGATAGCCAGCAACAAGTTAAATTGCAGACCAGCTTAATGCGGGCACTGGTCTCCCGCTTTATGGTTTTTTAAATCAGAGATTTGCTTCTCCTAGAAAGGTTGCCTTCACCACGGCTTACGGGAGCCGTCTTCACCCCAAACATACATACTTACATGCATACATACATTAAAGCAGACAGGGGAGATTTATGTTGCAGAAGATTACAAAACTATTATCTGTATTTGTTCTAATGTATTCCCGAGCAACTTCTACTTTTGGTCTTCTTCCCTATAATGAAACAGCTATCTGTTTATATTTAGTCCCGGTTAACTCCAATTTTCGTATCTCCTCTCTCTAACCTCTATCCTATGATAAAACAAATGCCGGTTTCCATCTATTACGAAGAGGGATGACGGTAGTCAAGTGGTTAACGACACAAACTGACGACATTGATGTTGTTCCGTAGTTCGAATTTAGTTCGATTCACAAAATCACATTCACTGAACATGTTGGCAACAATCACGTGTCCCCCCCCCCCTGTAAGTATTCAATGTCCTTCGAGAAATAATTCTTGTTAGAAAAAATATAGGAGAAACCAATGCATACAATAAAATCTTTGGATTCATACGAGATGATGATGATGATGATGATGATGATGATGGTCATGTGATAGTATGATGATTTATTATTTTCTTATCTTTAAAACCTATATCTGTTTTATGTGTTTCCGGGAAACGCATAGCTTCTTACTTGCTAGTCTCACTCTTCTTCTTCTCGAATGAACACTACAATGAAACAGATACGTATTTGAATCTATTCTAAAGTAACATCGGGTAATCTGTAGACTCGGAGGCATAGAAACAAAATGGCCGCCGAGTCTGAATTTTATGTAATAATAAGGGCTATGACAACAGCATATTCTTTTCATTGTTTTGACTCTCGAGTATATATCCGTTGATATCTTATATGCTTTTATATATAGTGATATGGTTCTCGGTTGATTAACTGTGTCTAACTGTGTCGGATATATACTAGAGAATCAAAAGCAATGAAAAGAATATTCTCTTGTCATAGACCTAGTAATCACTGGAGCTAGGACAACAGCATATACTTTTAATTGTTTTGACTCTCGAGTTTGTATCCGTTGATATCTTATATTCTCTTATATAGACCGATGTAGTTCTCGCTTGATTAACGGTGTCTAACTGTGTCAGATATATACTAGAGGGTCAAAACAATGATAAGAATATTCTGTTGTCATAGGCCTACTAATAACTAAAACTAAAAGAACTATTTACTCCGCATATAAATTATAAAGATAATTGTTCGTAAGGAAAGTTTGCTTTAATCTCAATTTTTTTTCGTATTGAAGGACGGAATCCATTTTTTTGAATATTTGCAATCATCAGTTGACTGCGAATAACGGTTTAATGCGCATGATAAATTACATATTCCTCAGCTCCGACGTCTGGCAAGTCCTTGAATCACTTCAGAATTGTAAGTCAGCTTCATAACAAGTTGAAATATCGTTATTTTTTCAGTCCTACCTATATATATATATGTGTATATATATATATATACATATATATACATATATATACATATATCTATATAATACTAAAAGTCTATGGGTCTTGTATGTTTGCAATCAGATTTCCGGTTTTCAACATCCGGTTGCGCATGCGTAAATAGCAACGTCTTCAATCCGTTATTCCAATTCCGGAATTTTTATATCGCTTTTAATACAAACAATTTCATTTAATTTGATCAAATAGTTATTTATATATACAAATAATACATAGATTCATAGATAATTATAATATATATTATAAAATCTATTTATCTATGAATCTATTAATAATATGAAATATTACCCTATACAATTTATGGAAAGAAAACACCTCTCACTTTCCCTCTAATAGATTTCAACACTCCTACTCCCTCTGTTTTCGTTACGTACGCGAGAAATAGTTACGTGTATGTGTGAGAGAGAGAAAAAAGAGAGCGATGTAAAACTGGATAGAGTTATCCCCCTTAACTAATGCAGACCTTTACTAGAGGGCGTTATTACAAAAAAATTTCTTTTTCTTCTTCCCATGTTTTTTAAAGTCGTCTGCTTACATTTCCAAACGGAAAGCTAAATCGGTAAATGCACACATTTCTATTACATTAAATAGTGTTTTCCTTTACACAATGGGTACTGAATGTTTGCTTAAATTAAATGAAAAAAGTTACATTTTATTTTCATTTTCTATTTAAAAAGCCATTATTAACATGTGGAGAGTGTTTTTTTTATTATTCTGTACTTTCAACTAACAATTTCATTTAAAAGATGATATATCAAAATTTGAATTTAACTATAATAAGGATTATGATACCTGTTCAGTGCATATTTACCTATAAGTATGACCAACCACTTATAATTCAGTAACTGTAATTTAAAAAAAAATAACAATTATAATAAACAGAACGACTCATAGAAATCTATCTATATTCTTTTTTCATTTTAATATACTTTCATAGAAATGCTTCTGTTATGTAAAAAAAAACTATTTTCTTTATGCCACAAGTGTCACGCTCATGCATGAATTCCATAGCTAATATAACGTACTGACCCAACGGGTCACGGGTGGTCTAGTATATATATATATGTGTGTGTGTGTATGTATATATATGTATATGTGTCTAGATATATTTGTGAGTGTATATATGTGTATAAGAGTTGTGTGTATGTGTGTGTACGTCTGCATATGGATCCATGTATGTCTGCATATACATTGTTTATATATATATATATATATATATATATATATATATATATATATGTGTGTGTGTGTGTGTGTGTGTGTGTGTGTGTGTGCGTATGTGTCTGTATATGGATGTGTAGAAATGCACATATGTCTGTATATGTATGGATGCGTATTTGCGCGTGCGTTAACGTATGTATTTAAAAAAAAACAACGTATTGTAAACTGAAATGAACAAGTCCGCGTATAGCGACTACGAAAATTTTAATTGAACCCTGTACCTGCCAAAAACATGACATCTACACTAACCCTTTCCCTCCCTTTCATTCCCTCTCTTTCCCTCTCGCTCTCCCTCTATTTCCCTCTCGCTCTCCCTCTCGCTCATCTACTTAATATACCTTGCTGAACAAGCAAAAGGCAGTTAAAATTTAAAACCTAAAGATTGACACTCCCCTCCTCTCCTTACCCCCTCCATTTTTTCTTTACCATTCTCTCTCCACCTCCATCTCCCTATATCCATATATCTCCACCCACGCCTACCTAAATCTGCTACCACCATACACACAATACAATCTAATGTATCTTAATCTTCAAAACTGAAATATTGTCAATACCAGTCCCCCCCCTTATTATCTCCTATCTCAACCCCCCCTTTTTTTTCGTATTTCTTCTAAAACACTTCTTCTTTATACTAACACCACTTCTGTAAGGTCTGACGAAGCTGTTGGATCGTAAACATGGTCCAACATCTGAAACATACTCGTTACATGGGCGAATGGTGACCTTATAGAGGTACAGAATACTTTCAGGCATAAGTACATTTCTAGCACGGTAGAGAGAGCCCACCTTCTTTTCAGAAGGATTGGCATTCGGGCCAAGATCGAGGTGTAGTATCTGTTCCGGCAGATGCTGCAATCAAAGAATATTGTCCTTGTAGCAATGGGCTTCTGGTCCATGCAGGGGCAACCCTATATACCAAAAGGCTCTTACTATCGATCTCCCATTTCCTACCTCTCGGGAGCTGGTCCCCTTTCCCTCCTCTTCCCCCTCTCCACATTAAAAAACAGCCTCATGCCTAATTTGCTCAGTGGGGAAACAAATAAACACAGTCCATCTTCTTCGCAGCAGTCTTGTTCCAATTCATGTTCCCTGTGAACATTAAGCCAAAGAGTTTAAAGGAAGTACTTTCAGGTAATGTGTTTTTGGCCATTGCTATTCATGGTAGTGAATGTGTCTTCCTATATTTTCGTTCTTTTTTCTCACTCGCGTGCCCCTGTTCCGATTTCTTATGCGCGGGCCGGCAGCAGTAGACATAAAGAAAAAAAAAGTTATGAACATTTTTTTAATTCAATCTATTTCATACTGATATAAATTATTGCACATTTAAAATAATTAAAATGAAACAAAATCATTTTTCACATTTCAAATTATTTAATCAAGTAAAAATTCAATTTTTTATTTGATTACTGAATTAAAAAATATATTTTAACACATTTGAAGGTTATTTTGGACCTCTCCGTGGAATTTTTACTTGATTAAATAAATTGAAATAAGAAAAAAGTTGGTATTTGTGTATTTATGTCACCTCGCTGAAATAATAACGTTATTATTCAGAAAACCATTCTTAACATGGGAAGGAGTAACTATTCTGTATCTCCACCTAACAATTTGATAAACAAAAATATCGTAAAAATTGAATATTATTTGAAAATTTTAATTTAACTTTAAAAAATTTAATTTAACTTAAAAAAATAGCGCGGTAAAACAAATTCAACTTTAGAAAATAGTACGGTAAAACATTAACTTTACAAACTAACGCGGTAAAAAATTTAACTTCAAAAAGCGCGTTAAAAATTTAACTTAAAAATAGAACAATAAAAAAATTAACTTTAAAAAATAGCGCGGTAAAAAATTAACTAATAAAATAGCACGTTAAAAAATCCAACTTTAAAAATACAGTTAAAAAATTTGACTTTTAAAATACAGCACGGTAAAAAGACTTCACTTTAAAAAATAGACACAACTTTAGAAACTATCGCGGTAAAAAATTAACTTAAAAAATAACACGGTAAAACAAATTAACTTAGAAAATAGCACGGTAATAAAAATTGACTTTAAAAATAGCACAGTAAAAAAAAAATTAACTTAAAAAATTGCACGGTAAAAAAATTGGCTTTTAAAATAACACGGTAAATAAATTGGCTTTAAAAAATAACACGGTAAAAAAAAATAGCTTAAAAATAGCACGGTAAAAAATAACTTAAAAAATAGAACCGTAAACAAATTGGCTTTAAAAAATGACATAGTAAAAAAAATAACTTAAAAAATAAGATGATAAAATAAAATAACTTAAAAAATAGCACTGTAAAAAAATAACTTAAAAATTAGCATGGTAAAAAAATTGGCTTTAAAAAATAACACGGTAAAAAAAATAACTTAAAAAATAACGCGGTAAAAAATAACTTAAAAAATAGCACGGTGAAAAAATAATTAAAAAATAGCATGGTAAAAAAATAACTTAAAAATAGCACGGTAAAATAAATAACTTAAAAAATAGCACGGTAAAAAATAATAAAAAATTAGCACGGTAACATAGATATAGAAACACCAAAATGACTTTTGTTTTAATTTAATGTTTTTTACTCTGCAATAATTTATATCAGTTTGAAATAGGTTTAAAAAACAAAAACTTTGTTTGTGACCGTTTTGGTAAAACAAAAAGGTTCACTGATGCCGGGCCACTGCTACGAATTCAGCAAAACGGAATGTAAGCGAGCAAAAACGAGACTATAAACAGAGAGACAACAAGTTCATGAGTACCGTAAAAAATATGGTCGCACGTGTTTTCATGATATACACTATTTGATAACTGTCACAATTTTCCCTCTGTCTGTCTAAATACAAGCCTATATTTATGATGATTTTATTATATTATGGCCGGCCAACTTCGGCTTTTCCTGGTAGAGAGGCGAGTGACTAACATTTGAACTAGTAACAATGTTATAGAAATAACAAAGTGTTTTGATAGCGGATGAATGTTTTGAAATAGTGTGGCGGGACTCCCGTGCTCAGGTCAGTAACTGACCACTAACTTCTTCGGAACTGTGGCTCGTGATGTCAAGCCTACCGGGAGTTTTTCACATGAATTCTCAGCATTTCTGCTCTGCGTTGATTTCTGCTGAAAAGCAAGAATAATGACCTCTGCATGCGCCGGAAAGAAACACAGACAAAATCAGGGTTTCTAACTACAAAAAGTTAATTTCACAAAAGTTACAGATTTTTTTTACATATGTACATCGTTCAGTTCACCAAAACATTTTAAGTTTCACAAATCTCTTTCTTTGTTCACTGGATGGCGGAGAGGGGGGCGTCGGACGTTTTTGGGAGTTGTTTTTTCTCGAGATTTTTGGTGCAATCTGGTAACTTCAACCGGGCATTGGCTTTTATAGAGGGGTCACAGGTTGGGTCGGTCGATCCACACAACCAATCAGAGTTCAATACGTTTTCTGGGGAATACCCAGCCATTTTGCGTGTGTGCAATTCAACAAACCGTCCACCGTTCTGAAAATCAGACCAACAATGAAATCGTTTCACACGACTTCAAGGGGCCAGACCCGTCATTCAGAAAGCCCTAGTCTGAACAGGTGTCCTCGAGGCCAACATAGGTCTGGTTTCATTTTCATATTGCTCCGACATTTCCGGTCTCTTCAAACAATAAAATTTATGTCTGATTTTAATAATAAAATATATGTCTGTTTTATTTCAAGTACTTTTGATCGGTCACCCGTCGCTGTCCGGGATTCAATTAACATTCAACAGACAATCTCAGCATATCTTAGCATATTTATCCGGCCTTCCTCAGAGCCTAGGGGGTCTCAACCTCCCCAATGGGAAGTAAATCGCTCCCTCAAATGGTCATGTCACAATAGGACTGGAAATAATTATGCCATAAATGTTTAGAAGGATGTTTACTAACATTGGATTAGAATATTTGGTTTTAATAAACAAAAAGATGTGACAAAAGACGGGGCAAGGGTCTTTTGTTACGTAGATATGTGACGTAATGAGTTTAGAGACATCTTAGAAAGTTAGTTAGAGAGTATGTAACGAGTAGCCGAGAGAGACGGTCGACAGATGGAATGGCACCCAATAGGAGCAAGATTGATAATTAAAATGTAGACAGGACTGTGACAGTGTTCAACCTTTCCAAAATGATAACAATTTCTGGAATAAAGGTTGCTGAAAAAAACCCCGAGGTTTGATGTTCGTGGTAGAATTTTCCTTGCAACTTTCCGCCCAACAAGATCAAAGATGGGCCAAGCATGTTCCTTGGTTAGCCAAATGTTGTAAGCACATAGAATGGTATTCGTCACTTTTGTTGAAGAAGGTACGTTTTCTTTTGTCTGAAGGAAAACAAATATGTTTATTCCGGCCCTTATTTGTCATTATATGTGAACATATAACAGATAAGTTGCTTTGTGATATTTAAAAACAAACAAACTAGGCGACCATACGTAAATCCATATATGAAAAATAGACGCACGTTTATTACGCACACTCGCTACATACACGTGTATATATGAACAGAATATATAAACATCCACCACAGAACACAACAATTTTACAATGGCTGCGGTAGTGTTTTTTTTATACAGGAATCACCACTTATCAAGGCGCGGAGGCCACTCGAGGATAAAGGTTCATGGGTATACATTAGTCAATGTGATTATAGCACAGTAAACATAAGTAGTGGGAATTTTGTAAATTGGATTATTTAGGCGGACGGTTCATCAAGAATTTGTTTACGTTGGACTTAGAAAAAAATCAGATTGTAGTCAGCTGGAAAGCAGGCAATCGGAAGAGAGTTCCGCAGGCGTGCAGAAGAAGCTTTGTTCGTGGAATCTACATTTAGATTTAGGCACAGAACAAGGAGTGTGGGAAATTATTGATAGTGGTTTCGGCCAGACGATGAAAGTTTAGTGATGGGGGGGGGCATGGATTGAAGGTCATGGAATGACGATAAAGCAGAGACAGGCTCGCAATGTCTCTTCAGTGCGAAAAAAGTTGCAGGGAAGAGAAAAGGGCACCCTCCATTAAGCTTCAGGTCGAATCTGATTCAATGTTGATTATGAATACTACTACTACTACTACTACTACTACTAATAATAATAATAATAATAATAAAGAATCTTAACGTAATATGGCCACTCACCCTTTTTTCTATCTTTTAAGACTGAAATTAGCGACCATTAAAAAAAACAAACTTGACGGCCATGTTCGAAGATGATTCGAAAGATAGTCGAAGAGTGATGATAACTAGGACTATGACAACAGCATGTTCTTTTCATTGTTTTCACTCTCGAGTACATACACAGTTAGACACAGAAGAACCACATCACTCTATATAAAAGCATATAAGATGTCAACGGATACACACTCGAGAGTCAAAACAATGAAAAGAATATGCTGTTGTCCTAGCCCTAGTGATAACACTCGACCAGTTCTCTGGAGTATAGGTTCTTCGGTTCGCATCAATTGGTGGATTCTGAAGTAGATTTCGGCGGTTGAGGTCTGCCAGGTTCATCGTTGCTTAACTTTGATGATCTGTCGAGGACCAATGTGTCCACGTGATTATGCTTTTTATGTGGGAAAGAGGTCGAATCTGATACAATGTTGATTATGAATGTAAATGTAAAGATATCAGAATAAAAGTGGTCGAAATCTCTGAAAATCCCACCATTTTGTTTTTTGAGGAAACGAGCCGATACTTGCCAAACGCATAGTTAAACTGGAAACTTTGGCATACTGATTTGTACGCATTTTGGTCGTTTATTTGGTAACATGTCCCCATTCCAAATGTTTTCTCTTTGTTTAGTATTTTTTTTTTTAGTGCTGCTAATGCTGAAAAAATCCTTTCTCTCTGTTAGGTTTATCCAAATAGAAGGTGACGGTGATTTGATGGTTAAAAAAGACGCACTGACCACCTGGGTGTCCCAAGGTCGAGTCCAGTTCGTTCCACAAATATAACTCTCACTTAGGATGTTGGCAACCTTCAAACAGTCCTCTCGTAATCCTCGATGAGTTTCCAGAAAGAATTCTGACTAGAAAAATATCGGGGAAAACCAATGCCAGCGATAGAATCTTCAGATTCATCCGACATGATGGCGATTAAACTGATCGTTAATTGACAGAAGTCCGACGATCACAGTTTTCACGTTGTCGTGCTTCAAAGAGTCATCTCTTCTTAATCTTTATCATTCATTTCCCAAATTGTATTCTATGATAATTTGTCACTCGACATTTAAGCAGAGGATACTTCAATGTACGGCAACACTTGAAAAATCGGCAAAATCGAGATTTTTCTAATTACATTACCTGCGGCCTTGAGTGAGTGATATATTGAAACGATTTTTTTTTTAGTTACCGTTAATGCTTCACAAACCAAGCTTCTATCTTTTCACCATCTGCGCTCTGATCCTTAATTAGCACTAATTGTAATGAACAACTCTATTAGATAGTTTTGCATTTTATATTTTTTTTGGGATACATCTATTATATATATTTATACACACACACACACACACACACACACACACACACACACACACACACACACATATATATATAGGCACACTTATATGTATATATATATATTTATATCTATAGTTATATATCTATCTTTATATATATAGGGAGAGAGAGAGAGGGAGAAATTCTGAGAAAAATAATGTCGTTTTTTGTACGTTTTATATGCATAAAAACAATTATTTTTGCGCAAACCTTATATATATATATATATATATATATATATATATATATAATATAAGGCTGAATGTCTGTGTGTGCCTGGTCATGAATAGGCTCTTATATGGCTGACTATTTTAAAAATCTGATTGCATATAATGATAGAAGATGTATCGAGACACAGGAATGGGTATGTTTTCTCTGGCAGAACGGTGGTTCATTAAAATTGTGGGGTCTGCGTACGTGCCTGGTCCACAAAATATGGAAATAAAAAATTTAAAAATTAAAAATAAAAAAATTTACAAGTATGTTTGATATAGATGTACATAAGAATACTTTGATAAGTATGTTTTAACTTAAATAGGAATGGTATAATAAAATTGTGGGGTCTGCGTTCGCGCCTGATCTCCATAGAATGAAAATAGGCACAAACTTTAATAAAAACTTTTCATATCTATCTACGTAAATATACTTTGATAATTATATTTCAGTTTGAAGAAATATGGTATAATAAAATTATGGGGTGATCGTTCGCGCCTGACCTCCATAGAATGGAAATATGTCACAAAGTTTAACAAGGTTTTTTTAATATAGATCCACAGAATATTGTGATAAGTGTTTCAGCGTGAACAACAAGTATGGTATAATAAATTATGGGGTTTATCTATTTTATTTTTACTTTCATCATATTTTGCTTTGGTTTTGATACCCCCAAATTCGAAGCTATCTCTTTACAACCCTTCCTTTTCATCACCTATCATACTTTCATAAATCAGAGTCCATTTTCTGTAGGCTGTTTTTAAACCCAGTCAACGACGGGTACTTTTGCTAATATATATATGTGTGTGTGTGTGTGTGTGTGTGTGTGTGTATACATGATGTCATAGAAAATGACGGCATATGGGAGGGGCAAAATTAGAGTCCCCTGTTAGCATTATATATATATATATATATATATATATATATATATATATATATATATATATATATATATATATATATATGCATGGTAGCAGGGTGTAATTTTCTTGGACGCATGTATGTACTAACTATGACGTACACAATGATATGACGTCGTCCATGACGTCATGCATGACATCATCCATGACATATACAATGATATGACGTCATCCATGATGTCATTATTAACATAGCAATACGGATTTATATATATATATATATATATATATATATATATATATATATATATATGTAGTAATTAATGGAAGTAATCAATGTCTTAATATTTAACACCATAGGTTTTGATTAAATTGAATCTTCATATTTAACACCATAGGTTTTGATTAAATTAAGGCTCGCGTTCGAAATTCCGTACAAATTCTCGAGCTCAACAAAGTTCACCTTTAACAACGCAAAAACGGGATAACAAATAACTGTCACCAAACGCAAGAACATCTACTTTTCTACCTGTATAAGTTTCAAATGGATGTAAGATTTATCGATAGAATTTGTTAACGGCGATTGTAATCGATCATTAGAGTAATTATCTAAATTGGTGGTCGATTCTTTTTTTAGAAGCTGGTCAGTAATTGTATGCTTAAAATAATAATAATAATAATAATAATAATAATTAGAGGGACCTGTAAAAATTCCACAGGGGACTCGTTCATATGTAATATATTGATGTTGGCATTCTATAGATGTTTGGAGTAAATGGAAACGCTCTGATATTATTGTTGTTCTTAAATTAAAACTGCAAAAGTATTAATCTAAGCTAGCAGAGACGCCGGCGTATCCCGGTCATAAAGTACGCTTAAATATGAAATTTTAATTCTTGCAGATTTCGTATATATTATCATAGAGTAAGTGTTCTAACAATTTTTATATATTATAAAGTTGCGATTTCAAAAATAAAAAATATATCTATATGACTTGGGTCCATCAGCTTGAATCGAAACCGAATCCCAAACTTATATATATATATATATATATATATATATATATATATATATATATATATATATATATATATATATATATATATCTTTAGTTCCTTCAGCTATAATCAAAACCTAAACGAAAACTTATGAAGAACTTTTGATAAAATTATTAAAAAAAAAAAGATTACTTAAGTGCCATCAGCTGAAATGGGAACCGAACCAAGACCCATGAAGAATTCTTGATAAAATTATTTTTAAAAAATAGGTTATTGGGGTGCCATTGGCTATAATCGAAACCGAAACCAAAACTTATGAGGAATTCTTAGTAAAATTATTTATAAAAAAATAGATGACTTGAGTGCCATCAGCTATAATCGAAACCGAAACCGAAACCAACACTTATGAAGAGTTCTTGGTAAAATTATTTATTACAGAAATGGAGGTACATAGCAATGAAACGACCCGGATGTAAGCGTGACACAGAAAATAACACACGAGCTATCGTATTAGAATATAGACTAGCGAGACCTGTGGAAATTCCACACCAAACTCTTTCATATGTAATATATTGATGTTGGCATTTTTGTGGATAGTCAGCGTAAATGGAGACACCCTGATATTATTGAATCTCTTTTGTTAAAACTGCAAAACTATTTATCTAAACTAGCAGGGACGCCCTTAAAATACCCTTAAATATGATATTTTAATTTTTGCAAATTTCGTATTTATTATTATAGTCATTTTTTGATTCACTCTTATATATTATAAAGTTGTGATTTCAAAAATAAAAAAAATATATCCATATGGCTTGGGTGCATCAGCTTGAATCGAAACCGAAACCAAAACTTATGAAGAAAAAAGAATGTATGTATATATAACTTGAGTTTCTTTAGCTATAATCGAAACCAAAACCAACACTTATGAAGAATTCTTGGTAAAAGTATTTATTACAAGAAATGGAAGGTCATAACAATTAAACGGACATTCGAAAGAAAAAAAGAAAAAGCAGCGTGACACAAAAAATAACACACACGCTATCGTATTAATATATAGATGATGATGCTGATAATAATAATAATAATAATAATAATAATAACAGCAACAACAATGATAATAATGACAACACAGAAGCCGAGAAACTAAATCCCTAATAACTGCAGCACAAGACAACTCGATAAGAACCAACCACATCAAAGCAAAGATCGACAAAACACAAGAAAACTGCAAATGCAGACTCTATGGGCAAAGAGACGAGACGATAAACCATATAAAAAATGAATGAAGCAAACTGGCCCAAAAGAACAGACACGACCAAGTGGAAAGGGTAGTACACTGGGAATTATGCAAACAACTGCATCTTGAACGCATAGACAAGTTGTACCAACATAAGCCGGCAACAGTACTTGAAAACGAGAATCACAAAGTCCTATGGGGCATGGACATACAGATAAACCCATCCATGCGAGAAGACCAGATGTAGTAATTAGCAAGAAAGAAAAATCCTGTCAAATCTTAGACTTTGCTGTTCCAGCTGACTACAGAATGAATATCAAAGAAAAGGAGAAACGGAGCAAATTCACAGAGTTAGCCAGAGAGCTGAAAGGGATATGGAAGACGAAGAAAATCGAAATAATACTAATAATAGTGTGAATACTAGGAACACTCCCGAAAATTTTTTAAAAAAGAATGGGAGAAATTGGAATCAAAGGAATGACTGAAAAAATACAACAAATAACAATCATGAAAACAACTGAAATATTAAGAAACCCCCTTGAATGTGGAAACTAACACACAGGAGCAACAAGTTGCGGACCAGACAAAAACCTGCAAAGGCAAAACATGAAACACTACATGGAATCAAAAACACTGAAACTGCATATCTATAAGTTTTCTAACCCAACCCTACACCCATTGCAATATCCACCCCCCAAAAAGAGCGAGACCAAATAACCAAATAGTCAAGGAGGAAGGAAAGACCGATGAACTGACCAGACCTCAGCCGAATAAGTGCGAAGAGAACTGGGACCTTGGAGAGGTTTAGTGCCACTCAAATCCCAGAAAAGACCAATAGCTGCTGCCAACGAGAAATAAATGGCAAGCAGCTGTTGGGATAATGCAAATTTATTTGCAAATGGTAATGAAAGAGGAGGAGAGTACTGGAAACCTGCGGAGATTTGTTGTGTTTCCAGTGAACACCACGGGCTGTTTTCAGGGAAAGATCTCTGAAGACCTGTGTGAAAGCTCCTTGTGATCCAATAATAATAATCGTAATAATAACAGTAAAAAAAATAATAATAGTAAAAATAAAAATAATAATAAAAATAATAATAGTAAAAATAAAAATAAAAAATAATAAAAATACTACTATTAGTACTAATACTACTACTACTACTACTAATAATGATAATGATAATGATAATAATAATAATAATAATAATAATAATAATAATAATAATAATAACGCAGCTTACCCTAATATGGCTTACAACCACTCACCCTTTTTTCTATCTTTTAAGACTGAAATTAGCGACCATTAAAAAAAACAAACTTGACGGCCATGTTCGAAGATGATTCGAACGATAGTCGAAGAGTGATGATAACTAGGACTATGACAACAGCATGTTCTTTTCATTGTTTTCACTCTCGAGTACATACACAGTTAGACACAGAAGAACCACATCACTCTATATAAAAGCATATAAGATGTCAACGGATACACACTCGAGAGTCAAAACAATGAAAAGAATATACTGTTGTCCTAGCTCTAATGATAACACTCGACCAGTTCTCTGGAGTATAGGTTCTTCAGTTCGCATCAATTGGTGGATTCTGAAGTAGATTTCGGCGGTTGAGGTCTGCCAGGTTCATCGTTGCTTAACATTGATGATCTGTCAAGGACCGATGTGTCCACGTGATTATGCTTTTTATGTCAATTTTATGGCAAACAAAAGGCGACGAGGTAAACCGACGATAATTAAACTGGTCGGCTGACGCAGCAAGTCTACCAGTGAGATGGAAAATGCTTCTGACAAGTGAAAATACGCACCTGACGAACATTAATTTCTTTCCACTTTCCTAGAAACATTTTTTTTTCTAGAAGAACTTTTTTTTCTGCAAAAACTTTTTCTGGAAAAACTTTTTTTTTCTAGAAAAAGCTTTTTTTCTAGAAAAGAAGGATCGCAAGAACATATACAGCTGCGTTTCTTTTATTCTGGTGTGTGACGTAACTGAATAGAGTCATTGATAATTAACGCAGGAACGGATCCACCCTAAAGGTCCGGCCTCTCAGTCCACGTGTTTAGCCACGATCATGTAAGGCTAAACAAGGCCAAAAGCCACCCGAGAATATGACTCACAGTCGGGTGTTGAACAATACTATAAGAAGATTGAAACATGAGTGACAAAATTAATGAGCCAAATGATATTTGTTGACATCGTTCCCGAAGACGACTATGTTTGAGCATGCAGGAAATCAGTCCCATGGTAACGTGTTTCACAAATACAAAAACACTTGGAAATAAACTATGTTCATGCAAATTTAGTTTGGCTTTAGGTTAAAAGGAAAGTTCTTTACAAAGGTGGTAGCTTGATGAGTTCTTGCTATGAATGTTCTACAGAGGAGAACAAATGATTGGAGCTCAGGAGTACACCCATGATGCAAAATAATGAGTAAAGAAAGACTAGTTACGTCTTTTCTGTGACAAAGAGGCTGCAGTGAGCAATACTATGAGAGTGTTGAAAAACATGAATGGAATTTAAATACGTACGCATACTGACGACTCACGTGCCGAGTTGATGCTGCGTCAGCATTTAAGCGTGACGTCACGGAAGTAAATTCATATATAGGCATCGAGATTGACAAAAAAGAGGAGAAAATAAAAAGGCCAAAAAACGTATGGCGATTCGAAAGATATACGCGATGCCTTTCTCCTCACACCCCTTTCGAAAACGAGCCGATGATCGTGAGTTTTGCAGGAATTGCTGCAAACAACAGTGAATTGTATCTGACAAAAAAAACAAAAAACAAAAAAAAACAACAAAAAACAAAAACAAACATACGAACAAACATACGAACAAACAAAAGCAGCAAAGAACTGCTATCTGACCAGAAAAGTGACGAAGGAGCGAACATATTGTGTCGTGTACTGAACGCATGTCGGCGACTTGTGTGTGAAACAAACGAAATCAAAGTTTTTTTTTTTTAGTTTTTTTTAATTACATTTTCACCCCAAACAAGGCGCATTGCCACTTTGGTGTAGGGGGCTACTATCAGGGGCAGCAACTACTGGGGCACTATGTTGGGATTTGAGCAGCAAGATGTCGGTTTACGTTGCACTTGAACTTCTGCATCTCAGCACAGTTAGGGAAGCAGGAACCTTCTTTGCAAGTCTCCACACACATTTGATCCATTTTAATAGTAATAACAACGTTAAAGTGGGAAGTTACTCTGATATTCCTTCGGGCCAAGATCAAAGTGTAGTATTGTTGTATAGTAGGTGAGGGATATTGTTCTTATTACGGCAGCCATTATAAACGTATAAATTGTATGTATTGTTGTTTAGTCAGGGGATATGATATCGATGTATAAACTGAGTCATGTTGTATCAGCGATTTATCACACGGGTATATTTCAGTTCATATTTACATAAAATTATCATTTTTATAAGAAGAATATATGCTTCATACCTTTCTTTCTTCGAGAGTATTTCTATCTTCACTGTTGGGCTCCATGATGAAACATGAAATGACCAACACCATGACCAATTGAGCCCCCTGTTCTTCCTTCTTTTGTGAAACCACAGAGCAATACTTTATATTTTTAAAATGTAAATTCATTTCAGCTGTCTAAAATGGTCTTCACCGGGTCTGCATTTCGTGTCTACATGCTTGTACTTCACAGCCTTGCTTCCTGGTTTCAAACTTCCGTGACCAAACTCTTTTCTCTAACTTTCCCGACCTTTTGACCTCAGTTCCGTTTCGTCATCATTCAAAAAGCACACGTAGCTAATTTATGTAAACATCTTCAGCTAAAACCCATTGCTCCACTTTATTCTATAAACAATAAATAACTCCCAATATAAACTATTTAAACAATATCACTGGATAGATAGATAAATAGATAGATAGACAGGTAGGTCGATAATAACTAATTTAACTTTTAACAACGTTATTATTTAACAGTATTTGTTCTTCAGATCCTGCACTTCAATTTCTGGTTCAGTGGAGGAGAAATCCTTCACGACTGAGACTATTTAAAATTCTTTTTCCTTTTCTTCACATTAAAAAATGACCCTGGCGTCTAACTCTGCCCGCGTGGCATTGTAAATATTCTTTTAATAATTTGTATAATATTTGTATAATATGTTAACAATCACACCTTATCAAGGCCAAAAGTCAATCAAGTACAAGGGTTAAAGAGATTATCAGTTTTATAATGAACAATATAATGGAGTATTGAAAAGACATGAAAGAAATGTACAAAATTGATTACTTGAGAACAATTCAGCAAATATTTAGAGACAAGTATGTTATCGTTTGAAGGGTAGCAGTCCTGCGGTAATGTGCTCCACACAATGAGAATTTATTATTATACTCTCTCTGCTTTTAGTCAAACAGAATTATTTGCAGTGGTTAATATTTTATGTAATTATGTATTTGTAGCTAATATTTTATGGGGGGGGGCACCGGAATTAGTATTTATTTCCTCCCTACCCCGTGAAGATATGACAAAAGATAGTTAAGAAGGGCAGAGAACTATGGCTTATAAAATGCCTGAGCAGCCCTGTCGAGATTCCTTGGTTGGAGCGTCTATTATTATGGAGCGACATTAGCGATAAACCAACTTGTCTTACAAAAAAGAAGGTAAAGCCTGACAGGGTGAGCCTCCTAGAACTGCACAGAACCATATCTTAGATTGACAGAAAAAAAGCCACCTAGCTTCAAAATGGCCCAAACTTTGTCAGAATGATTGTCGAAGACGTACCCATTGAGCAGCTTCTGTGGAAATAAAGATTGACCGGAGAAAGACTAGCAACGTAGCACAACATACCGGCTGACGGACAGAGTCTCTTAGAGAAATGTTTGGACGCATCTGAAAATAAAATCAAAAGATGAAAGATGGCGAATGAAAGAAAATTCCTCGTTTGTTCTTTGTCTTTGATTCTATTCTTAAGAATTACCAAAAGAGATTTCAGGAATTTAACTTAATCGGAATCAACAGGCCGTTTGTTTATTTGAAACATGCACAAACACCACCATCGCCGACAACGTGTCGTCTTATTAGAATGTGTGTTACAGAATGAAGTAGCGGAAGATAAGAAGCCGGGATTAAGTTGTACATAAATAATTTTCAAATAGCCAGAAAGTTTATTTGCAATGTAATACAACCAGGACACCTAAAAATGTAAAGTTTGGAAATAATTGACAACATAAAATGTGGAAAATAAGATAAGTTAGCGACAATATAAACGCCGGGGAATACATTGAACTTCCCAGACAGCATGGCGCCCTATCAATTAGTTGTTCGCTAAGAATGACTGAACAAAAAAAAAAGGCGGATGTAGCCGGTTTCAGATGAATGAGAAAAATGACTCAACATCTAGGATTTCCGGTCGAAAGTAGATATATTTAGGAGACAATGTAAAATGTGAAAAACAGGATTGCGACTCCATTGAACTCCTCAGACAAAATAGCGCTTTATCAATTACTTGTTAGCTAAGAATTACTGAAAAAAAAGATAGATGTACCTATTTACTATGCCTCCCCACGGGACAGAGTTAGACACCAGGGTCGTTTTTTAACGTGGAGAAAAGGTACAAAAATAAAAATTGTCTCAGTCGTGAAGGATTTTAAATAAGCGAGCGACAATATAAAGGCCGGGGAATTCATTTAACTCCCCAGACAAAATGACGCCCTATCAATTAGTTGTTCACTAAAAATGACCGAACAAAAAAGAAGCATGTAGCCGGTTTCAGGTGAATTACTCGACATCTAGAATTTCCGGTATATAGGATACGAGCAGATCGAGCCGATGATAGTAAAGCTGGAGAGATCAAATTGTCTTGGGTTTCGTGAGGTCGTA
>NC_136522.1:16712014-16894514 GCF_053919585.1 Euprymna scolopes | reverse complement strand
TTCATTACTGCTTTAATAATAATAATAATAATAATAATATATATATATATATATATATATATATATATATATATATATATATATATATATATATATATTATTCAACCGATCTTTATTTATGAAAAATAATGTCTTTTAAATGTTACGCATTTTTCAGCTTCGCATACTTTTGCTCTTTTCAAAGATTCGCATATGTGTGCTCTTTCCAAAGAATATTCATGACAGAAATAAAAGAAATAAATAGAACTTGATAAAATAGATGTATAATGTAATCACCGTCAGAAATGAAAAACAACCATAAAAACAAAAAGTACTAAAGTTAACAGTTATCAGGGTGATATGACTTCAGAACAAAGCGAAAACTTACGTCAATAAACAACCGCCAAGTTAAAACAATATTAATCCCTCCCGCTGCGTCAGCTTGACCAAATAAGATCGTACTACTCCCTCTTACCTCAACTCCCATCCCACACCTTCTCCCTTCCTTCATCACACCTTCTCGTAAATTCACATTCAGAAAGTATGTACCCCACTTTCTTCCAGAGCGGAAACCATACCCAAATATCTTATGAAAACAAATGTAATTTTGACTGTTTTCAATATTGCTCCTTTTTTGGATTTATGAGGGAGCTTCTTGAATAAGAATTCAACTGAAACTTGTATGCACATATGTAACCAATAATGTTTGTATAATAAACTGACTATATACCAGCTCTGTCCTGCATTGAGCACTCTTTAATAATCACACGGGTTTCATTGGATTTACCTCTAGATATCCCATCTACACACACACACACACATATATATATATATATATATATATATATATATATATATATATACCATCCTATAAATTTGGGCGGATTGATATTTCAGTTATTAAAACCTTTTTTTCTGTTTATTTAAAAAAATACAACTTTGTTATATATGGGTAGTAAAATTGCATTCTTCTGCAAAAGATCTAGCTAATTCGCATATTCTTTTAAACGTTCATTTTAATTAATTCCCTACTATTTTTTTTTTCGGTTTTCTTAAGAAATGATCATCTTTAGTTAACTATTACTTGTAATTGTAGTCATGCCGATATTCTACATGATTTATACTTGCGTAATATTTGCGTAAAAAGGTTAGAGTAAACACAAACATTATATATCAACTGGCCCTGCAGAAGCTGAACGAATTGGGCTACGAGACTCTGCTTCATCAGCCATATTAACAGAACCTCTCGCCCACCGATAATCATTTTTTCAAGCATCTCGACAACTTCCTGCGTAAAATGTGCTTCAAAAGCCAAGATGATGCTGAATCGGCTTTTAATGGCTTTATCGCTTCCAGAACTCGAGATATCTTTGCTAATGGGATGGATAAACTTGTTTGTCGTTGGCAAAAAATGTGTCGATTCTAATGGTTCTTATTTCGATTAATAAAGTTTATTATGAAAAGAGTTATGATTTTGATTTGAACCAGCCTAATATATACATGTATATATATGTGCATATATTATTTTTTAAAATAATAAATAAATAAATAATACGTCCAAATAAAAACATGGGCGACTTTCTGACAAAAACACCGGTTCTCCGATACGGAGACATAAACATTACTATCGTTTAAAAAAATCAAAACAAAAACCACTTAAACAGATGAACGATAAAAACGAAGCAACAAATCTTCTATGGCAACATAGCGGAGTGGATTAGGGCGCTAGACTGAAATGCATAAGATCCAAGGTTCGAATCCTACCAACAGTTAAGCTACGCTGAAGAGGAGTAGGGCTACGAAACACGCGTGTACGTAGATTACTGTCCAAACAGAGACCCAAACTTGACATATATATATATATATATATATATATATATATATATATATATAAAATATATATGGCGATTAAGCTACACTTAATATTCTGCGTTTCATCCACTATAGGATTCGTCAGGCTTATGCGCATAAGCCTAACGAATCCTATAGTGGATGAAACGCAGAATATACAGTGTAGCTTAACCGCCATATATATTTTATAAATTACTAACTAGCTCTACCTACGTATTGAGCACTTTTGAAGTAAATACTTAAAGTTTACGCATAAATCTATACTTTCGTATATTAAATTTATGTGAGTAAATGAAGTATATATATATATATATATATATATATATATATATATATATATATATATATATATATACCGTCGTTGACTGGGTTCAAAAACAGCCTACAGAAAATGGAACCCCATAATTTATTATACCATACCTGTTCACACTGAAACACTTATCACAATATTCTGTGGATCTATATTAAAAAACCTTGTTAAACTTTGTGACATATTTCTATTCTATGGAGTTCAGGTGCGAACGAACACCCCATAATATTATTATACCATATTTCTTCAAACTGAAACATAATTATCAAAGTATATTTATGCAGATAGATATGAAAAGTTTTTATTAAAGTTTGTGCCTATTTCCATTCTATGGAGGCCAGCTGCGAACGCAGACCCCACAGTTTTATTATACCATCCCTATTTAAGTTAAAGCATACTTATCAAAGTATTCTTATGTACATCTATATCAAAAACACTTGTAAACGTTTTTGTTTTTTGTTTTTTTTAATTTTTCATTTCCATACTTTGTGGAGTAGGCGTGAACTCAGACCCCACAATTTTAATGAACCACACACACACACATATATATATATATATATATATATATATATATATATATATATATATACACACATATATGCATATGGAACTCATGCAACATATCTTGAAAACTTAACTCATAATCTGAAAGACATGCTTTATATATACACGCATATATTTATATATATATATATATGTGTGTATTTGTATATATATATATATGTGTGCATATATATATATGCATATATATGTGTGTGCATATATATATGCATATATATATGCATATATATGTGTGTGTGTGCATATATATATGCATATATATGTGTGTGTGCATATATATATATATGCATATATATGTGTGTGTGTGCATATATATATATGCATATATATATGTGTGTGTGCATATATATATGCATATATATATGTGTGTGTGCATATATATATATGCATATATATATGTGTGTGTGCATATATATATATGCATATATATATGTGTGTGTGCATATATATATATGCATATATATATATATATATATATATGCATATATATATATATATGAATATCTATCTATCTGTTAAAAGCAATATGTACGTATTTCTAAAGGAAGACGTCTAATTCTGTTGTTCATAGACGCGTGGACATTTGTGTGCATTCTAACTTCATCAGAACCAGCAAGAACACTAATACTTATGTATTTTATGACACAGATACTACGTGTGAATGTAGACACCGTGTTGCCATAATATATGTCGGCATCTCCCAAACTCTCTTCTCTCCCCATCTCTCTCCCCCTGATCTCTCTCTCTACATATATAAAAGCAGGCTCCGTCAGTCTTAGATAGACTATGGATACCCACGAAGGGTTGCTTACGCATGAAATTTTTGTGACAGCAGGTGCGCAATCTCCAACCACACCTCTGCTGAGACGACATTGTTAAATACCAGTGTCAAGTAAACTACAGGACGACTAGAAACAAATGCCGAGATAAGCGGAGAGCACATACAGTCTCTAGAATTCCGAAATTATCGCCCATCTAGTACTAACCAGGCCCAACGTTGCTTAACTTCGATGATCTCACGATAACCGGTGTGTCAACGCGATTATATATATATATATATATATATATATATATAATTTTTCCTTTCTTATCGGATACTTATTGGACCCAATGTGTGTGTATATATATATATATATATATATATATATATATATATATATATATCACATATATATATCACATATATATATCAGGCTTGATTTCTGCAATCACGTTATGATTAGATGACCAATCTGGAGTGTTCTACAGTAAATGATATGAGAACTACATAAATGTTAATTTTTAATTTTTTAATCCAATTTTCACCACAAACAAGGTGCAGTGCCACTTTGAAGCAGAGGGCTACTATCAGGGACATAAGTTGCAGGGATATTATGAATGGAGATGAACAGCAAGATGTCTGTTCACATTACACTTGAACTTCTGCATATATGTGTGTGTGTGTATATATATATATATATATATATATATGTATATATATATATATATATATATACACGTATATATCTCAAATTCTGAAGCATATATATATATACATATATATATATATGTATATATATATATACACGTATATATATATATATATATATATACATATATATATACATATATATATATATATGTATATATATATATATATGCTTCAGAATTTGAGATAATGTATAATTGTTTCCACAGCCAGACAACGCCACAACTCACAAAAGCCATGACAGCCAACAAACCGGAAGTCCAAGACTCGAATTTTGGACTTCCGGTTTGTCGGTTGCGACATTGTCTGAAGGTTCTATTGCTTATTACTCGTTAGGTAAGCTTGCCGTAATCACATCCTTAGCGAGTATAAAATCCCTATTTGTGAGATATCGTCTAGGGTTATGGCTGGGCCCGATGATCACATTCCTTGTTGGAAACGAAGTAGATTCATTCCACTGTTGGGTGTCGCTGCGGTTGTCTTGATCCGTGTTAGTTAATAGACTTTCTTCTGTGTGTGGCGCTTTTGCTCACTTAGCTGAATGCTCGCCTCGCATGCAAGGGGCTTGGATTTCTAATCCCGAGTTCGTATGTCTAACTGATCGTTTTGCCCGCATTCAAGAAGCTGCGATAGATGAGATCGACTGTAGACCACCAGACAGTTACCATAATCGTGTTTTGGTGCAATTTCGGCTTCGGGAAGTGTTCTCCGGAATCCACCAACTGTACCAGATGTCGCCGGTTGACGTACAGGATCAACTTCTCATCACACGTCACAATCCGTTCGAGAAATGGGTCGTATTTGTTGTTCGAAGGAACGTAGAAGACATCTCAAGACGAGAATTTTTCTATTATCGTTCAATTCATGCGGCACCCATTTATCCAACTTTTTTGACTTCTCTTCTTTCTTTAAATGGCGAACGACTGTTGAGTGGTCGACCTCGATTTCAACAGTAAATTCTCGTTTGGCTTTATGAGGATCGGCTTCAATTAAGGCTTTACAAATGTTCGTTATCAACCGCAGTCGGCCGACCACGACCATCTTCATCTTCGAGGCTCTCGTCACACAATTGCGATATATCTTGGACCAGCACTGTGTCATACGTTCGTTAATGGTTCCTGGGCGAAACGCATCATTGATATCACTAGTTGTCTCGGCAGCTTTTCGGACTAGTTTGAATTGGAACAAGAAAATCGTGCGGATTTGAATTTTGTCTATGCTGTCGAAAAGCCTGCAAAAAAATAAACTCCTCGACCTAACGTTCACAGGGAACATGAATTGGAACAGATACATTGAGAGCATAGCCAAGGTTGCTGCGAAGAAGGTCGGCTCTTTCTACCGTGCTAGAAAGCTACTTACGCCTGAAAGTATCCTGTATCTCTATAAGGCAACCATTCGCACTCCTGGACAGGATTCAAAAGAAAGTCGCCAATCTGATAGTTCCTAAACTGTCATCTAAGCTTCAGCCTCTGTCCCATCGACGAAATGTTGCATCCGTCTGCCCGCTCTACAAGTATTTTAATGTTGAATGCTCTGACGAACTACAAGCACTTGTGCCCCTTCAACGTAAATACCCCTGATAAACCCGACAAGCAGCTAAATCCCACCCTTTCACAGTAGAGATCCCTAGATGTAAGAAAGCCTTCTATTCCAATAGTTTCTTCCCCAGAACTGCTAGACTTTTGAACTTTCTTCCGGGATCTTGCTTCCCAACTGTACTGATATGCAGAAGTTCAAGTGTAATGTGAACAGACATCTTGCTGTTCATCTCCATTCATAATATCCCTGCAACTTATGTCCCTGATAGTAGCCCTCTGCTTCAAAGTGGCACTGCACCTTGTTTGTGGTGAAAATTGAATTAAAAAATAAAAAATTAACATTTATGTAGTTCTCATATCATTTACTGTAGAACACTCCAGATTGGTCATCTAATCATAACGTGATTGCAGAAATCAAGCCTGCATCATCTTGGTAAGCAATTACCTTAAAACAAAAAACAAAAAACAAAAAAATTGATTGTGGGAAAGAGGTAAAAGTCAAAGGGTGCAAGATCAGTAGAGTAGAGGAATGAGGTAAATTTTCACAGCCACACGCCTTTGTTTCTGATGTCGCGACGTGACCCTCTCTCCTCTTAATATTGATAGCTTTTCCTAATTTCTTCAAAACTGACGCATAACCATCCATCCGCCAGCGGATTGAACTCACTACTCGAGTTTGTAGTGTAATTCAAATCTTGACGGTAGCTGAATACTTGATGCTTCGTCAGGGCTATCAAGGGTATTTTTACCGTGACGTCATCACTAGATGGGGTGCCTACCACGGCTTAAGAGAGTCCCATCTATCCTCGAGAGAAGGATAGACCGCGCCAGTTTCTTAACCTGGTATTTTACCTAGCGGTACATACAGCGCCTCGCCTTCCCAAATGGTAACCCGTCTGGTACTGGCCAGGCTCAACGTTGCTTAACTTCGGTGATCTGGAGAGAACCAGTGTGTCAATATGATTGTGCCGTATATAAACATCAGCATAACTAGGAAATCTGCCATCATTATTTCGCCTTGGTCCCAGAAGACCGAGTATAACTTTACCAACGGAGGGCTGCATCTTTGCCTTCTTTGGAGGCGGTAACTCCAAGTGGTTCCACTTCCACTGCATGGAGTGGGCTTTAGTCTCTAGGTCATAGTGATATATCCAGGTTTCATCCCATGTAATCAGTCTTTTTTTAATTTTGGAAAGAGAGTTTGAAAATATGGAGACAGACAGACCTAGTGAGTTTTATGAATCTAATATATAAACGGCTGTGTCTCCATATTTTCAAACTATCTCCTCCGAAAATAAAATTTACAGAGCGGCGCTAGGGGGTCTCAGATTATTGGATTTTTACGGACTGTTCTTTTATGGGTCTTTAGCCAATTAAAATAGTTTTTAATGGGTGAAAATTGAAAAAAATCGTTAAACATTTTGTAAATTCATCTTAGTTTATTTTTAATTGGTTAATACACGTGTCAGGCTGATACAGTGGTAATATCACCAGCGTTGAAGGCTACAATTTCGATTCTAGCTGATGGTATCTAAACATTTATTCTTTTTTACTTTTGAAATCACGATTCTAGAATAATATATACGAAATCTTGACAAATTAAAATAGATTTAAGCGTATTTTACGCCCGGGCAAAGTTGCCCCTTCCTGCTAGTCTAATATATAAAAAGCCATATGTCTGTCTGTCAAAGTGGTTTCACCTCCACTGCATTGAGTAGGCTTTAGTCTCTAGATCATAGTGATATATCCAGGTTTCATCCTATGTAATCAGTCTTTTGCAAAACTGACTCATCTTCGTGACATTCGAATTCATTTTGGAGCACTCAAAGCATTGTTGCTTCTGGGAATCAATCTAGCAGCTTGTTTACTGAATTCATTTTTTAAATGTAAATAAAACGTTGAATATTACGATGAAGCGTTACTTTGACGACGAATTGTTTTCAGGACAAGCTCAGACCGAAAAAGAAATTATTTTTTTTCCACCAGCGATTTTTAAAGCTTGTTGCCGGGCCGAATATCGGTGGCAATCGACCCTACAACTAAAAGACGACACAGGCAAAAAAAAAAAAAAAAAAATAAAAAAAAAAAAAATTAATAAATAAATAACGAAAACGACAATTGGCAAAGAAAAGATGAAAAACGCATTGGGTACCGTCGCGAACGAATATAGGTTCGTTCAGGTTTATTTTTCGTAAAGAAACTAAATGGTGGTAGCAGGTCTCAGGCTGAGGGTTGGAATCCAGCTGGTGTTTGGACTGGCACTGCTACCAGGTCGTAGTAAGAGGCTACGGAAAACGTAGTGTTTGACATACCTGATCTAGTAGACACCATACACGTGACTTGTTGGGCTATTTGACGAATAAAGCATCATTAGCATGCATTTATTTTATTTCATCAGACCTCTACAAATCCGGATCACTGCGCGACACTCAACAGGGTCCATTTTAAACCCAACTCATATTAAACATCAGAAATTCCGAAATCACAAGTCGTTAGGAGCTGTAATTTGCCACACAGCCCATATTAATATAAGTCACAGCATATTAGAAGATTTCAACTAAATCAGACAACTGATTGAATGCCCTTAGTATGTAGGTTTATTGAGTTTGTTAAAAGATCTTACGTAGAAAGCAAAAGAAATAAAATCCTTCAATTAAGATGTAGGTATTCCGCAAAGAACTCATGTCAACAAAGCGACACATTATCCGCGCACGTTTGTTTAATCAGAGTAACAGAAACAGCTGGTCGCTGTTCCATCTCAGAACTTTCTCATTTCCATGAGCACCTGCATCCCTTTCGTCTTTTGCGTATTGAACATAAAATAATCCACAAATAGCACAAACCTGCATCCATGTACCCCCCCCCCCCCACACACGTTTTCTTTACTCCTCACATAGTCTTCAACTTATGTCGGATAATCTTCGGCTGTTTACTGCATAAAACGTTCGTTTCTTTTCAGTAAATCGCCTCAACATAAAAGATTAATATTAGTTGGATTTGTGTGTCTGTGTGTGTGTATCTCCATATTTCAAAGGCGTACCAGTGGTTTCATTGCGCTGAATCAATCATAAGAGGTTGGAAGGAGTCAGCGTAAATTCATCAGCGACTTTGAAAAACTGAAACAATGCAAAGTAAAAAAAAAACAACAAAAAAAAAACGTTAAGCGTTTTTAACTCAGAATTCCAAATTTTAAAACAGAACTTAGTAACCGACGCCAGAAGGTTCTGATTATGGGAGGAAAAATGCGCGCGCGCGTGTGCGCCCACGCGTGTGTATATGTATATTTAGCGGGGGATGTTTTGGAAAACTTCTCTGAAAAAAAATAAAGGTCCTGTTTAAACGAACACGTAGCCCCATATAAAGGTACAACAAATAACGGCAATAAATAAAAAAATATATAATAAAATACTATAGATATAAAGCATGAATATTAAATTAAAATTGATTAATACATTCAAAATTAAAATAAAAAGGTCAAGATAAAATCTAAAATTTTAAATGAATTGCTTAAATTTTTAAATTATAATAAAATAAATGTGAAGTGAGAAATTTAAGATAATTAAAAATTAAATTTTTCAATAAATTATCCAATAATAAATGACACTTAATGACTATACAGGAGTAAAAAAAATGTAATTCCTTTAAAATTTTTATTTAAATTTTATCTTTACCTTTTTATTTACTTTTAAATTTATTCTAAATTAAATTTAATTTAATATTCATACTTAATATCTATAGTATTTCATTATATATTTATTGATTGCCGTTATTTGTTGTACAAATCCAGGTTGTCCTCGACGGTCGTACATCTATACAATATGATATAAATGCGGGAGTTCCCCAGGGGTCTATTCTTGGACCTTTACTCTCCCTAATATTCAGAAATGACCTCCCCGACAAAATTTCCTGAGATGAGTATATATGCTGATGACACCACACTCTATAACAGGCACGATAGGAAAACAAATGAACACATATCTAAAGAAATGGCAGAAACACTAGAGGATGACCTCCAATCTGTAGTGGAATGGGGACAAAAATGGATGGTCACGTTCAATACCGCCAAGACTAAACTAGTTTCATTCAATAATTACAAGAAACCTTCTCTACCACCTATAGCAACGGCCAATGACTATCTGAGAGTACGTCTTTCAAGCTCCTTGGCCTAACGGTCACAGGAAACATGAGTTGGAACAAGTACATCGAGGGCCGCTGCAAGGAAGTTGGGCTCTCTCTACCTAGCTAGAAAACTACTAACACCCGAAAGTATCCTGAACCTCTATAAGGCAACCATTCGCCCATGTATGGAGTATTGCTGTCATATTTGGACTAGTGCATCGGCTACTAGTCTCTCGCTCCTTGACAAGGTTCAAAAGAGAGTCGCAAATCTGATAGGCCTCTGTCTCATCGACGAAACATTGCATCCCTGCGCCTGTTCTACAAGTATTTTAATGGTGAATGCTCTAACGAACTGCAAGCACTTGTGCCCCCACGACGTGAGCACCCTCGACAGATCCGATATGCTGAAAAATCCCACCCCCACACTGTAGAGATCCCTAGATTTAAAAGATTTTTCTACTCCAGTTGTTTCTTTCCCAGAACCACTAGACTTTGGAATTCCATTCTAGGTCCCTGCTTCCCCAACTGTACTGACGTGCAGAAGTTAAAGTGAAACGTGAACCGACATATTGCTGCCCAAATCCCTACATAGTACCCTAGTAGTTGTTGCACCTGATAGTAGTCCCCTACACCAAAGTGACAATGTGCCTTGTTTGGGATGAAAATGTAAAAAAAAAAAAAAAAAAAAAAAAAGTGTTCGTTTAAACAGGACCTTTATTTTTTCAGGGAGGTTTTCAAAAAATCCCCCGCGTGGGGGGGGGACACACACACACGCACACACACACACACACACTTTCTTCCTTCATCAGAATCTTCTGGCGTCGGTTACTAAGTTCTGTTTTAAAATTTGAAAAAGTTAAAAACGCTTGTTTAACGTGTTTTCTGTTTACTTTGCATCGTTTCATTTTCAAAGTCGCTGATGAATTTGCGCCGACTCTTTACAACCTCTTATGGTTTATTCAATGCAATGAAACCAATCGTACGCCTTTCAAATATGCATACAGTGTTGAAATAAACATTGTATCTTCAGCTCTCACAACCGCGATCAAGTATTTTATTGGATTTTTGATCGCCTCATAACACGATATATATAACCATAGAAAAATGCGAGCATAAGTAATATAGATATGCTTAAACATAGAAAAGTAAAGGACTAGTTAAAACTGGGAAAGAAAAGGACAATGTAACAACTATAATTTATAACTTAAATATTACATTAAAAATTGATTATATAATGTTATAAATTTAATTTTAAAAAGTTTCTGACCAAGACCAGACGTTCGACACATTCTTCAGACAATACGAAGATCTTTTCAACGTCGATTGCGTAGATTGGCCTGGTGCGAAAAAAGTTCGCCTGCTTTTACGGAAGCTTGGAACTATGGAACACAGTAGATTTGTAGATTACGGATTTGTAGTTTGCGGAAACCGTCAAGTTACTCAGAACTTTTCAGTCGATTTACATCTTATTTTCATAAGATGTGGCGTTGCTTAAACTTGGCTATGCAAAAACATCGAAGATTATTTTACGTCCTCGTCACTCAGTATTAAACACTGCAACGATTTCAAGCTAGCCGGGTTATCGGCAGAGGATTTTAGTTGTTCCATTTTTGCACAAGGGCTAGTGTCTGCAAAAAAATTCGGGGATGAGACGAAAAGTATTAGCAAAACTAAAACACGAACCTAATCCCACATTACGGAAACTTGCAGAGGATTTCCGAAGATTTTTAAGCGTGAGAAGTGACTAAAAATAACAAAAACACTGAGTAGTCAGGCGTAACTCATGTCAGGAACCTTAAGTACACGTCTAAAAATGACGCTTCCAAAAGAAAAAACAAATATGCTCAGTCTTAGTATAAAAATCAAAGGTTTATTTCCATAAAAAAAGCAAAAACGGTTAGCCACGCGTTAAAAATGAAATAACTTTTTTTAAAAACAAGTATAAGTAACCCCTGATGCGGCGAACTACACTGGGAAAAATTTCGTGAAAAAAAAAAAATAAAAAGTGTAAAAATTGCGGCAAACTGTCACAGGGACTCGATTGTGTTTCAAATTGAGTCTTGCGTAAACGTTGTATCATAGTCCGTGTTAGGTTTCTTGGTTCTGCTTTTGAGAAGTAATTTCTGATGTTTTTGAATTTTCCTGTTGCTGAATTAAGCCTTCAGTTTTCTGTTGTCCCCCACCCCCATTTTCTTCCGGTGAAGTATTTGTTGTTGCCGTAGTTCTTGTTGCTGTAGCATCGGTTGTTTTTGTAGTTCTTGTTAATGACGTTCCAATCTACTATTTATAATATTTGGTTGCCATATCGGATTCAATTTTTAGAATTGCATTTGTGAAATAAGCAGTTCCGACTACGAATTAACATTTCGACTTTTGTTAAAAGATGTAAATATAAGATACGAATATTTTCCAATAAATATTGTAGTGGAGTCGCGAAAGGTGAAAGTAGGAAAACACGACTGGTGAGAATACGAAGAACATTTATACCCAGAACAGGGTTAGTGATACAGGAAGATTAGTAAGCCCGTGAATAATCGTCTCTGTACGACATCCGGATAGCTCTTATTGAGCAGTCTAGACTTGCTGCTTATATCGCTAATGGGCAAGTCCATCTTAATAATTATAAGGGTGTGTATGTCCCCACAACGTCCCCTCCCACGCTTTTTTGTTCAGGTGTGTGTGGGGGGGACGTTAATATTTCTTCCTTTTTGGGTCGATAATAAGGGGGTTCAGTAAACTTTCTCTTCCTTGTCGATCGGCGCTGTTCTAAGTTTGCTTGGGGAGGCTCGATATCGAACATAACGTATCGCTAGCTTCTCCCTCGACTTGAGGTGTGTCTTTGCCATCGTTACGACGACGTCTAATTTGATTTAGGTGTCTCTTGTGAGAGGTCGTAAGGCCTAGAACGATGTAGGTTGTGTTTCTAATTCTTTTGCCAATTGTTCCCAAAACGATGTATTGTTTCCGTATGCTTTAAAGAAACCTTTTTCTCCTGGGTTATACTTTTGTGGGAACGGTAGTGGTCCTACCTGAATTTTCTTGCTTTGGCAGTAGTTTTTCGAATACTGGTCGTATTATTCGTGCAAATATGGTCTCTGCAGGAGACGTTGCTTCAGGAGTAGTCGGGTGATCCTTTAAGAACTGTTGTAAGGCCTTATCTGAAGGGGTTGTCGAATGATCTATTTTGTGCAGCAAATGAATTCGTCTTCTTGGGCTTCGCATTTTATTTCATGTAGGGTAAATGGTAGTTCTTTAATCACGTTAATTAGCGAAGCGAACGTTCTTTTCCCTAAAAATTGCCTCTGCATTTCAGTTCCAATTTGGCTGTTGCTTTCCTACATTTACCCAAACTCGCTGAAAAAAAAAAAAAAATCTAGGAAAAGTTTTAGATCAACTTTAAATTCTTGTAGAAAACGATTCTACTTTTTGGCAAAAAGTGTTGATCGGTACATCCCACAGATTAAATTCCTGAAACCAATCGGTCCCAAACATTTTCTGTGTTCTTGAGCACAAATAATTTAAGATTTTTTCGTTGTACCATTAAGTGACATTTGTAGTTCAAATTTTTTTCTCCAGTTACCGTTTTTGCCGATTCGCTAGTTTTATGCATAGTCGGCCTGTTTAAATTTCTCCACGTCTAAATGTATTATCGGTAAGTCCAACCCTGAGTCGGACTGTAATCTAACGTCTTTGTTTAAAATTCTAACTAAGACATTTTCGACTTATTTTCGTTTTATGCATTCTCGTCCGTTGAACCCGAGTTTTACTTTTCTGCCATTTGCAGTGTGAGCTTTTGTGTCCTAGTTTTTTGGTACGAAAACGGCAATCCTTTAACCAATGCAAGTTTTCGCATCGAAAACTTGGGTTGAAGGCTTCTGGGTACTTTGTCTTTCGTGCTTAAGTTGAAGATAACGTCTAGTTTCCGTTTTGTTTTTTGGAGAGTCCCCCTTAGTTCTCTGTATATTCTTTATGTGTGCGATACCAGGTTCTTCGATGTTCTTTGAGTCATTGATACTGTAGGGAAACGTGCAATTTACCTAACTAGCACGTGTGCATAATTCAACGGGTCGGTCGTGGAATGAAATGAATGAAGAAGAAAGAAACAAAAATGGCTGCCTTATCTCTTTATATGCCTGCAATGTGACCACCCGATATGCAAATGAGATGCTCCTGGTTGGAGAGAAAAGACGGTTGATTTTTTTTAGAGGGACGTTTATTTTGAAGTTGGATTTCGAAGAAATAAATTGAATTAGCAGAAGTACGTTGGGAGTTGAGAGAAGGTGTGTTACGTATACAGAAGTTTGGAAGTTGGAAGTTTGGACAAAAGTGTTAACCTTACCCAGGAAATTATTGGTGTGACAGGCGGAAGAAATAAAACTCAAGTTATTGAATTATAAGCTATTTCGACTTTCGATGTGCGGTGACTCGAAAGGCAGAAAATGGACAGATTCGACTTTCGCTTGATACCTGAGTTTGATGGATCTACCACTGGATCGTCTGTCGTCGAATGGGTGGAAAAGGCCGAGATCTGTACACTGTGCAGAATTAAAGAACCAGCCACAGTCATTTCTTTGAGATTAACCGGAGGGGCCTATGCAGTCTACCAGCAACTCGGGGATGAACCAGACTGGGATACAAACAACCTGTATACAGCGTTTGGTACAGATCCGTTTGTTGCATGGCAACAGTTCACGAGCCGGCGACTTCACCCCAAGGAAATAGTTGATGTGTACCTAGCCGACCTACGAAAGTTGTCGGTACCATTTGGTGGGGTTAACGATAAGATATTAAGATGTGCCTTTTTAGTAGGCTTACCTGAGGAGGTCAGCAAACTGTTGCGAGCATCGTCACGAATTGATGAATTGACAACAGACGAGTTATCAGCCCGAGCTCGAAACATCTGTAAGGAACAGGAGCCAATTACAGCAGCAACTAGTATTCAACATGCAACAGTCGAACCGCATGAAAGCAATGTAGATTCTCTCCCAGGTAGTAATAAGCGTGTAGGCCCAGAGTGCTATAAATGTGGGGAGGCCAATTATTTTGCTAAGGATTGCCGGAGTGATAGGAGGTGTGCATATCCACGAACACAGAAAAGTACAATGCTATCGCTGCAATAAGTATGGACACATATCTCGCAACTGTTCGGGAAACGACGTTGGGGGCAAGGTACTATCGCCACCCTTGCCAACCAATAAACACAGGATTACCGGTCATTAGCGTTAAAATTGATGATGTTCAGTGTTCAGCACTCAGACACGGGGTGTTCCCGGTCTATAGTTAGTGCACATTACTGTCAGATGTGGCGGGAACAACCAGTCGGTATTATGACGATCAATGGTTTATCTCTAGCATGTGGTAAAGGGACAGTCACGATCTGTACTGAGAAGGGTGACACAGCCAAAGTTGATGTTCTGGTGATGCAAGAAAACCCCCTTGGCTATGACATGTTGATTGGAATTGATGCACTACAAGCACTACGAGGCGTCATAATCACAGCGACTGGAGGTGTAATGCTTGGAGAAGGAAAAGAAGTCTGTGCAGCCATGTCTATTGATGAAAAGGACGTCTGTGCTACGTTTGACAACAACGAAAAGGCGTGGACTGCAAAGTGGAAATGGACTATGAGCCAGGCACCAGATCGGCTGTGCAACACCATTCCAGAGTATGCAGTTTCCACAAAGAATAGGGCCGCATATGAAGAACTTCAGATGTGGATTGATAACGGATGGTTAATACCGTGCCCACAGGAACGTCTGGGACCACCCAAAAGAATTAATTCCGCTCATGGCTGTTGAACAACCTACTAAAGACAAAATTCGGCCCGTAATGGATTACCGAGAATTGAATCAATATGTTGATGCTTTCACTGGAAACGCAGATGTGTGCGCTGCTAAACTAAGAGTAGCTTCAGAAAGGGAGTAATGTAGCACTGCTGGATTTGAAGAGAGCCTACCTGCAGTTACGTGTCCATGAGTCATTATGGCCATTTCAGACAGTGATAATCAAGGGAAAACGATATTGTTTGACACGTTTAGGTTTTGGCCTAAACGTAGCACCCTTAATAATGACAACTATTATTAAAACTGTTTTGATGCAGGATGAGACCCCAGCAAAAGCTGCTTCAGTTTACATTGACGACATCTACATTAATGAGGATATAATGTCTGCAGATGTGGTTCGAGCAAAACTGGAATCGTTTGGGTTAATAAGCAAAGACCCTAATCGACTAAAGGACGGGGTGCCCCTGTTAGGCCTAGAGGTCTATGAGAAGGGCAATACTTTGCGATGGAAGCGAGGGAGCGCAATTACAGAGTTACCCAGTGTATTGACAAGACGCATTGTGTTTTCTAATTGCGGTAAATTAGTAGGACATCTACCTGTCTGGATGGCTCCGATCGGCAACAGGAGTGTTAAAAAGACGAGTAACTGCAGTAACCAAAGGATGGGACGACATGGTGGATGATGCTTCTCTCCAGCAAATGATGGCTGAAATGTTGTCCAGAGTACATAGAAACGACCCTGCCCAGGGTGAGTGGCAAGTATCTGGAAACGAACTGAATGCATCGGTTGACGCAAGCTCACTGGCTACAGATGTCGTGTTGGAACAGTTGGGTGCTGTTGTGGAAGATGCGTGCTGGCTTCGTCCGAAAAATGATGCCCAGCATATAAATTTGGCAGAACATTATGCCACGTTAAAAGGGCTTAATCTTGCAATGGCAGGCTAAGGTTGTGCATCTCCACACTGACTCGTGTTTACCACTGGTTGACCGACACCTTGACTGGAAAGGCTCGAGTTGAGACTAGAGCTGCAAGTGAGATATTAATACGAAGGAGACTGGCAATAATAAAAAGTATAGTTGACGAATACAGCTTGCAGATGGACATTACCTTAGTTTCATCGATGCAGAATTTGGCTGATAGCTTGACTAGAGTACCAAAGAGGTGGATTGATGTAATGAGGCAGGGATCTGATCCTCCACAACAGACATGCGCGGCCGTAACAGATCAATTAACACCTGACCAGATCCGTACAATACATCAGCAGAGTGGACATCCCGGAATTCGGAGGACAACATATTTTGTCCGAAGAGTGTGTCCTTCAACTGCAAGAGCATCAATCAAGGCAGGTATACGCTCGTGTGAAGAGCGTCAGTGAATTGATCCGGCACCGTCCCAATGGCAAAAAGGGAAGCTTGAGGTGGAGGACAACTGGTATCGAGTAGGAATGGATGTAACGCATTATGAGGGCAAGCATTTTTTGATCTTGACAGATTGTGGTCCGACACGTTTCACGATATGGCGCCTGTTGACACGACAGGATGCATCTAGCATTATACGACAGTTGAGAGCCGTCTTTTAAACGTGGTGCCCCGCTGGAAATTCTGATAACGCCATTACATTTCGATGTCAAGAATTTCAGAAATTTACGCAGGAATGGGGGATTAGAATGCATTACCGATGTGCATATTTTCCCGAAGGTAACGGTATAGCGGAGCGGTGTCACCGCACCATTAAAAGAATTGCGGCCAGGACAGTTTTCCATTCCAGAAGCTGTGTACTGGTATAATGTGACACCAAAGGACGATGCAACACCAGAAACTGCACCAGCTAATGGGATTTACCGCTATGAACAGCGTATAAAAGGAATTGATGTCACACCAGTGGTTAGTGTTGTCAATACACCATATCAAGTGGGAGACCGTGTTTGGGTAAAACCCCCAAATGCTGGGTGCACTGTAAAATTTTGAAGAGGAAAACGACAAAATCATAAGTCCTCAGACCATGTTGATTAATGGTGTACCACGTCATGTAAAAGATATCCACCCCTGTTATACCTCTTCTGATTCTGAGGAAGATCACATACAGTTCAGGAATGATCCTGATCGCCTACTGCCCCTACAGGTGAGCATAGAAACACTACCTACAGAACCAGATGAGGGAATGATGGAACATACTAATGGCAATAGTGATGAGAACGATGGACATGAGGAAGTAATACCACCAGTTCCTCATCAAAGTACCCGAGAAAGACGAATACTGCCCACTCGCCGTGATTGTGAAACACCGCCTATAGCACCACGAGAGGGAATGATGAAACATACTGAGGATGATGGAAACGAGGAAGTGATGCCTCCGATTCTTCGAAGGAGTACCCGACAAAGACGGATACTGCCCCCTTGCCCTGATTGTGAAACACCGCATAGGGAACCACAAGAGGGGATAATGGAACAGACTGGTGACAATAACGGTGGTAATGAGGAAGATGGCAATGAGGAAGTGCTTCCTCCGATTCTTCGAAGTACCCGACAAAGACGACTGCCCCCCCCCCTGCCCTGTGTGTGATCATGAGATCAGGGGGGAGTGTAGGAAAAAGTGCGATTAGTGTGCATAATTCAATGGGTCGGCCGTTGAATGAAATGAATGAAGAAGAAACAAAAATGACTGCCTTATCTCTTTATATGCCTGCAATGTGACCACCCGATATGCAAATGAGATGCTCCTGGTTGGAGATAAAAGTGGGTTGATTTTTTTTTAGAGGAACGTTTATTTTGAAGTTGGATTTCGAAGAAATAAGTTGAATTAGAAGTACGTTGGGAGTTGAGAGAAGGTGCGTTACGTGTACAGAAGTTTGGACAAAAGTGTTAACCTTCCCCAGGAAATTATTGGTGTGACGGGCGGAAGAAATAAAACTCAAGTTATTGAATTATAGATACTAATGATTCTTCGGCAATCTTCCGCCAGCTTTTGTACAGTTAAGCTTGGTTCACGTTCCAGTTTTACAAAACTCTTCGACGGATCTCAAAGTCTCTTGTCGAAGTTAACCCATAGACGAATATGAGGCACTTAAAACCATCGACACTCAATTCTGACAATTTAAAATCGTCACAGCATTTGTTAACAATCGAAGCGAAAGCTAAGTTTCCACATTGTCTTTTTTGTAAGGTTCAAGCATATCCACCGTCTATGGAACAGCGACGATTTCGAACTAAATAGTCCAGTTTAACGGTTTCCGTAAACGTCAGATCGCTAGTCTTTTGTGGCAAGATATAGTCGACGAATTTGTGTTCCGTAGCCCCTAATTTGCTGAGTAACAAACGGACTTTAAACTGCTCAATTTCCACAGTCGATATTGTACAGATCTTCATACCATCTGAAATGTTTCAAATGTTTGATTTTCTTCAGGGCATCAGGTGAAATTAATCATTGTACTTAGTACCGCACTCTGGAAAAACGCGGTATCGCTCTGTAGCTTGATTCTTAGTCATTAAAACCTGAAGTAGTGCTTCAGTTCTTTCTGCTGTTTGCAATGCAAAAAGTGTCATCAGCTCTTTTGCATTTGGATCATTCTTCTGCAGTCTATCGTCAGCTCTTTGCTGGTCTATTTGAAATTCAATTAGACGGGTTATCGTCTTTCAGATCTTCCATTGTGTCTATTTTATTTTCTCGAAGAGAAAATTGTTTTCTTTTAAGAGTATTTGTAACTTAACGGAAGTCACAGCGAGGGACAACTTTTATAATTTATGGACTAGTATACTCTTCAGCTGTAGCAGAAGTGCAAAAATTTTGCATACACTTATTCTCATTGACACGTGTTCCTTTTGTCAGATATGCCAATAGTTCAAAAATGGGGACAGATTTG
Organism: Euprymna scolopes; assembly: GCF_053919585.1. NCBI lineage: Eukaryota > Metazoa > Mollusca > Cephalopoda > Sepiida > Sepiolidae > Euprymna > Euprymna scolopes. Next base: position 16,875,045 of record NC_136522.1, on the reverse strand, counting down.
TTTTACCGTAGAAAAAACAAAAACAAAAATAGTACAATATACTACATACACCATGCAATATACAACATTGCATACAAGATATACAATATAACACAATGTAAAATATACAAGTGGATTCCAGTTTTCAATAATAGATATCGTTATGCGAGCAGTATTTTCCTCCTGGCGAGCAAACGTTTAACCAACCGAAGAGTATTTTAAAGTGCTTTAAAAAATTCACAGGTGAAAAAAAAAAATACCAGGTATCATTTCCTTTCAGTGTGCGTGCATGCCGTTGCAAAAAGAATTAAAAAAAAATGGCTTCCCAGCCCGTAAAGAATATTTGCCTTTTTCCTCTCGGTATAGGCCAAACAACTAGTCGGTCACAATAACCACTTGCCATAAAGAATTCATTTCCCGAAACAGAAAAAAAAAAATCTTCAACATAAAATCCATATGTAATTTGCATAAACAATTACGTTGAGCAGTTCTACGGACCATTAAATCAAGATCACTTTTAGCAAGAATGAAAAATTCCACTTACAATTTTGTTGAGTAGATAAATTTAAGTGTAGACTTTTTTATGTTGCAATTTTTCGTCGTTGAATTTTTGAGATTTGGCGTTGTAACTTATAGTTTGCAATTGACTATTTCGTACAGCTGGAGAGTTGAAGTTTTTGCGCGGGAGTTATTTAAAAAAAAAATTTTTTTTTTGTTTTTACAAATTTGTTGCCATTGTAGTGGAGTCGGGAAAGGTGAAAGTAGGAAAACATGACGGTGAGAATACGAAGAACATTTATACCCAGAACAGGATTAGTGATGCAGGAAGATTAGTAAGTCCGTGGGGAGTCGTCTCTGTACGACATCCGGATAGCTCTCATTGATCGGTCTATACTTGCTGCTTATATCGCTAATGGATAAGTCCATCAGTGATTATAAGGGTGTGTTTGTTCACACAACAAATATATAAATAAAAAGAGACGAATATTTTATAATAAATCTATAATATAAAGCTGAATGTATGTATGTGTGTGAGTGTGTGTGTGGTCACGAATAGGCTCCTATATGGTTGACTATTTTAAAAACTGATTACATATAATGATAGATGTATCGAGACGCAGGAATGGGTATGTTTGATCTGGCAGAACGGTGGTTCATAAAAATTGTGGGGTCTGCGTTCGCGCCTGGTCTACAAAGTATGGAAATAAAAAATTAAAAAATTAAAAAAAAAACGTTTACAAGTGTTTTTGATATAGATGTACATAAGAACACTTTGATAAGTATGTTGTAAGTATGTTTTAACTTAAATAGGGATGGTATAATAAAATTGTGGGGTCTGCATTCGCGCATGGCCTCCATAGAATGGAAATAGGCACAAACTTTAATAAAGACTTTTCATATCTATCTGCGTAAGTATACTTTGATGATTATGTTTCAGTTTGAAGAAATATGGTATAATAAAATTATGGGGTGTTCGTTCGCACCTGACCTCCATAGAATGGAAATATGTCACAAAGTTTAACAAAGTTTTTTTTAATATAGATCCACAGAATATTGTGATAAGTGTTTCAGTGTGAACAGGTACGGTATAATAAGTTATGGGGTTTATCTATTTTATTTTTACTTTCATCATATTTTGCTTTGGTTTTGATACCCCCAAATTCGAAGCTATCTCTTTGAAACCCTTCCTTTTCATAACCTTTCGTAAATCAGAGTCCATTTTCTGTAGGCTGTTTTTGAACCCAGTCAACGACGGGTACTTTTGCTAGTATATAAATAAAAAAGAGACGAATATTTTTCAATAAATATATAAATAAAAGAAGACGAATATTTGGCAGTAAATATATAAATAAAAAGAGACGAATATTTTATAATAAACATATAAATAAAAATGACGAATATTTTTCCACAAAGTAAAACTTAACATTTCCAAACTAAACCTAAAACTTAAGTTAGGTGTTAATTTATTTTTAGATTGAAGTTTAAGATAAAAAAAAACAAAACAGTTTTCATATTGTACCGAATTACCTAAACAACACTACAGACTTCACCTTAACACAACATAAAATCAACAGTTTATTTCAGTAAATAACTTCTTACCCCCCCCCCCGCCAAAAACAAAACAAAACAAAGAAACAAAAAAAATATGTTAATAATACATTCAGTTTTTTTTCGGTAAAGTTCGTTAACATTCGCTACTCTCAGACTATTCGGTAAACCTCAGCCTTGATGACATAATGGTTGAGATTTTCTTGGATACATATTTATAAAAAAAAAAGTACTCAATTTTATACTAAGTCTACTTATGAGGTCATAGTCACCTAACATATGCGATGCGTCTTTGAGGCGCTTTCCTTTCCATCAATCTTCACTTTTTCTGCTTTGTCCCATAATGGTTGATTGCTTTTTCTTTCTTGTTTTCTTTATTTAACATATTAAAGTCGACCTTTTTTATTTTGCAACAAGCCTGGATGCCAGCCGTTGTCCGCCGTTGCCCGAGTGTTTGGAGGTGTGTGGTGAGCGAAAAAAAAAAGGTGTAGTAGACAGGCAAGCTCGAAGCCTTACCGTGAAGGAGGAAAAGAAATTGAATAAAAAGTGACGTCTTTGCTGTTGCGCCCTTCGCCAAACCGGAAGCGATGATTGTTTAAATTAAGGCTAATCAATCGACATAGGTTTAAATTAAGGCTAGACAATCGAAAGGAGAGGATAACTTTCGAGAATATCGGCGAAAAAGGCGAACCCCTCCCTGTAGAAAAGTGCCCAGTTGGGGGTGAAGGAATTTGACAATTTGTTGATATTTGTCGTCCGAAGGGTTGAGCTTCAAAACGATACCGACTTTGTGAAAATCCATCGCCTCTGTCGAAAATTTTAGGCATACATACATACATACACACACATACATACATACATACATACTTACATACATACACACATACATACATACATACATTTAAACAGACAGGTGAGATTTATATTATAGATTATTGCATACTGTTTTGCTTTGTGGCATTTTGTTCAGAGTGATGGCACGCGAGTCTGTGGGATAGGCTAATAAAACAACGTTTTGAGTTTATTGTTAATCATCGAAATGCAATTTGCACGTGGCAAGATAGGCTAGTAATATACGTGAGTCATATAACGTGAATTTGTAGAAGTGGAATCATGATTTTTACATACAATGCTGAATTTTTTGTGTTCTCTAAAATAAATAAATTATACATGTGCGCTGATCTTCTTAATAATAGGATTCTGCTAATGATGTAGTCAACAGAATAGCCCCTTCACGATTTAGTGACACTGTGCCTGGTTTGGAGTGCATAAACAGTTTAAAAATATGCAATTCTGAATTTTTTAGATGAAACGTGTTATGTTAATGTTATGTTAGTGTTATGTTATGCTATGTTAGTGTTATGTTAGTGTTATGTTATGTTATGTCATAGTTATTAATGTTATGTTATGTTATAGTTATTAATGTTATGTTATGTTATAGTTATAAATGTTATGTTATGTAATGTTATAGTTATTAATGTTATGTTATGTAATGTTATGTTATAGTTATTAATGTTATGTTATGTTAATTAATCGGACTATTATTCTCATTTTGGGTGTTATTAGCACAATGTTTCGGTCGCTGCAACCTGTGAGGACATTATGTAATAACAACACCCCCAGGAAGAGATAGCCAGTCTAAGAACAACCCCTCATCGAAAGAACTACCCAGAGAGCATGACATCAGCTCCAGAAAATCCAGATCAAACACCAAGAGACACCACCCAAAAACACACTACGGTCTGCACACTATACTCGAAGAGCCTATCCGAAAAAAAAAATTAATAAACATGCAGTCGATACGATATTACGACAATATTTAAGAGCAACTCAACACTCTGAAAATACCTGATGCAAGTAAAACCTCCAACTGAAAAACTCATAAAGAAGAAAAAAAAAAAAACACTGCGTTTATGAGATTTCATGTAAATGTGGAAAACTTTACAAAGGTGAAACATGCCGCCCCCTCAAAGTGATACTAGAAGAACACCGACGAGCTTACTTAAGACTGTCACTTAGCAACTTTATACGTTGTTCCACGAGTCCTAGCAGTCATTTATAAAACGAAGCAATGGCATTTATTTTGTAAACTCCTTTTACTACAACAACTGTAAATAATTACCTTACAATAATGTATCTAAAATTATATTTATAAATAATTTCCTTACAATAATGTATCTAAAATTATATTTATAAATAATTTCCTTACAATAATGTATCTAAAATTATATTTATAAATAATTTCCTTACAATAATGTATCTAAAATTATATTTATAAATAATTTCCTTGCAATAATGTATCTAAAATTATATTTATAAATAATTTCCTTACAAATAATGTATCTAAAATTATACGAAACTTCCATGATCAAAGTTCTTTCTCAGAACAATTCGTCTACGGAACAAAATAATGCTTCCCAGATGACTACCTCATCGTCGTTTTAAAGTCCAATGTAAACAAATGTTTGTCGCGCTGTCCCCTTTAGATAATCGGATTCTGCTAAACTTCCAGCATCACTACCAATAATCACGGTGTTGTTTCAACGGCCATCTGGCACCCATAAACCTTTATCCTCAAATGTCTTGCATGCTTTGATAAAAAATGATTCTAAGTAAAATGATGGTTGATAAAGTGACGATCTCTTTAACCTTGGTTCTCGAGCGACCCTCGGGTCTTGATTATTATTAACCAATGAGTAAAAATAATTATAATAATCACACACACACACACACACACACACACACACACACACACACACACACACACACACACACACACACACACACATATATATATATATATATATATATATATATATATATATATATATATATCAACTAATGTTTCACCCTCCGATATTTTTATTGTCATTGAAATCAGTGAAATGGCCCATTTTTTTAATCGACTGGATTGATTGCCTGCTCTAGTTGGGGACCCATCTTAGTGCACCTTGAAGAAGCTTAACATGCCTCCCCGCACTGATATAGTCTACAATACATTGTAGTCTACATAGCACTGTAGAGAACCTACTGTTGATTTTGTAAAATTATTTTGAATTAAAGTTTAAAAATGCAAAATTCAAGTAACATGATTCAATTGTGCTCTAAACAGAAACATTAATTTGGATCGCGTCCTTTTGATATTAAAGAACCTACTGTTGGCTTTATATGCCGCGTCTTTCTAGTTGTGTGGTAATAAAACTTTTCAAATGCACTTGAAATGTTAGGTTGCATAAGGCGGATTTTTTTCGATTACTGATTATCGATACTTATTAAAGGCATTCCGATACAAAACCTAGGATACTTACAGAAACATGAAGTACACTTGTGTGAAATTAAAAAAAATATCGGACCAGCTGTTTCGGGGGTCCATATATAAGGAATTCACCCCCACACACACAGACAACGTTCTTATATATATATATATATATATATATATATATATATATATATATATATATATATATATATGTGTGTGTGTGTGTGTGTGTGTGTGTGTGTGTGTGTTTATTTCAACCTTGGAGTTTTTTTTTGCTTAAATCATTACAAACTGTTTCAATCAACGGGACAATATTATTATCCTGTCGATCTCTTCAAGTCAATTCAATTCAATTTTATTTGAACTTGAATCATCAATAATTCAAGTCAAGTTTATTTTGTCGTGTGCTTGAGGATGAGGTCAAGAAAGGTGACGACGATCACGAGGTCCCATTTTATTAAGGTTCGACTCAGGAAGGCCAGCGTTTCGGCATCATGATGACACTTCAAGTTGGGCATTTTCAAGCCTCCCGCACAAGGACGTTGCATACAGATCTGTCTACGAACCTGATGCCTCCCCTCGTTCCAGTTTACTAGTTTATCTTTAATTTTCAATTTTTAATTGTAGATCAGTTTATATGTGTTTCACGTTGGTACAGTGGTAACATCACCAGCTTCGAATGCTGCAGTTTTGCTTTCGGTTTCGATTTTAGCAGATGACACCCAACTACTTTATTACTTTTGAAATCACGATTCTATAATAATATATACGAAATCAGGATAAATTAAAATACATTTAAGCGTATTTTACGACCGGGCAAATCCAGGCGCCCTGTAGTATATATATATATATATATATATATATATATATATATATATATATATATATATTCACACACACATATATATATATTCACACACACATACACACACACGCACACACACGCGCACACACACACATATATATACGTTTTATTTTTACACATGTAACGGTAATAAAAATAAAACGCATATTTTCTCTACAATAGTACTGAGCACTCTCTTCAGGTTTTTACTAATTACCATTTTTGCTATATATACACACACACACACACACACACACACACACACACACATATATATATATATATATATATATATATATATATATATATATATATACAGGGACCCGACGATATTTTTTGAACACTTTGAAAAAAGTACTTCAAGGTGTTTACTAGTGCCAAAAACTTCTGAGATTGTAAGTACGTAGTTGAGGAGTGAATATCCGCTACTAGTGTAATTATTTTTTAAGTTTGGCTTTGATAATTTTAGAGTTTTTTGGGGGGGATTTTTGCGAAAACTTGCGTGACATCATTTTTCGGGCGTGACAAAAAATCCTATTTTAATAAGAGCTATATTCATATGTTGCTGTTTGCAAATTTTCTGCTTGTACACTTAGCTGTCATCATTAGAATAACTTATCTGTTCTATTCTACTGTCAAAACAATTAAGTTTAATGAGGTAAAATGCATTCAAAAAAGTCGTTTGTTTGGCACGGAAGAAGCGAGAAGATTGCCTCAGCATCAGAAGGATCGCCATGGATTTGAAGCTTTCGAAATCAACGGTCGAATACATGCTGAAGACAAATTCCGAGCGGAAAAAGAAGGGAGGACGGAAAAGATTCATTGTCAAGAGGACTGAAAGGAGAATGAAGAGGACTGTGACACGGCTTTTGACATCTGGAGAAAAAGTTACAGCAAGTAAAGTGAAGGAGAAATGTGAATTGGATGTAAACATCCGAACAGTACAAAGAACACTGCATAGGATTGGTTTGAAGTATGCAAAAGCTAAGAAAAAATTACACTAACAAAGAAACTCAAAGGAGCAAGACTGAAGTGTGCTAAAAGGTGGTTAACAAAGCATGATGACTTTAAGAAGGTTATATTTATTAATGAGAAGCGTTTCGAGTTTGATGGGCCCGATGGATGGTGTACTTGGTCGAGTAGGGGTGAGCCTGTTGTACTGAACAAAAGACAGATGGGAGGAGGAAGAGTTATGGTTTGGTGTATGATCTTTGTTAATGGAAATATATGGTTGGAGTGGCTAAAAGGATGAAAGAACAGCGAAAGGTACAAACAGTTGCTGGACGAGAAAGCCCTACCAAGGATAAGAACAGAGATGGGGAATTTCGTTCTAAAGCAAGATAATTGCAGCATCCATATATCAAAACTCATAAAAGAATGGATGGCTAAAGTGGATATGACTACTTTGGAATGGCCTGCAAAAAGACCAGATCTAAATTTAATGGAAAATGTTTGGGAAATGCTTGCGCAACTTGTCTATGATGGACCTGAAATAACGAAAGAAACTCAACTATGGGAACGAATGCCAAAAACAAAAACAACTAATAGAACCACGTACAGATGTCACTGTGCATAGGTTTGATCATTATGAAGAGAGATTGATAAAAGTTATTGAGAAGAAAGGTGATATTACAGACTATTAAGAGTTTTTCAACGAAAATTAATGTCGGGTGTGTTTTGTAAAAAAAAAAAAATGATGAAAATTAAATATTTTCCCTTACCTAATCGATTTTCTTCCATTTTTATTACAGGTATTGTCCTTATATGTTTATGTTATTCTATTGAAGGAATTTCGTCACTCTATGGTACTCGGAAAGTCGAATATTAAAGTGTCCGAAAAATATTGTCGGACCCCTGTATATATATATATATAAATATAAATATATATATATATATATATATATATATATATATATACTCGTAGTTCTGCCTGGTCATAAAATACGCTGAAATGATATTTTTATTTATGCAAATTTTTTATTTATTATTAGAGAGTCAATTCTCTGTTGATTAAAATGACTTAGATGCTATCAGCTAGAATCGAAACGAAAACATTGAGCGCCTCATCTTTAATCGTTACCATTTGAGCTATCGTCACATGGATGTGAAAACGTTAACATTTAACCGTCTTTAACATTATAAATGTATATTTAAGCAATGGGTACAAGATGATTTACGCTTGCCAAGTTCCATTTTTTTCTTATAGTTTTGACTCTCGACGGAGGCAACCTTTCTAGGGCAATTGCTCTAGACATATCTAAGGCCTTTGATAGGGTATGGCATAAAGGTTTACTTCATAAGATCTCTAGCTATGGTATTGCTGGAAATGTCTTCTCAATTATTAAATCATTTCTTTCTGATAGGTTCATAAGAGTAGTAGTTGAGGGGCAAAAATCAGAAGCTCACAGTATTAATGCCGGTGTCCCTCAGGGGTTCATCCTGGGCCCAACTCTTTTCCTGATCTACATTAATGATCTTCCAAATCACATCCTTACATCATTTGTAGACATTTATGCTGACGACACTACCATTTATGGTAGCACATCTAAGACAGTAAACGACCAAGTTCTCTCCAATTCTCTCTCCTCTGATCTTGAGCACGTAGTACAATGGGGTAAGGAGTTGCTGGTTACTTTTAATGCATCTAAAACAAAGCTTCTCTCTTTACATCATCAACATTCTGATCCACATCTGGCATTAATTGAAATGAATGGCTCTCGTCTTCAGGAGGCCTCAAGTTTTGACAAGCTTCTTGGCTTGACCATTACTCCTGATCTTAAATGGAACACGTACATCAAATCTGTTGCCGAGACCGCTGGAAAAATGGTGGGATCTTTCTATCGATCCGGTAGATATCTCACTGCTGATGCTATTCTCTATCTATATAAGAGCCAGGTACGTCCACATCTGGTCAGGAGCTGCTAGAAAGGACTTGTCCTTCTTTGATAGAGTTCAAAATAGACTTCGTAGCCTCGTAGGAGATTCCTTTTCTCTTCCTTGCAACCTCTATCTCACAGAAGAGATGTTGCGAGTTTGTCTCTGCTGTATCGTTATTTTCATGGAAAGTGTTCGACTGAGCTTCAATCTATGGTCCCCCCTCGCCAAACTTTCACAAGAAACACTCGTCTAGCTGTAAACACTATCAATAATTCCCCCCCCACTCTTTATCTGTGCCTAAACCTAAAGGTAGATTCCATGAACAAAGCTTCTTTCTTAGAACTGCACGCCTGTAGAATTGTCTTCCGTTTTCCTGCTTTCCGGCTGACTACAATATGGTTGTGTTCAAGTCTAACGTAAATAAGTTCTTCATGAGCCGTTCCATATAAGTTATTAAATTTAACAAATTTTCATTACTAATGATTACTATATTGTCCAATTTCTACTGTACACTCTTTAACCCTTATCCTTGAGTGGCCTCTTGGCCTTGATAATGTGGTGATTCCTATGTAAAAAAAACAAACAAAAAACCCCCCACTAGCAAATAACTGATTCTTCCCTTTTGCCAGCCTGAAACTATAATATCATTGCTACATATCCTACAGAAAAACTCAAAGGAGGAGGTAATGACTGGGAGAATGATGTCATGACAACAAAAAAAGAGTGTACCCTAACCCATCTCTCGAATAAAAGAAAACACTAGAATAGGTAACAAGGGGGAAGATCTCACCAAAAAAAAAAAGGAAGTTAATACCTGTGAGTATAGTCGCATGACAATAGAATAGATCTTTATATATATATATATATATATATATATATATATATATATATATATATATATATATATATATATATATATACTTCAAGCCGCAAGAATCCTATAAAAGTTGAACTAAAAATATGAATGATTTTCTTATTTAGAATTATTTAAACAAGGAATTCCGTTTTTACGGTATCGCTTTTATTAAATTGTTTGGTGAAAGTACATAATATTTTCACCATACTCCCCATTTTAAATAAGTTTCTAAATAATAATTTATTATTTCAGCACATAACTTAAATTACATGTAAAATTCAGTTTTTATATACATACTTTAATTTTTATTTTAAAATAAGTTCTCAAAAATAAATAAATAAAAATAAAAAAGGGGCGTTTTTTTTTTTTTAAATATCTCAAACATTTTAACACTTACTCTGCTATATTTAGATGGAGTAAAATCCTTTCTTTTTATTGCATTAATCCACTGGTAAATTATTTCCTTTTTTTGGGGGAAATAAAAACACGGTAACTTTTAGTCCATTTTCGTAGTTACCTCGGTATTTTGGAACTATACATCTCGACGGCATGTTTAAATTTATTTAACCCTCCAAAACTTTAAACCAACTTCCGGTTTAGTCATGAGACACGTGACCAAATTTCAACAGACCTATGTTGATGACGTCACCAGACTAAATTGTAGTCGTTGCTAGACCATCATATTACGGTAGCCACGGAAGTTAGGCAGGCAGGCTCGAATCTGTGCCGGAAAGGCGAGAAAGGAATTGCAAGAAAATCTGACGTCTTAGCCGATGTCTCAATGACGCGACCGGAAGTCAAAAGCGTTGAAATTAACCGTAGTCAATACAACGACGACGATGACTTGCTAAAATATAGACGAAAAGAAATCGACCCCTCCTTGGACAAAACGGCCGAGTTTAGGGCAAAGGACTTAATGTTTTTGGTCGATTTTTCGGTATTTGCTGACGTCGAGCTTCATAATGATACCGATCTTGTCAGGATCCGTCGACTCTCTCGAAAGTTTTTTGCGAGACATACATACATACATACATACATTTAAACAGACAGGTGAGATTTATATATATATATATATATATATATATATATATATATATATATATATATATATATATATATATATTGGTTTCAAATGGTTGACATAGCCGAGGGTGGTAGTGGGGATAAGGTCCCTCTCCATATTAAATGCCTTCATGAGGAACGTCTCAAATTGACCCCGACACCGGGAAGGGCCCATGAATCTATTAGTATTAGTATTATTATTTAATACTAATAGATTCCCGGTGTCCGATTTACCTAAAGTTGCCATGGCTGGGTTCAGCAGGTGGTAACATCATCAAAAAGATTGTTCACCAGACCCATAATTGTTTCCCCGCCACTTTAGTCCGCCCTGTTTTTACCACTCGGAAATTCTTTTCTTCCTTTCAGAAAGATGTGTAGCCCACCATTCGAAGTAGTCTTGTCGTCTATAAATTTAAGTGTCAGTGTGGAGCTGACTACGTAGGCAGAACAAGTCACAGATTTGAGGTCAGGATTTCCCAACATGTCCCTTTATATATACGACAGGGTAGGTTAGACTCCTCTGCACGTTCACGTGTTTCTGCTACCGCGATCGGTGATCACCTGACCAGTTCAAATAAATGTACGAGTGAGTACACACCGGAGTGGTTCTCTATTTTGCACAGGGCTAGGTCTGTTCAACATCTCGGATTCTTGGAGGCCCTTACTATAAACTGTTGCAGACCTTTTCTTTGCAAACAGATGGACCACATAAGTTTGTTGAACGTTTTTAAACAGGCGCCACCAGGTTAATTTCTACGCGGTGTTTTTTACCTCTCATAGAAATTACTTCATGCCAACATTACTTCATTCCGACATTTACTTCTGAAGACAGTCGGCGAAAAGTACTTCAAGTTTCTTCACCGTTCCCCTTTTAGTCGATCTTCTTCCTTTTCAATTTATTTTTCTTACTTTTAGTCGATCCTGTTTCTTTTTACATTATAGTCGATCTTTTTTATAAGGTTTTAAAAAATGCCCCACTTCACTGTATATATATATATATATATATATATATATATATATATATATATATATATATATATTTTAATAAAATAATTACAACAGTCGTTTTATTTTGCTAGGCTATCTTAGCTAATTTTTTTGCGCGGGAGGAGCCCCTCCCTCTTCGTCTCTCCACGGAGAGACCAAAATATGCGTGTCCCCTACATGCTGGTCAAATGAGAAAGAAAGAGAGGGTTGTAAGAATGGGATTATGAGAAAAATATTTCTTAACTCTTACGCGACAGACCTCATCATTCAGCAAGATGTGACTGCGCTGAAAGTGGCACCTAAACAAATAGTGTCACACTAAGCCCTCGCCCTGAATAGACGGCCATGTTGGAAATGGCGATTGCTTGGCTAAGTATAACGATAACGCATAGACTAAAAAAAAATCTTATAATCAGTAAACACACAGGGAAATTAAATAGTCAGATAAAAAGTAAATTTTCTTGCGTTTGGTAACAGTTTTCAAGATATTTCTCCTAATCTTGTTTTTTCTTTTTTGACTGTATTGCACAATCGCTGATATTTTAGATGAAATGCGATTAATTGTCTGACTATAAGGGGAGACCTCAATCCTGTACCCGGCGTGCAACTTCCGGATCAACCCACAATATCCAACTGAATTTTTGGCTACCCCTACAAAAAGATAGATAGATAGATAGATAAATAAATAAATAAGAGACTAAAAATAACAAAGAAAGAAACCTAGGAAGATTTGTTGCGTCTCCAAGGGAGGCAGGAAAATATACCGCTTCTTCTCGAACTGATTATCGATAAAAAAAGATACACCAAAAGACACCTTAAGAAATGAAAAGACAGACTCCACCCAAAAGCGACAGGCAACACTTTGGATGTAAACTCTAAATAAGTAGGGATGAAAGTGAATCGTTCCTTCTATCACCCGGGATACCAGCTATAATTGCCCGTTAGCCGAGTATAAGACGTCAGTATGTCGACTATCAGAACACAATCATAAGCTTAGAGATGATCCAGTTTCAAGACTAAGATTTATAAGGTTAAATAGCTGGCAGTTTCGATAGATCATAACTCTTTGTGTAAACAAATGGAGCACTGTAGACAATTGACAGAGTTTATATAAATACTGTGATTTCGCTGATAGCCGAATGGATAGAAGCACCGGTTTATCCGTAGTCTGTTAAAAACTGAAGGAGCCTGTTTTATCCACGAAAGGGTGCTAGCGCGCAAAATTTTTGTGGCAGGAGGTGCGCAATCCGCAACCATACCTCTCCAGATTGGACATTGTTAAATACTAGTAGCAAGTAAACTGTATGTACAGGACGACTGGAAACAAATGCCGGAATAAGCAGAGAGCACATACATCGACTAGAATTCCTAAATGGTTACCCATCTGGTACTAACCAGGCTCACCGTTGTTTAACCGGTGATCTGACGGGAACCGGTGTGTCAACGCGATATTATATATATATATATACATATATATATATATATATTATATATATATATATATATATATATATATATATATATAATTCAAACACTACCGTGTTTGACTATATGGTTAAGTGTTAGTTTTACTCATTTAGAACTGATTTAAAGCTTCACCACTAACTTGTTTTGCGACCAAATTTTAAGCAATTTTTACAGTTGATGGGTCACCTTCCTAGATAAATTGATGGGTCATTTTCTGAGCTATGTTTTGAAAATAAAATCAATTTTCGTTCGGTAAAACAAAAGTTATGCTAAAATTAATGTGTTAAAACTTACACAGAATCTGTAAGGAACGAAGAGGTGTTTTTATCATTACATCTTGCTTACCATAGAATTCAAATCTGTTATGCTACCTCAACTCGACTGGGAGCAGCGGAGATGATGACGTAACAGGCTATAAAAAAACAAAACTGCCGCTAATAATTCATCGCTGTCCTGATCTGTCGCTCAGCTGCAGTCTCGCTAATTATTCACAGATAACAAGTGAAACAGAGAGAGAAAATATTATTTCCAAGCAAAGAAAAATCGTGGAATACATAGAAAAATGCGAGCATAAAAAGTAATATTGTTAAGATTAAAACATAGAAAAGTAAAAGGACTAGTTATTGAAACGGATAAAGAAAAAGAAAGGTATTCTAGAAAAGATATAATAAATTTATAACTGAAAATATTGCAGTATTAAGATTTGATTATATAATGTTAAATTGAATTTTTAAAAGAATCCTAATTCTGCAACATTTTAAGTTATGAATTTATTATATTTTTTACTAGGATATCTTGTTTTTTGCTTTTTCAGTTTTAACAACTAGTCCGTATACTTTTCTATGTTTAATCTTGACCATATTGCTTTTCACGCTCACATTTTTCTTTGTAATATATATATATATATATATATATATATATATATATATATATATATATATATATTAGAGATTTGGGAGGCTATCACAATGCGAGGAATGACATATAGTCGTTGTTGGTGAAAGGAGACGAAAACAAGTGGCGATTTACAAATCAATAAGTACATACATATATGTCTATATATACATATATTTATTGAGTTGTATTGGATACAAATGTCTTACTTGTTATGTTTGCGACAATATCCATTATTAATTTCGGAAAAAATTCCCTTTTCAAATGGTAGACGTGACAGATCGATTAAAAGCATGCAAAAAAGATGGAGCGGAAGTTGGATAGCTGTGTGGAGCCTCGGAGTAAATGTAAGGAGAGGTTTTATGCATGGTCTGATTAGGTGATTAACATGTTTTTTTGTTCCTTTTTTTAACTAAAATTCATTTTTTGTATATATATTTATTTTTATTTATCTATATTTTATAATTTGTTACTTTAGCGTGAGCTCTTTTTAATTTTGTATATTCTCTGTCTATTTATTTGTCTTTATTATTATTATTATTATTATTATTATTATTTATTTATTTATTTATTTTTCTTGCTGATATGTATTAGGCGGGATTACTTGGTGTATCTAGGTCACAAAGTCACTAGTAGGCTGGAGCCGGTTAGCTTATGAAGGATAGAAGTAGGAGTGGGATGTGAGAGAGGAGGGGGTGCGGGATGGTGCGCTCCCAGTCGGCTGTTGGGGTGTTTAGGGATAGGAAGATAGGTAAGAAGGGGGGCACTGGGTTGATCTTCCTTGGGAGTTGTTAATTTATTTATTTTCATAAAACTATAAGTGGTAATAGATGGGGCATTTTTTTTCCTTTAATTCTTTATTGTTATTGTTTATTACTTTATTTGTGTTTGTTGTTAGCGTTATTTCGGTTTGAATAGGTGGGTTAGCTTAAATCAAAAGTTTTTTTAAAAATTGGTTTATGTTACTTCAGTTAACTATTTTTATTATTATTGTTATTCATATATATTGTTGTTTTTTACTTATTTATTAAATTTATTTTATTTTTATTTTTATATATATATATATATATATATATATATATATATATATATATATATATATATATAATTTATATGGGAGGGGGCTTGTAGTAAGGCCCTGTCTGGACTGTGAGTTGGTGTATGAGCGGTGTGTGGTGGTGACCTGTTCTAATGGGTAAGGGTTGTAATGGTAAGTGTTTGGCGGAAGCCGTATGTAAAGTTATATAATGAATGAAGAACCGATCTCCAGTCTTTTGTTGAGTTCTGGCCGTAATTTGGATATTAGTAATGATTCCTTTATGCGAAGATTCCCAATATTGCGTTCTGTGGTTAAAATATCGACTTTAATAGATATATTAGTGTTTCTGCAGGTGTTGAGGTGTTTGTGGAATGATGATGCTTGTGTTTGTGTGTGTTCCTTGACTCTTATGTGTAGGGGTCTCGTGGTGCTGCCCACATAGAATTTTCCGCAGGCAGAGCATTCTAGTCTGTGGACTACGTGTGTGCGGTGGCAGATGGTTGCGTGGTATACGGGGCAATTTGTCAGTGTGCATGGTGGTGGGTCTTCGTTGTGTTTCTGTCTAAGGGATGGTCCAGAGTGAGCTAGTTGCATATTGAGACCCTCTCTTCTGATAGTCCTGCGGATAGCCGTTGTGATCTTGTCTCTGAGATTGGACATTTAAATGAAGCAGTTATTGGTGGGGAAGCTTCTTACACGTTTTCTCGTGTTCCATAGGTGTTTAATGACAGTGTTGGGGTATCCGTTTGTCTCTAGGACCTGGTGGAATTGTTTTGTACATTCTGTCTTGTCTTTTGCCTTGCTGCACTTGTTTTGGATGCGGATGATTTCATTCTTAGTATATCCGATAATGGCCTTAGTAGGGAGGACCGACTTGTAATGTACAAATATACCTTGGCTGGCTGCTTTTCGGTAGAATTTAGTAATGACAGTCCCTTCGTCTGATATTTTTAGGCTGAAATCTAGGAGTGATAGGGATTCGTCATCGCTGGGGTGTTCGATGGTGAATTCTATGTGTGGGTCGGTATCGGAAAATATGACGTAGATGTTCTTATATATATATATTGATGTTATTTATTTGTTTTTGTTTGCGATATTTTTTAATACAAATGTATCGCAAACGAAAACAAATGAATAACATCTGCATGAAACGCGATACATCCAGCAATCATGCGAGATAGCACAAGGGTAGAGGTTTAGGCTTCTTACCATGGGCTCTCGATTTCAAATCTCCCTAGATTCAACCGCTGATAGGTCGAACCACGTGTCAGTGGATAATTACATTTTAAACAATATATATATATATGCCGTCCTCAACTCGCATTTTAGTAAAAAAAAAAAAAAACATTTCGCATAAATAGTTGAATTCATTCCAAAGTATCGCAAAACACACGCATATATATATATATATATATATATATATATATATATATATATATATATATATACTAAGGATGGGCACTATTTGGAAAATGTACATTAAGAGGCAGTCAACTAGCGTTTATTCACCTTCGGGTCAAGGTCAAAGTGTAGTATCTGTTCTTCAGATGGTGCAGTTCAATTTCTTGTTCTCTGTCAGTGGAGGAGAAATCCTTCACGACTGAAACAATTTTTTATTTTTGTTCCGTTTCTCCACACTAACAAACGACCCTGGTGTCTAACTGTCTCGTGGGGAGGCATTGTAAATAGGAACTAGCATTTATGCAATGTTCACGAAGAAGACTCTGGATTGTCTAATGTAGGAGCTGGAATTGGTCGTTTATTAGTTATAAATAGGGCTCTGACAAGAGAATATTCTTTTCATTATTTTGACTCTCGAGTGTATATCAGTTAATATCTTATAAGTTTTTAGATAGAGTGATGTGGTTCTCGATTGATTAACTGTGTCTGTGTAGGATATATACTCGAGAGTCCAAACAACGAAAAGAATATTCTCTTGTCATAGCCGTAGTTATTAATTACCTTCATTCTCCTGGAAATTGTTTGGTGGCCCGGAGGTAGAGGCTTAGCAAATGGAGTCAAAGGTTGCTTCATTGCTGGTTTCGAATCTTCCGACAGGAAGTAACTGTCATTCTATACTGTTTATTAAAACACTAGCGTCTGTAGTTATATATATATATATATATATATATATATATATATATATATACACACTTCTGAATAGTTTTTTTTTAACAGTCAGTTGGTATGGAAGCCTGTGATTATAAGGTTTACAAAATATTACTAGCAGTAATATTATATAAGTTATCCCATCTAAATAAGAATTGCTCGATATGCAAGATAGAGCAAATAAATCAAATTGTGATTCAATGGATTTCAAAAAAACCTTGCTTAGAATAATAAAAATCTTTGATATGAAACTTAGCCACTTCATTTCAATAAGGGTTTGTTGAAATTCATTGAATCACAATTTAATATATAAAAATATATATTCAAAATGATGGCTGTGTAGTGCCAATGAGAGAAAACATGTATATTTAAAAGAGTGTAGCCATCAACAATTTTAGGGTTTTCAGACTTTTATCATTTTTTTATTTTAAAAAGTGAGAGTTTGAAATGTCATTTTGGAAAACATTTTAACTCTGACAACACTGATTGTATTTTTCAGAGAAATGCCAATCTCAGACGTCTTGTCAACAATAGTCGGTGTGTTGCTCTAGAGTTCAATCAGAGTTAAGTCCATTTAGTGGACGAGGGAGCTTTTGGTCTATTTGGTAAAGATTTTTATGTTTTTTTTTAATGATTTTCTTTCTTTTTTGATGTGTGTGTATATGTGTGTCAGTGTGTGCCTGTGTGTTAAGGCGAGAGTTGTCTGTTGTGTGGGTGTGTGCGTGAATGTGTGTGGGTCAAGATTTTTTTGTGTCGATTTCCAATCCAAAGACACACACATACATGTACTCAGTCACCCAAATATAAGTACACGCACACACACAAAGTGGAAAATAGATAACAGATGATATATACACACACGCGCACACACACATACATATACATACACACACACACATATATATATATATACATAAATGTATATATATATATATATATATATATATATATATGCACACACATACACACGCATACGAAAACCAAGCCGGAAACCCTACACATCTTTGCACCGGGAGGAAGCTCACATGCCTTCCCGCAGTGAATTGTTCCATGATGCACTGTAGTCTACCTTTCACTGTAGAGAACCCTCCATTTATTTTCTAAAATTACTTTCATATACTTGAATTAAAGTTTAAAATGCAAAAGTCAAGTATTATAGTTCAATTGTGCTCTAAACAAAAACATTCATTACGAATGCGTTCCTGTTTTATCAAATAATCTCACTGTTGATTTTATCTGCCAGGCCTTACTGCTTGTGTGGTGATAAAACTTATCAAATGCGCTTTGATGTTAGGCTGTATAAATGTGTAAATGACATCTAAACTGTATTTATGTAAACATTGATCGCCATTTTTAAAGTTCATACTTTTTTATATATATACATATGCACATAAAGTTATGAACAGTATATAGGGTCCGAGCAAGTATATATATAAAAGTGAAAATATCTGTGTGTGTGTGTCTGTTTGTGTGTTTGTGTGTCTGTGTACATTTCCCTACGCAATAACTTTGTCAATTTTTAATCTACAGACTCGAAATTTGATATACAGGGTACTGAGATTTGGGAAAATCTGTGTAATTCGTTTTCGGCCAGAAATTTGGTTTTTAAGGAGTCAAAGTCCAACGATTTAACCTTTGAGAACTCTACCAAACTCCTCCGCCAATTTTGGATCTAAAGACTTGATATTTTAGTTATATGTTCCTTGGACATGGATCGAACTTAATAACTTGATTTGAGCCACAAACAATAAATGTTAAGGGTCATAATATGCGCTCGGCGCTCGTAAACGACATCTAAACTGTATTTATGTAAACATTGATCGCTATTTTTAAAGTTCTCACTTTGTTTATTGACAGAGAGCTTTGCATTACGTTAACTAAGCAGCAGGCGATATCATTTAACCGCAGTGCTTTACCCAAGAAACGGTGGAGAGCTTATATAGTCATCCACATAGAGACTGTTTCTCTATATCACAGCTATTTAGTGCGGTTAGAATAGCCTTCATACTTTGCAATGAATCGGACTTACAATTGACAATGAGCTATGGGATAAAATTACTCTTCGGACTTCGAACCGTGTCAAACATATTTTTCGACGTACACGGTGCATCCAATACGTTTCCAGACTTTTTTGTACAGGCATTTAAAATTGTCGCAGACTTTTGAAAATTCAGTATGTTATTATATACATCCCATGAGATGACTAGCCAATTTTTTATGATTTCAGGTTCAAATGAACAACTACAGCAGGAATTGGAATACACCCTACTAAAGCCTGATTGTCATAGATGGTGAATTTCAAAAATGTTATCTGTACGTGAGGACTCTTTAGAAGAACGCTATTCAATAAAATTCCGTTTTAAACTTTAAAAAATGTTACAAAAATGTGTGGAATGCTTTAGACTGCTTTTGGACTATCTTGCATGAATCGAGCATCAGTTCTTGATTGGCATAAGATATTCAAGGAAGGCAAGGAGTCTGTGAGGGATGGTGAGAGGTTTGTGAGGAGTAAGTAAGTCGGAACACCAGAGTTGATTGGCCAAATAAAGAATTTCATGGAGAAGGATCGTCGTGTGTCTAGAAAGACAATAAGTGCACAGTTTGATATCAGTGTGGGAACTGTACACACAGTTATTCGGTAGAAACTGGAGATGAGGAAGATTTGTGCAAAGTTTGTCTCAAGAGTGCTCCATCTTTGTCCCAAACTATTTAACGAAGATGGGCATCAAGACAGTTCCCCACCCTCCCTATATTCTAGGCCTTGTTCCTTGTGAGTTTTGGTTGTTTCCTAAGCTCAAGGAAGACCTTGAAAAATCTTCGTCGTTATGAGACAATTGGGGAGATGAAAGAGGTTGTGACAAGGGTCACTGACACGCTCGTACAAGAGGACATCCATGGATCTTTTAAGAAATTGTTGGATTTCCTTTCCGATGTGTGTTATGTTGAACCAAACGTTGTCTCATGAAGCAATTGTTTCAAGTTAGATGAAAAGATATCTTACTACTTGGCCTAAGCTAGACTCCAGACTAAAATCTATCATTTTATTGCAAAGAAGGCCGTATGAGTAGAAAATGATTTTTTTCTGGTAGTTATGCCATGCGCTGTACCACCATGAAAAAACGTCTGTGAAACACTGCCATATAAGGACATTATCCTTTCTTATTTTTTATTATTTCCATTTGAATTCAGGAAAATATTAAACACACCGGAATATTCGTTTCACAAAAATCCGTCCAGAGCGTCCACGGTGAACATAAAATACAAAATGTCGATTGCAAGCGCTTTCCTCGTGGACATCGGTCGTTTTTTTTCTTTTTTTCTTGCTGAAAAGCTATAAATGATGAAGCTATAAATATTTTTCATGAGAATTTAGGAAGAATTGTCTAATTTTGTTAGGTAAGAAAATTGCGCCATTATTGAATAAATATTGATTGAAAACACATTTTATGATCGTTCTTGAAGGAGATATTGTTTTAAAAAGAATACACATCCCATAATATTTAAAAAAATATATATATTTTTACTTATTGTTGTTTTAAAACAGATATCGATTTTTCTAATTATTTGTTTTCTACTTAGCCGGATAAATTTTTAGTGTTTTAACATATTGCGATTTAACTGCCTTATTTCGTTCCTGATGTTTTCCTTCGATTCTTGCAGGGCTTGGGGTTTGTTAACATAGACTCTTTCTTTAAGATATCACCACAAGAAAAAGTCAGGGCTAGTCAAGTCTGGAAAATGTGGTGGCCATTTGACATAGCCATGTCAAGAGATACTACTTGTGTGTGTTGTTCGATGCTATACTTATTCATAATTAATTTCCAAATTATTATTTATACAGTATATGAATTGGAGAAAAATAATCATCAATGGTAAAATGACAAAGATTTTTAACTCTTCCGTGACTTTTTGGACACCTTGTATTTAGTTTCCCACATTTTTTTCAAACAATTTTTAGAGATTTTAATAGGAAATCGTATTCGTTATAAGATTTATTTTAATCTCCGTAGTTCGAATTGAATTATCTCCCTCTTTGTTTATTGCACAATACGGCACAATCATATTGACACACCTCGTCAGATCATCGAAGTTAAGCAACGTTGAGCCTGACCAGTACTAGATGGGTGACCATTTGTGAAAGCGAGGCGCTGTATGTACCACGAGGTAAAATACTAGGTTGAGAAACTGGTGCGGTCTATCCTTCTCACGAGGGTAGATAGGTCTCTCTTATGTCGTGGTAGGTACCCCGTCTAGTGATAGCGTCACGATAAAAAATACCCTTGATAGCCCTGGCGAAGAATCAAGTATTCAGCTACCGACAAGATTTAAATTACACTATAAACTCGTGTAGTGAGTTCAATCTCGGCTACGGCCACACTGTACGGACGAATGGATGGATTGTTTATAGCTGAGTAAAATATTACGTCTCAATCTATATATATAAAAGGCAAAATGTGTGTTAGTGTGTGTATTTTTTGTGTATGTCCGGCAAAGGCTTTTTTACGGGGCGCGCTCGGTGGGGTCACTCATTCTTAAAACTTTTTATATACTGTCTAAATTATAATATCTACGCGTTACGAACGGAGGTCACGTCTATCTTTAATTTGGCCGACTTTTACATGCTATTTTCGAAATTTTTTTCACTCGCCGCGTCTTTGTTTCACTTTTCAGTATAACACCGAAACTGAATCGGGGAGAAACCTCTTATATCAGACAATTGCTATCATTTTGGCACCCCCATTATTTATGAGGAGGTGGGGTTTCCCCAAACCCAACATCTGGGAGAACGAAAACCAAACTTAACTGCGGAATTGATGTTTGACCTCATTTTCACTGTTTATATATTAAATTTCATTAATTCTCATTTTCCTGCCTTCGTAGCTTGGAGGTAAGTTATTATGCTTTTTTTTCCGATTTCGCCTCAAGGATTCGGGTTTGAGCCTACCTCCTTCCCCAAAACTTTTTTTTTAATTCAATACCCGGTCAACACAGTTTTAACATCGTTCATTTTGCATCACGTTCGCTGTTTTTTGTTTTTTTCCGATTTTTAAAAAAAGTTTTAATATTGTTTTTTTTTATTACTTCGCTTTGTTTTGATTTACCCCGCACACACACCTCTAAACACCCGGGCAACGGTGGGCATCCACGCTAGTTTGTCATAAAATGTGAATTTCTTAGCAAATAAAATATAACAAAAAACTACTTAATCAATTTACGTAATGTTTGGAATATGACATCTTCGTTTCGTCCAGTGTAATGTGAGAACAAAAAAATGTCCGCCATTGAGAATCTTGATAATCGCTCAAAAATAGAAATGTAAAAAAAAAAAAAAATACCAAGATAGATATAGTTTTAAAAAGAGCTCTCCCCTCCCAATATAAATTTTAATATTTAAAAAATATAATTTATGGAGGGGCACTTTTTTTTTCACTATATCTATCTCAAAAGCAAAACGAATAACAAAAGCTGAAAGTTAAAAGACTCTTTAATAACATGAATAAAGTTTTCGATAAAATGGATAAGTAAATCTTTTTTACATCAACTGAAAACGTGTGAAAATGACACTGAAGATGAAAAAAGTAGTCCGAAGAATCCAAATAATACTGAAACCGTTTTCCCTCTCTCATTGCAAAACTCATTCATGTTCTGCAGGAGATAAAAACAATAAAATCCACCCTAAAACAACCAAACCAAACACTACAAACTAGCGATTGAAAATACAAAGAGCTTGAAGAATAAAAAAAAAACTTATACAAAACAACTGGATGCAACATGAATACTATTTCCAAAATAACTGGATTCGGCATTAAATAACCTGAAAATGTTTGATATGCCGTAAACCAAACCAAACCAAACCAAACCAAACTAAACCAAACCAAACCAAACCAAACCAAATAATACTAATAATCAATCCCCATTTCAAAAATTCAGAAACAAAGAAGGTTTTATGTTAACGTTTTCACCATGTAACGTAGTCTCTCCCTCTGTGTGTTACACATGTCAACACTCAGGACCCACATCTTGTATGCAGACAATCGCAAGGAAACAAGCCCAAATTAAGAGTTCCACTCACTATTTTTGACAAAAGATTTTTTATTTATAGGTATTTTCCAGAATAACGCCCTGTCACATGTCCAAAAGTCCTCTCGCACTCCAATGTCCTAAACAACACTCTGGCGTGTCGAACACATGGTATATGTCTCTGTCCGTCCATGTTTAGCACGCATTTTCTTCTGTCGCTCTCGGACCACCTGTGTAACACGTCTATCTCTGTCCTTTTCTCTAACGTAGTCCTTTGTCTGCGTACGCGTTCTTCATTTTATAATTTTTTCCTTCTTCCTTGCCGTGACGTCACTTCGCACACGGCTCGGTTATTTGCAGACAGCTGCCATACGCGCTTTCGCGCTCTGTTACAATCAGGAGAGGTACTTGGCTGATGGTGATTTGCTCTTATCAATTTAAAATTGTGGTGTCTAAGTTAGCTATTGCTGGTTAAAAAGAGATCTATGTTTTATGGAAATTGCTCCAGACAAGGCGTGATGCCGTTTGACGTATATCAGAAGACGGCTCAATAAGTATTTTCTCACATCAGACTTGAAAACGATGATTGGAAACAGACCCCTGCTATCTTGTCTCACGGATAGGACGTTCTTGGAAAGGAACATTGCTTGTGGAAAATTCGTTTGGTTTGTGGTGAAAAGTGAGAGAAATAACACTACTTGTTGTTGTTGCAATTAAACGAGTACCCGCTATGGATGTTTTTATGGGGGGAGGAGCACCAAGAATTAGAGCTCAGTCGAACGCCTGCCATGAACGTAACGATACAATAGAGAGAGACTAGTAACATCTCTTCTGTGTGAAAGAAGCTGTAGAGATGAGAAGAGACCATCTTCCACTTGACCACGAAGTCAGTTTTTTTATTTCACAACTAGAAAGAGAGCTCCGAGCGGCAACTCCCTAGCTATGACAGCAATGCTCCATCTTAGGACGTATCTCAGGAGATTTCTTTAGAGTCGAGGTCGTTATATTCATGGCAGGTGCTCGGATGAGCTTGAATCTATAGACCCTTCCCTGTAAAATATTCACAACCAACACTCGTCTAGCTGCAACCAATGCCAACAATTCCCCTTACTCTCTATCTGCGCCTAAATCTAAACGAAAATTCCAATGCGCAATTTTTTTCCCTAGAACTAAGAGTCTGTGGAACGTAATATCGTTGGACTGCTTCCCATCTGACTAGTTTTGTAACGTAGTACACACGTTAACACACATATACCCAACACGTTGTAGACAGAGTACGTCGCAAGGAACATCACTTGACTACTTTTCTTTTTGTAATAACAACATCTATTTCCGGGTACTTCCCCGAATAAAACGTGAAACCGAACATGATCTTAAACGTCATTCACGTTTCTAATTGGATTGTCTGTTTTATATTTTCCTTTTCCTTGCCGGTGACGTTATTTTGCATACCCTTGCATACGCGCGTCCGCGCTCGGTTGTAATTTAAAAGTCCAATGTAAACAAACACTTCTGGAGCCGTCCATATAAATAATAAAATTCTACCAACGTTCACTGTTACCGATCATCACGGCTTTGTCCCACCATCCGTCTGACACTCATTACCCATATCCTCGACTAGCATTTGAGCCTTGATAAGCGATGACACAGTACAAAATACGTGTATACAAACGTTCGTTATACTTCTTTTTTGCTTCCGACACGCAAAAAAGGGATCCGACAGCCCGAAACCTCGGGTACTCATAATTCTAGCTACATTATGTAACTTTGGCAGGTGGTAGCAGCGGCAGAGCACGGAATGGAGATGGGGAATGCAATGGGTGGTGGTGGTGGTAGTGGTGGGTGATTTGGTACTGACATCCCGGGTGCATAAAACACGCCGGGAGAGACAACGAAAATAGAAGGCAAATGGATTACGAATATGCGTTTTTGGCACACGATTCCCCAAAGAACTAACCTAACACACACACAAAACAAAAAAAAACAAGAAAAACAAAAGGAAACGAGAATTTTTTTCGCCTCTTGAATTGTTTATTCATTCATCGCATGGAAAAACTTTTGATAACATAGTAAAAATATGCGCAAGGTATATATATATATATATATATATATATATATATATATATATATATATATATATATATATATATATATATATTTCCTTCAGTTTTGACAGACTATGGGTACCCACTGTAAGGGTGCCTGCGCGTGAAATTTTTGTGGCAAGATCCCTTAACATTTATTATTTTGTGCTCAAATCAAGTTATTAAGTTAGATTCATGTCCAAGGAACCTATATCTAAAAGTTCAATTATTTATACCCAAAATTGTCGGAGCAGTTTGGTAGAGTTCTCAAAGGTCAAATCGTTAACTTTGACTCATTAACAGCAAAATTTCCGTCCGAAAACCGATCCCATAGATTTCCCCAAATCTCAGTACCCTGTATATCAAATTTCGAGTCTGTAGACCTAAAATTGAGAGAGTTATTGCGTAGGGAAATATAAACAGACACAGAGACAGACACACAGAAACACAGATACACTGACACATTCACTTTTATAGATATACCAGCATGGGTGCCCGGCGTTGCCCGGGTGTTTGAATGTGTATGCTGAGCAAAAAAAAAAAAACGGTAATTCTTTTTACTTTGATCCCTATTATGAACCCTTAAAATTTATTGTTTTGAGCTCAAATCGAGTTATTAAGTTAGATCCATGTCCAAGGAACCTATATCTAAAATTTCAAGTGTTTAGACCAAAAACTGGCGGAGGAGTTTGGTAGAGTTCTGAAAGGTCCAATCGTTGAACTTTGACCCCGTAATCGCCAAATTTCAGGCCGCAAACCGATCACAAAGATTTTCCCAAATCTCAGTACCCTGTATATCAAATTTCGAGTCTGTAGACTAAAAATTGACAGAGATATTGTGTAGGGAAATGTACACAGACAGACAGACAGACAGACAGACACACACACACACACTTTCACTTTTATAGATAGAGTCATTGCGTAGGGAAATGTACACAGGCACGCAGACAGATAGACACATAGACACGTTCACTTTTATATATATATATATATATATATATATATATAGATAGATAGATATAGATAGATATATATACACACACACACACACACACACACACACACACACACACACACACACACACACACACACATATATATATATATATATATATATATATATATATATATATACACGTGTGTGTGTTGGGAAGAATAATCGGAATTCGAATTGGAACTCGAAAAAATATTGGAATTGTGTCATCTAATATATAAACGGCTATATATCTGCCTGTCCGTCGGATGTCCGTCTGTCTCCATATTTTCAAACTCAATCTCACCTGAAACAAAAAGCTGCAGAGCAGTGCTAGAGGCCTCATATAATTAGATTTTATTACAGGCCGTTCTCATATGGGTCCTCAGCCGGGTAAAATTGTTTTTACGAGGTCAAAAATTGTCCAAAATTTACTTTAGTCCAAATTTAGTTTTTAATCGGTTTATGTGCGTGTCACGTTGGTACAGTGGTAACGTCAACAGCTTTGAATGCTACAGTTTTGAATCAAGCTGATTGCACTACAATGCTTTTGTATTACTTTTGAAATCACGAATCTATAATAATATATACGAAATCTGAACACATAAAAATATCATATTTTGTATATCATATTTAAGTGTATTTTACGGCCAGGGAAAGCGGGCGCACACCCCTCGCTAGTCACTAATATATATATATATATATATATATATATATATATATATATATATATATATATATATATATATATGTGTGTGTGTGTGTGTGTGTGTGTGCATTTTTTTTATTTATTTGCTTGCAAGATATTTAGTGTTTCTGAAAGACTAATTACAGCGACACTTCCTGCTTAGAAAGCAAACGAGCTGCTTCGTCGTTTCAGTTTGTGTTATGCCATGAAGCTGAACGGACCAAAAAATGACTTGTTGGCATTTTGTCTGCAAGACATTCTTCTGTCGAGTAGATCAGAAACAAGTTTCAGCGATTGAATTCAACGGGAAACAGGGTGAGAGGAAGAGTTAGTATTTTCGGGGTGGTGGAGTTGAGCTATTTCACCTATGTTCACCCTTTTGGGCCCAATTCAAAGAATGAAACCAGAGACAGTTTAAAAGACAACTAACATTCCACCGGTTCTTTGTTTTACAACTTTATATATATATATATATATATATATATATATATATATATATATATATATATATATATATGTTTGTCTGTGTGTGTATGTGTGAGTGTGTGTATGTGTGTTTACCTATATATATGTATGTCATTATAAATGGAGCGTGAACGAAGGAAGCACTTAAAAAAGTACTGATGTGTGCTACACACCATTCTTTTAACGAATGCACTGAAATGTGAGTATATAAATATACATAAATACATATATATATATATATATATATATATATATATATATACTCGTTTCTTATCGTTGAGCACTTTCAGTTGAATTAAAGTCGGTCAAGTTAGTTCTTATGTATAGATCATCATATAATGATTAGATCATACTAACTGACGTCAAAACCCTTTACAAAAATAAAATGTTTTAATTTCGACGTTATTTCACCGTTAATATATATATATATATTTATATACACACACACATATATATACGTATATATGATGCCTCTCTCTCTCTCTCTCTCTCTCTCTCTCTATATATATATATATATATATATATATATATATATATGAACAAATGATTAATAAATCATGTTAAAAAACATCTTGAAAAAGAGTTAAAAACATATTTCAGATAAGTTGATAGTCCTTAATCCGCGGAGTTTCGAAGAAATACTCTCCTTCTCATCAGAGAGCAGTAATTAGCAAAATGCGGGATCGGATTTTGCATGTAAAAGTATTTAATGAAACCACACAGATCTTACTTGGTTAAAAAAAAGGGTGAGGTAAGGGGAATAGGAGGTAAAAGAAAAAATGATAAAAAGATTTCACATGAATGGATAGTCCGGTGAAGGGTAAAAATTTCAAGAATGGTAAAATCCAAACACGGTCGAATTAAAAACTTCCAATCCAACAGGTAAGTTCCAAAGGAATCGCGTAACTGGAAGATGGTCTAAAATGATCCAAAAGGCAGAATTCCTTGGAAAAAAATCACAAATGGAATGAGTTCAAAATCATTAAAAGAAAAAGCACTATATATATATATATATATATATATATATATATATATATATATATATATATAAGCATACTTACACTATATATATATATATATATATATATATATATATATATATATATATATATGTATTCCTATGACAACTATTAAAGATGATGCCACATAAAATCCTGACATGGGCCAAACAGGTTTTTCTATAGTACATGTTTCTCTATAATATATATACGGTAGGAATCATCATCATCATCATCATCATCATCATCATCATCATCATCATCAGGACGGGCTCCTCGCCCGGGCCAATGTGAATCTTCCTCTTCAGAGTTTCCTGTTTTCTATCAGCTACCTCAGATCTTTAGGTTCACAGTTGGCGTCATGTGTTATTTGCTGGATGTACGTGGATCTAGGTCGTCCTTTGCTTGCGCGTCCATGTCGTGGAGTCCATAGTAATACACTACGCTCCAATTGATGCTTGCTCCTCAGACAGTGACCGGCAAATCGTAGACGTCTTTCCCTGGTGGTATTAGGTATGACAGGTAGGTTGCCATAAAGTTGCAGCTTCTGGGGGTGATTTTGCCAACATATATTTAATACATTTCGTAACATACGGGTGTGTATGCTGTCTAGTTTTCTTTCCAATTTTTTGGTGAGTGTCCAGGCTATAGAACCGTAAACAACGACAGACTCTACCACTGCCATGAAGATGTGCCTTTTCAGTTTGTTAGTTAGCCTTGAAGTCCATACTGGACGCAGCCCATCCAAAGCGGCTCATGCTTTTGAGATGTGAATTTCGATAAACCAAAAAAAAAAAAAAAAAAAAAATGCAACACGCTCATATTCCTAACTTTACGTAATTATACCCTCATCTTCTACACACAATATCGGCACGGATTGTTTAAACTCAATTAGATTTTCCTATCGTCGCTTTTCGCGATGTTACAGACAAGGTTTAAAAAAATTACCATTCTACTTACTTTTAATTTGTACAAATACATAGTCGTCATTTTGGTACAAATATGTATGAATCACACGCACACACACACACACACACACACACACACACACACACATATATATATATATATAGATAGATAGATAGATAGATAGATAGCAAGTTATAAAATGTATACGGTGATTAAGCTACACTGAATATTCCGCATTATGAGCCATTATTGAAAATCCATGGATTAAGGAAATTAGCATAATCACTTCTATATATTCCTTTTGTCGAACAATAAATTCTAAATTCGAATATATGTGTCTATATGTTGTTTTTCAGAATTTAAAATTTAATCAGCAAACTTATATATACTCACATTTCAGTGCATTTGTTAAAAAAATGATGTGTAGCAGACATCAGTACTTTTTAAGTGCTTACTTCGTTCACGCTCCATTTATAATAACATATATATATATATATAGGTAAACACACACACACACACACTCACACATACACACAAAGCATAAGCCTGAAAAGTCCTAGAGTGGATGAAACGCGGAATATTCAGTGTAGCTTAATCGCCATATACATTTTATAACTTACTAACCTGCTCTACCTATGTATTGAGCACTTTTGAAGTAAATACTTAAAGTTTAAGCATAAATCTATACTTTCGTATATTAATTTTATGTGAGTAAATTAAGTAGTTATATATATATATATATATATATATATATATATATATATATATATATATATATATATATATATAGTGTTATAATGGAATAATTCCAGGAGGAAATCCGGGTATGAGAGCTCAATGTGGTAAACAGAGCAATAACATAAAAATATAACACGGAAATTACATAATTGTCGATGCAATAATTTATTTCAACCTTATGGTATTTTCAAGTTTAGATGCTTGAAAATACCATAAGGTTGAAATAAATTATTGCATCGACAATTATGTTATTTCCGTGTTATATTTTTATATTATATATATATATATATATATATATATATATATATATATATATATATATATATATATTAACCGTGAAATAACGTTGAAATTAAAACATTTTATTTTTGTAAAGGGTTTTGACGTCAGTTAGTAAGATCTAATCATTATATGATGATCTATACATAAGAACTAACTTGACCGACTTTAATTCAACTGAAAGTGCTCAACAATAAGAAACGAGTATATATATGTGTGTGTGTGTGTGTGTGTGTGTGTGTGTGTATATATATTTCGGGGGTACAGAATTTAATAATGGCTAAATACAGACGCATCAACATAATGATTTAAAAAAAATAAAAAATGAAAATAAAGGTTAGCTAACCTTTATTTTCATTTTTTATTTTTTAAATCATTATGTTGATTCATCTGTATTTAGCCAATATATATATATATATATATATATATATATATATATGTGTGTGTGTGTGTGTGTGTGCGTGTATGTGTGTGTGTGTATGTGTGTGTGTGCTTTTATGTGTGTATATATATGTTTATCAAAATGTGAATCAGATTATGATCTACAGGGTTTTTTTTTAATTTTCTCTCGTGGATATTTAAAAATTCTTAATTGATAGTTTTATTAGTATTGGTATAATAACATCGGTAGTATATGATATGCGGGTGTGTGTATATGGTTATATATGTAGATATTTGTGTGTAGCTATAACTACGTGTATAGGTATTATGTATATTATATGTGTCAGGTTATGTCATATGCTACTGGTACCATGTAACCCAGTACTACCTGCCTCATGGTCGGGTCACCGGCGACTAAACTGGTTCCCCCACCAGACTTGTTTGGTGAGGAGGGTGGCTAGTCTCCCTGAAGGATTAAAAACAAGACCTTCCAAAGGGCGAATGAACCCTTTTTCGGGGTCAACGGCCAACTAGCACCATGTGTGTTTGTGTGTTGGGGTGGAGAGGGCTCCCATAAGCTGTAGTGAAGGCAACTTTTTAGGAGAAGCAAATCTCTGATTTAAAAAACCATAAAGCGGGAGACCAGTACCCGCATTAAGCTGGTCTGCAGTTTAACTTGTTGCTGGCTATCTTAATCTTGCTTGTTGCTGGATCTCAACATTTTGAACCGTGAGAGAGACTTAGCTGTCGTACAAAGCTAAGACTCTGTAATATCACCTGTGTATAGATACTCCCTCAGGCATTTGTCTATAAAAATGGTCCTTTGGCGATGAAAAAGTTATGACGCATGGAGGCTTGAAATGCTGGAAACATGTAATAATTGATCTCGATGACCGTCTTCAGTATCATGCCTGCGTGAGCGTGTGAATTCACCAGTAGGACTAAGAAAAAAAAAAGGCATTTCTGGGCTCATGGACATTAAGTGTCTGAGGAAGTGGCACTCATCTGACAAGACGTTTGCAATCGTCATCATGTTATATGGATGTGCGTTTAGGTTCAGTGTAAATATATAGAACTGTATATGTACATTCTGCATGTGTGTGCGTGAATATCTATGTATATATGTACGCGTGTATATCAGAGTATAGATGTTTATGCATATATTTATGTATATTTATGCATGTAGAACTTGGTAGGTTTCTTACATTTAATATTTATTTATATTTTATATTTCTGTGCGTATGTGTAAGGGAATGTACGAAACTGTGTATACACTCCTGAGTATATATATGTGTGTGTATGTTTACTTCTGAAATATGCGTGTATGTACATCGAGAATACGGTTCTTTGACCGCTGGCTGTAGGAGACATAATGTTGGATTTCTCAAGTAATTTACAACGCAAAATTATAGAGGAGATAAAAAAGAATATAAAAGGAAATAAAAAAATAAAAATTATCCCTTACCGAAGTTAAGATATGAAGAGATAAAAGCCTGTGAGGAATGGATTGTTCAAAGACCTTATTTATCCCCCCACACACCTAACCCCCACCCATATTAGATGACAAGATTCTAATTTTGTAAACGAAATAGGAAAATGTTTTTTATGTCTTGAAATTTAAGTTTTCAAGGGTAATTCTTGGCCTGAAGACGTAATCTCCCCAGTAACGAGTGATTACAGAAACATGTATGCACATATGTAGCTATCAATGTTTGTGTATATATATATATATATATATATATATATATATATATATATATATATATATATATATATATAGCTGGTTGACAACTTTTAAATTCACTTAACATATTTCGGTTTAAATAAAATATTTATTTTGCGAAATAAGCACCATCAGAATTAACACACTTTTGCCAACGCAAAAAAAAAAGTGTATTTCTGCTAGTAACCTCAAAATCTTGCGTTCTGGGGGCGATAAAGTAGCTGAAGGCGTTTTAAATATCGTTTAGGTTTTTTAAGCATTTCTCGCGCAAGAAGTTGCCGAGATATTTGAAAATGTAGTAGTCAGTAGATGAGACGTCTGGAGAGTATGACGGATGAGTCAGAGCTTCGTCGCCCAATTTGTTCTACTTCTACAGAGTGATCATTTCGCTGTAAATGTTGAAGAAGTCAGGCGAGAAAACAGACTCTAGTTTAACTCCTCTGTGGATTCATCTGTAGCCACTGAAATCATTACACTGGCCGACAAAAAATGTCATGGTGCCTAAGATGCTTCAACTGTTTTTGCTTAGTTTGAGGGCGCTGATTCCAGAAATGCTGCCACTTTTTTTTTCAATCAGGTCTAGTTTTTCTGCTATGATATACCCCACTCTGTAGCGAGCCGATAGCTACAATAAAAGCAGGCAAATCGAAGAAACAATATTTTTATGTAAATTTAAGACGCATAATCATGAAATCACACGAAAATATTCACAATTAAAGCTTAAAGTTGTAAAATAATGCCCCGCACACACCCCTCTACCCTCGACATTATCATCCATAAATTGACGTTTTATTGATTTTCTAGAATGGGGGCTCCGGCATCATAGCACTTGATAGACCAATAGTAGTCTGAAAGCATAGTAGCATTCCAACGGCCTTAACAGCGAACTTCCATGTTGTTGATGTATTGATGGGGGTGCTCCTCTTGCTTGTCGCTCACATCAGCTATATTTTCTGGAAAACAGGCAAGATGACTGTGCAAAAAATGTAACTTGATGCCCATATTTATACCGAGTTAATGGAAACTTATGACTAATGTTTCAACAAGCTCTTTGGAGTTGGGTACCTTTATTTTCCCCACGGAGAATCTTACTACATTCGTAAACGCCGCCCAGGCACTCAATTTTGCGGGATTCATAAAAGTACAGAAATTTTCGCTATGATGATCAAATTTAGAATCTGGGGCCCATAAAAAATTCGAGCTTTTAATTTTTTAATGGTTAGGCCTGGAAATTTTATGCAAGTATATTTGAAACAGTCATCATATTTCTCAAGAGCCTTTACAAAATGCTTTATGATGCTAAGCTTTATGTTAAAAGGAGGAAATACAATTTTGGAACGCTCCATCAAAGGAGAAGCCAGGAATCTGTTCAATGCACACAGGCCAATATTTTTTATTCAGTGCGCCGTTCTTTCCCTGCTATCCCACAAACACACGAAACAAGGAAATTTTTTGTAGCCATCTTATAGATTGAGGAGAAACCAAACCATTTTCAAAATCGACACGTATGATCCATTAGTGCTGTCTATAAAATATTTTCCAGAACAAATTTGATTTCGTCATATTTTCATTTGAGGGTCGTTGAATGGCCTAGAGGAACTGATCCATATAAGTCGCCATTGTAAAGAAGAACCAATTTTAAATTTCTTTTCGATTTAATAATTATGTGGTACGATATCTTCACAAAACCGAGTTGGCCGATGGTTTCGTGATCACCACATATTTCGACTGGCCTTTCTCTGTTTCTTTCCACGCCCG
This sequence comes from Euprymna scolopes, assembly GCF_053919585.1. Lineage (NCBI taxonomy): Eukaryota > Metazoa > Mollusca > Cephalopoda > Sepiida > Sepiolidae > Euprymna > Euprymna scolopes. Next base: position 16,840,606 of record NC_136522.1, on the reverse strand, counting down.
CGTTGCATTAAGATACGTAGAAAGAAGAGATGAGTACGGTCCAGTCGACGAAAGTTGAATTTGTTGCTGGCGGGAAAAAAAGTTGCCAAGTAAACAAAAGAAAATGTCAGAAAGCGCTTGTTATAAACAATGACAACGTTTATTAACACAATCTAAAAAAACACCATGGAATGGGAGTGATTGTGGTTGACTGGCAGAATAAAGTTTTCTTAGAAAATCTTAACTGCAATTAGGTAGCGTTAATGATGTAGAACGGAGTGGCAACGGATTTGGTTCTTTAAGCGGCTACAGAAAATGGATCAAGGAACCGGGGAGGGTTACTTGGTTGAGAAACGTCCTGGGAACACAACCAGCTCCCCGGGGAGATAAACGATATCCAAAGATAGCACATGAAAACATCAACACAACGAGTCGATATGTCGTCGGCTATAACTGGCTGGCATGGGTCGCTTCTTTTTTTCATTGCGTCGTTACAAGAATCTTCCATCGTCGGCATTGATGGTATGCTGAAATCTAACGCTTATACAAAAATAGCGAACAAATGCATTTTTATAAAAATATATATAATTTATTTGAGATTTAACAATGAGGAGCATATTTTTTATAAAGACCAGTTGACGCTTCCATTCGGGAGTCGGCAGACGCGACATAGCATGCGTCTGGTTTCAACTGGTCTTTATAAAAAATATGCTCCTCATTGTTAAATCTTAAATAAATTATATTTTTATAAAAATGCATTTGTTCGCTATTTTTGTATAAGCGTTAGATTTCAGCATGCTATTAATGCCGACGATTGGAAGATTCTTGTAACGACGCAATGAAAACAAGAAGCGACCCATGCCAGCCAGTTATAGCCGACGACATCTCGACTCGTTGTGTTGATGTTTCCACGTGCTATCGTTATGATAGCTTTGGATATCGTTTATCCCCCGGGGAACTGGTTGCGTTCCCAGGACGTTCCTCAACCAAGTAGCGGGGAAGCGATAGTACCATAATTATACTTTCTTAGATATAATATTTTTTCAAGTGTTCCATCTAAATGGATTCAGTTAGTAAGAATAGTATTGGAAATATATGCTGCAATCCCTTTAAAATTCATAAGTTGAAAGTCCAAAAGAGTTTCAGGAAAATATCACAGGAACATGCTGATAAGAATAGAAAATCTAAATTGATCCATGGTAAAAAGATTTGCACACAATGTCGAAAAAAAAATTACATCAGCTGAGTCATTTGTATGCTGTTGTTTTAGCGACCGATGAAGATCAGCAACAGCCAGTTGAAGTCGAATCTTGAAACATTTTTTGTGGATAGTGAAATTGAGTTACTGCTACTGAATGAGTCACTTTGAATTATTGGTGAATCGCTAGTAAAAGCGAGGAAAACTTGGAAAACATACCATTTATGAGAAGAAAGATTCCATGAACAAAGATTCTTTCTTAGAACCGCACGCCTGTGGAACTCTGTTCCGTCTGCCTGCTTCCCACCTGACTACAACTTGGATGTCTTCAAGTCCAACGTTAACAAATTCCTAATGAACCGCCCCCTTAAGTAAACACTTCATCAAATCTCCACAGTAACGTAATGTACTTGCAATAACCCTTATCCCTGAAGGGCTTCCGGGCCTTGATAAGTGGTGATCACTGTGTAAAAAAAAAAGAAAAAAGAAAATCGAAAAAAATTACATATTTGATAGAATCGGTATCATTTAATCATACATTTCTCAGGAGGAATCAACTAGTGCAGAACAACAAAACTTTGGAAGATAAAGTATTACTCAGTTGAAAGAGAAGTTTGCTGCAAGTGAAAAAAGATCACAAGAAATTCAAATTCTGACAGTACTTCCAAAAAACTAGAGTCTAAGCAAAATTCAAACAGAATTTGGCACTACAATGTACATGGCGAGTAAAACAAAACAAAAAAAACTTGTGAACGAGGAATGAATTTCTGCTTTGCTTAATGCACGAAAAACAAGATTCACACAAGATACAATTAATAAAGTGAAGCAGTTTTATAAACGTGAAGAATTCAGTAGAGTGATGCCTGAAAAAAAAATGATTACAAGTCTGTTTTAAAGGATGGGAAGTGGATTCAGGAACAAAAATATCGTGTTCTCTGTAACGTAAAAGAGGCATTTGAATTATTCAAATCAAAGAAACAAGAGAAAAAAAGCTTCTCTAAATTCGCCGAGCTAATGCCAAAAGAATGTGTGCTAGCAGGTGGCGCTGGGACCCATACTGTCTGCATCTGCACAATCCATCAGAATATGAAATTGATGATTGCAGGATCTCATCTTGCTAAACTAACTGTAGAAGAAAATTATCATTTGACAGATTACCACCAATGCATACTTGCTGTTACATGCAATGAAGCATCGACAAATTGCTGTTTGCGTGACTGCTTAGCTTGCAACAAACTGATGGATGATTTTGCTTTGTATATGGAAGAAATTTTCAACAAAAATTTAGTTGATAATTCTGTATACAAACAGTGGTTATCAACTGATAGAACCATTCTACAAACTCTATCACAATCTACAAAGGAATTCAGTGAAACTTTCCATGCAGGTCTTCAAACATTGAAGAAGCATAGTTTCATTGCCAAATCATAAATCAAAATTTTGTTCTGACAGAAAAGGTTCATTGAAGGTTGGTGAAGCCTTAGCAATAGCAGATTTTTCTGTGAATTATTCATTTATTTTGCAAGATGCGGCTCAAAGATTCCACTGGAATAATGATCAAGCTACATCGCATCCATTCATCTGCTACTATAAAAATAGAATTGACCTTCAACATGTTAATTTTGTAATAATATCTGATTGTCACAAGCATTCAAAACAAGCATTGTTTCAAAGAAGGTTTACAGAAAAATTAAAAGAAACTTTTGACTTTGTATGCCTAAAAAATTGTTTATTTCTCTGATGGGGCTGTTTCATACTATAAAAATTTAAAACTTTATAAATTTGTACAACCATAAATCTGATTTTGGTATTGATACAGAGTGGCACTTTTTGCTACTTCTCGTGGGAAAGGACCATGTGATGAGTTAGGTGGCACTGTTGAAAGGTTAGCAGCAAAAGCTAGCCTGCAGCGACCATATTTTGAACAAATCATGACGCCAAGAAAACTGTATTTTTATGCAAGAAAAATATTTCTGGAATACATTTCTTATATTCCTCAGCTGCAGAATTGTCAAAGGAAGCAAACATCTTAGAAGACAGATATAACAATTCCTCCACGATTATAGGAACACAGAAATTACATATTTCTGTCTCTCAAAGAAAAGTGAAAGTAAAAACAGTGTCAAGAAAAATAAAAGAAGGATAGTTCGAATCACAGAACTAAACAATGTGGAGTTCGAAGACATTAACGGATTTGTGACAGCATTTTATGGAATTCGTGGTTAGGGTTAGGATTGGGGTTAAGGTTGGGGTTAGGGTTAGGGTTTGGGTTAGGGTTAGGGTTGGGTTTGGGTTAGGGTTGGGGTTAGGGTTGGGTTAGAGTTGGGGTTAGGGTGGGGGTTGGGGTAAGGGTTGAGGTTAGGGTTGGGGTTAGGGTTAGGGTTGGGGTTGGGGTTGGGGTTAGGGTTAGGATTGGGGTTAGGGTTGGGGTTGGGGTTGATGTTAGGTTTAGGGTTAGGGTTAGTGTTAGGGTTAGGGTTGGGATTAGGATTAGGGTTATGGTAGGGGTTGGGATTAGGGTTAGGGTTGGGGTTGTGGTTAGGGTTAGGGTTAGGGTTAGGGTTAGGGTTGAGGTTGGGGTTAGGGTTAGGGTTAGAGTTGGGGTTAGGGTTAGGGTTAGGGTTAGGGTTGAGGTTAGGGTTGGGGTTAGGGTTAGGGTTAGGGCTGGGGTTAGTGTTGGGCTTAGGGTTGGGGTAAGGGTTAGGGTTAAGGTTGGGGTTTGGGTTAGGTTGGGGATAGGGTTAGGGTTAGGGTTGGGATTGGGGTTTGGGTTAGGGTAAGGATTGGGGTTAGGGTTAGGGTTGGGGTTGGGGTTGATGTTAGGGTTAGGGTTAAGTTTAGGGTTAGGGTTTGGGTTAGGGTTAGTGTTAGGGTTAGGGTTGGGATTAGGATTAGGGTTAGGGTAGGGTTGGGGTTAGGGTTGGGGTTGGGGTTGGGGTTGATGTTAGGGTTAGGGTTAGGTTTAGGGTTAGGGTTGAGGCTAGGGTTTGTGTTAGGGTTAGGGTTGAGGTTGGGGTTAGTGTTAGGGTTAGGGTTGGGGTTAGGTTTAGGGTTAGGGTTTGGGTTAGGGTTAGGGTTGGGGTTAGGGTTAGGGTTTGGGTTAGGATGTGGACTTGACAAAAATATTCAGACAATGGAGAGGTGAAACAGATATTTCTATAACCAAATGGACCATCTCCATCTTTCTATTATCCATCACATCCAAATATATCAATTGATATTGATATATTTGGATGCATAAAAAGTTGCAATATGAGCGCAAAATAAAAAAATAATTATAGATTGCATAAAAATTCGCGAACTTTTGGGACAACTTATTATATAAAAGTAACCTTGTCTTTGCGTGTGCGAAAAGTCTCAACCAAACTCCTCTCTGAATATTGTATTTAAAGACTGGAAACTTTATATAAAGAGTTTTGGGTCTTGATGTGGCCCTATATCTTAGTGCCCTGGTTGTTAGCACCCGCCCCCTACATGGCCGTGATTTGGCAGTAGGCAGAGGAACACACAGAAATGCAGCCCCATAATTCCCTTTCTTTTATCGACCTTTTTCTGTCTGGACCGTCATGAGGTGAGCACGCATATTTCTGTCTCTCCATAAATGACAGGCGGGGCACCCCTTCCCTCAACACTAGTTAAGGTAGGTTAGTTAGTTTTAAAGAGCCTGTTGTCTAGTTTTAATTGTAAAAATTAATTATAATTTGTATATTGTATTGTAATATATTTTCTGTAAAATAAATAGTTAAGATTATATAATATATACTAACTTTTCAGTCCGGCGTTGCCCGGGTGTTTGGAGGTGTATGTTGAACAAAAAAAGCGGCTAATTTGTTTAAATTTGACCCCTATTATGACCCCTTAACATTTATTGTTTTGGGCTCAAATTAAGTTATTAAGTTAGATCCATGTCCAAGGAACCTATATCTAAAATTTCAAGTGTTTAAACCGGAAATTGGCGGAGAGTTTCCAAAGGTATAATCGTTGAACTTTGATCCCTTAACAGCCAAATTTCTGGCCGAAAACCGATCACAAAGATTTTCTCAAATCTCAGTACCCTGTATATCAAATTTCGAGTCTGTAGACTAAAAATTGACAGAGATATTGTGTAGGGAAATGTACACAGACAGACAGACACACAGACACACACATACACACACTTTCACGTTTATAAATATATAGATTACAATTGTGCCGCGTGTCGTTTTTTTTGCGTCTACCATAAATGTCTTTAGTCGAATGAGGCGTTTCTGAAGACGAAGGAAGAAAGTTCTAGCCAGAATGCCACCAGAGTGATCTTGAGAGAATGAAGAAGCCACCCACCAACATCCAGCATCTCAGGTATGCTTTTCCTATTGATACTCAGACCATTATGACTGGCCCATCGTCACATCATCATCGAACCGTTTCTAAGACATTCAGTGTAACACGTGGCTCGATCACACACCAGTGACCGGCTGATCGTGTCATATCGATAACATTTCCGATTTGTTTTTTTTAGCCTGTAAAATAGCTGTCACTTTTTAACTTTTGAAATAATTACTGTATATATTGGGTACAATATAATAATCAATAGGAAATTGGCTCTATATAATAATAAATACGAAATCTGCATGCATTAACATATCATATTTATTAGGTCACTATTAAATAGTATGCCCAATATGATAATCGATAGGGAATCGATTCTATAACAATAAATACAAAATCTGCATGAAATAAAATACATTTGAGTGTTAGAATTGATATGTAGTTTGCTTGAAGCATTGTGTGGGATAGGTATGTAGTAGAGATTTAGAAGGCTATCACAATGCGAGGAATGGATATATAGACATATATGTATATATAGAAATATATGTATGCACTTATTGGTTTGTAAATCGCCACTTGTTTTCGTTTTCTCTCATCAACACCGACTATATCTCATTCCTCGCATTGTGATAGCCTTCTAACTACATACATATTTAACGTATTTCATGATCGATCAATACCGAGTGGCCTGGTATTATATACATGACGATCACAACCAACCATAATCACGTCGACAAATTTCGCCTCGTGTCGACTGTTCTTATATGACGAGAGACACATATAATTAATATTACACAACAGCAAAAAAAAAGAAGAAAAAAAGAAAGAAATCTTCGGCACATTCCTGGGTTACAGATCGTTGTTTTAATAATCGTCAATGTTCAGACATTCTCGAAACGTCATGTCGCCTAGAAAAACTCCCACACAATCGTCCCCTCTCTTTTCTTCTCTCTCTCTCTGTTAGATCTGACGTCACTTCCGTTTTCAGTACACGGAAGATTCGAGATGACATTTGAATGGACTCACTAACCCGATGACCTCTGCATATATTGACGTCGGGCCATGAATCAATAACATAAGATGAATACTTGAAATCGTATACATTTTTTTATTACGGAAATCGCCCCAGACAAAAAAGGAAGCTACTCGGTGTAAGGTGCTGAAAAACTACTTAAGGTAGTCAAAAACATTGAGGTAAAAAATTTGCCCACAGTAAGTGTTAGATGGAATAGATTGTGATCAGAAAACAGCAATTTTTCTCCCTTTGTCCGAAACATCGCCCCTGGAATGTGTGGATTAAAGGACAAAATAAGGGAAGCGAGAGATATGTGATTGTCGAAAGTAAACCTAAGATCCACTTTCTACCAGCCTTCGAAAGAAGTCGTTTTAAAACTATAATTTATATATTAATATGATAGCGTATGTGTTGTGTGTCACGCTTACATCTTTTTTCTTTTAATTGTTATGACTTTCCATTTTTTGTAATAATTAATTTTACTCGGAATTCTTCATCAGTTTTGGTTTCGGTTTTGATTATAGATCAATGAATCTAGTTATATATATATATATATATATATATATATATATATATATATATATATATATTTAGTCATCGACATACAGTTCTGTTTCGTTGTATCACAACTCATCAGTGCCGCTAGGCTAGCATCTCTCCCAAGCCAAGGATTGAACCTAGAACCGTCGTGTTGACAGTCGGCATATATATATATATATATATATATATATATATATATATATATATATATATATATATATATATATATATATATATAAATGACAATTAAATTTACCCAAACGATCCAAGATGGTAAAACTAAAGTATATTATAAATATTAAATAATTAACATCTATAAAGTAATCTCAACCAGATGTAAAAGCTCGATAAAACCAAATAGGAGATAGAGCCTACATTTCAGTTGACCTATTTTTGCCCTATATTTTTCGCGTCTTTTAACATCATTTTGTCTGGGTCATTTTAACATTTGCTTTTCTATTTTATATTTAATTCTATCACCATTTATCTTTTTCTCTTCTTCACTGATTTTGTTCCCATCTTCTTCACTGATCTTTCTAAATGACATTTTGTTTCGGCAGCCGTGTCAAACGCATGTCTTATTTTTCTTTTATTAATATTATTAGAATTTTTTCCCCTTTTCCTTGTATATATTTGTGAATTATTCCATGGATATCTACCTTTTGGGTTTTTTTTTTACCATCTTCCAATTACGTGATTTCCTTGTATTTTACTTGTGCGAATGTAAATTCACTTAACTTTCTTGGATTTATATTTTTGGATTTTACCGCCACTGGATAATTTACCTTTCACCAGACTATCCATGCACGTGTAATCACCTTTTTCTTCAGCATATTCCCTCTGCTTCACTTTTTCTTATCAAGTAAGATCTTTGACTTATTGCAGTTTCACCAAATACTTTTGTATGCAATATCCAATCCCGCATTTTGCTAATTTTTACCCTCTGATGAGAAGGAAAGTATTTCTTCGAAACTCCGCGGATTAAGGACTATCCACTTATCTAGTGTTCCCTTTTCAGATGAAATATTTTTTTAACTCATTTCAAAGTGTTTTTAACATGTTTTATTATCTATTTGCTCTCTTATATATATATATATATATATATATATATATATATATATATATATATATATATATATATATACAATCCTGTCCAAAATCATAAGACCACTTAAGAAAGTAAGCGTTTACGCATATTATCGAATTTTTAATCAAACAAATGGTTGAAACCATTGCCAAAAGGGAAAATATGATGGAAAAAAAATGACATCTTCTTCATTCGGAACCTTAACCCTGATCTAATAATTATTTAAAAAGAAACCAGAACTGTATATGTATATATATATATATGTATATACACCCCCTCATATATATATATATATATATATATATATATATATATATATATATATATATATATATATATATATATATATGATTGTTGAGATGGATGAAATCCGACCATATGAAAAATAGATTGGAGGTGGAAAGACCTGAACGCTCAACCCATCGTTGACCGTTCAGGTCCTTCCACCTCCAATATATATATATATATATATACATACATATATATATATATATATATATATATATATATTCTTCATAAGTTTTGGTTTCGGTTTCGATTGATGATGATGCACCCAATATATATATATATATATATATATATATATATATATATATATATATATATATATATATTTATTTTAAATCACAACTTTATTATATATAAGAATCGATAGAAAATATGCTCATTAATAATATATACAGAATTTGCGAATTTAAATGTATTTTTCGACCGGCCTACGCTGGGCATCCCTGCTAGCTCTTTTGTTAAAACTGCAAAAGCATTTATATAAATAAATTCTTTTGATGTTTTAACAAAAGAGCTACAATAATATCAGAGCGTCCTCATTTACACTGAACATTCAAAGAATGCCAACATCAATATATTAAATATGTAGGAGTCCGCTGTGGAATTTTCACTGGTCCGCTAGGGTGACAATTAATTAATTAAGCATTTTCTGAAAGATTCTATTTTGTGTCAAGTTCTGCTTCATTTCTCGAATTGTAAATGTGCCGTGTCAGCTTCACACGAAGCATCGGACTATTTTAAAACATTAAAAAATATAACTTTTTAACATAAAAACAACAAATGGAGATAACGAACGGGTTTCCTTTTCTATTTCATATGTGATGTTCAGAAAAACGCAATTCGCCGCCGACACCGACGTCTCTTTTTAATAGGCCGGTGTCTGTCTATTGCGCTCTTGTTAACTTGTAAAAAAAATCATCAAAGATTCTTCTTTCAATCGACGCCATCTTTTGTTGTGTCACAAGCGTTTAATTTAAGATAAGCGAAAAATAAGCAATAAAGCACGTTGAAAATTACTTATTTTTGCAGAAGCCGTCAAGAAACGAAATGTTTTTCTTGAAATTGCACTGATACAAACAGAAAGTTTTCTTTACGTGCAAAAAAAAAAAAAAAAAAAAAAAAAAAAATAATAAAAATAAATAATAAATAAATAAAAACATCTAGAAATTAAAAAATGTTTTTTTTTTCTAGCATGAACGTTCGGACATCAAACGATTTATGAAGAGGATTAGGGACTTAAATCACTTTTGTTTCATGTATAGATGACTTCCTGCCCCCTTCTCCCCATCTGTACATACGATGTCCTTCTCTTTTTTTTGTGACTTTCTTATTTAAAACTAATTACAGTTGTTTAAGAAATAGGTAGTTTTATTTAATTTTTTTCATTTTTTATTTTGCATTGTTGTTTATTTGCATTGTTATTTTTAATTTTTGGAATCATTTCAGCTGAGGCTTCATAATTTGTGCACTCCATCTTTTTTGCAAACTGTTATCCTCATCTTCATGTTGCTTCACCAAGTTCGGCCAATTCATCCTCACGGCCTTCTTCAGGTAATTAACAGCGAACAAGAGAGAAATGCTGGGTCTTGTAACTGCCTTTCACAGTTGTCGTCTCACCACATTTTTGGCCAACTAATCCTCTGGCCTGCTTTGGGTAGTATTGAAACCGCTATCTTCAGACAATGCTCAACTGAAACCATAGACATTCAACGTCTCTATCCACTGTGCAACGGGTCCCGATTAATCACCAAGAGAAGACCGGAGGATGAGTTTGCCAAAACGCGATGAAACAACAACAACTATAAAGATGAGGATAACAGTCCGCAGAAAGAATGAATGCAAGAAATAGGTAGTTTTTAAACAACCTTCTCCACACACACGTGTTCACATACATGAGTAAAGAAAGAACTTGAATGCCTACTAAACACTATCCTCGATGGTTTAACCTCTTTGTACAGAGGTTTATCAGGACGGCTTGGCATGAGGATAACTTTCTCTACAAATAAACCCTGACTAAATATTCAAAACCACATTGTATTCGCGGCCGAAATAAGATCTTGATATTTCTAACCAACACTGGCTTTTACGAAGAATGGTGCATCTTCTCCAAGTGATATTACCTTAAGTAACAGCAAGAAGCTGGATACTCCAACAGACTAGATGAATTTTTGTCCTAGAATTCATTAAGACCAAGAGACCACAAGAAAGTTATTCTATAAAATATTTAAATGGTCAATTGGGGGAAAGGAAAAGTGTGTTCTCAACTGCTTTGCTAACTCGGTGTTTCGAATATTTATGAATTGAGTGCTAGCCTCAGGAAGAGGACCTCTTCGTTTCTAATAACTTCAGCCAAAGTCTTTCCAAAACATTATTCATGGCAGATTGCATAATAGTTGGATTGCGATTTAACTCCCTTATTTTATTCCGCGAGCTGACAGACCTCGAAACGCCAAACCCCAAACTCCAAAACCTGCAAGAATTGAAGGAAAACATCAGGAACGAAATAAAGGAGTTAAATTGTAATCCAGAGATTCTGCAATCTGTCATGAATAATGTTTTTGAAAGAGCACAAATATGCAAAGCTGAAAATGGGCAACATTTAAAAGACATTATTTTTCATGAATCTTGTTTAAAGTTTGCATTTGAAAAGATTTTAATGTATTAGATTGTGTTAAAATTACACAAAGATATAAAAAATAAGGGATCTATTTAAGTTCAAAACCCTTCAGTTACTTTTTTGACACCCTGTAGAAGTAAAAATTGTGGGCTACTTGACATCCATTTGTAAAGTTTTGTAGAGAACGGCTACTATACAACGTTGTTAAATATTCGCCGGGCAATACCGTAAAGCGTACTAATCGCCGATTATTATGATTATTCAAGTTAAAAAGTTTTGTCAGCTAAAATATGTTTTAGAATAATCAAAATATTATGAATAAATATTTGTTTACATTAATTTAAGAATGTAACTTAAAATGTTATCATAACAATTTAGTTGACAACTTAGAAATAATGACATGTAAAAGCATCTTAGTGACGTATTCTAATGACGTCATTTAGAAGGGGAGATAGTCTTTTTTTTCAGATACGTGGAGATTAGTTGAGGCAGTCGGAGTCGATAAAGGGACAAAGATGGTAGTCAGATCGTGATGACTCCGAGTAGATGGGGCTAGAAATGACGATATTTAGAATCAGCGTTGCAATTTTTCAAAAGAGAAAAAACACTCCGGAATAAAAAGTTGCCGAAAATAAAACCTGAGGTTCTGTCATTTCTTGAGAAGAAATTTCCATTGGAGCGTTCTGTCAAACAAGACCAAAGATTGACCAGATATGTGTTCCGATTGGCTAGATGTTGAAACCTCAAATAAATGTTATTCGTCCATTGTGCTGTAAAGGTATTTATGCATATTCTTGTCCCGTCGTGAACTTTAAATAAATGAACGAACTCTAGGTTAAACAATCACAGCGCTAGATGGTCATAGACGAGCACACGTATATACACACGCATATAGATGACTGTGACATGCGTATACACTCTCATTGAATTTAACCACGAAAAGACGCACGTATATATAATATATACCCTCGACAATATAGCAAGGTTACACAAGGTTACACAATAGAGTGTTCAAATATCTGTACTATATATTTATAAAAACCAAATATCCAGTGTAAGAGTAAGTTGGTTGGTTGTTTTTGTTTTACGGCATATCAACCCTTTTCGGGTTATTTAATGCCGAATCAAAAGATTTTGAAGAAAAAATTTTTTTAATAGAATATATTTGTTGTTTTCACGTCAGTTTCTATTCAACCCATAGTTGGGACCCTATCAGAATGGACCTGGGAGCAATGGTAATTAAAGGGTGGCTCCACACTCCCCAAAGGCCACAAGCTGGGGCCTCACCACTGGATATAGTTTAAGGTCATATCCAGGACCCCCATTGAGGGACTTTTACCCTCTGCAGGGGTCAGTCGGCGTATTCTAATGCCCCACTTACAGGGCCGGTAAGAGTAAGTTAGGGAATCATATAGAAGAAAGAAATATTAGAAATTCGTTATACACGATAAAATATGACTATGAAATTCCGACAGTTACATACCGACGTTGTTCTGAAAATCAAAATCAACGCAAATCAATAAACTCCTGCTCCAAGCCTTCGAGTATTGAATTAATTGATTTTGTATGGTTGATCGGTGTGAGTGCGGAAAACTGCGATAAAAATATAAAATATAAAATAGCAAAAAAAAAAAAAAATCTTGAGTACGAAATTTGCAAATCGTTGTGTAATTGGCTAAAAGAGTTAACCATTAATTAGTAATCGAAATCGAAATGCAAATATAAAAAAAAAAACTGATTCAATTTCCTAAATCTATATAGATAAAACAGTAGATGCAGGTGTGTGTGTGTCTGTCAGTCTGCAAATAATTAACCGATAAACTGTTAAACCATTAATCACATAACACTGAAATTGCACCAAGGATTATTTATAACGAGTAAATTCTTTGTTTGGATGAATGAATAACGCGTACCGAAATATTTCGGCAAGTTGAAATGTAAAATGTTCATTTCAACTTGCCGACATATTTCTATTACTGCACATGCACAGATTTATACGTAACTTAAAGCGTTTAATTTTAAATCTTTTGACGCATTTCTCGATAGCTACATCGGTAGGAAACGAAGCTGGAGCACTAAATGATTTGGTTTCGACTCTAGCTGATGGCACCTAAATCATTTTGTTTTAAACTATTGGAATCACTACTATATATATTAGGTACACTATCATATTCATTAGGGAATTGGACCTGCAATGATGAATACGAAATCTGCATGAATGAAAATATATTTAAGCATATTTTAAAACCCAACAAAACCGGGCAACCTCGCTAGTCTCATACCAAAGAGGCAGAAACAGAAGAGACTAGCAGCAGAAGTAGCTGAAAAAAGCGGATATGCAAATTAGGAAGTGTGCGCGAGAAGAAGAAGGAAAAGAAGGAGAGAAAAATAGACCACGTGATCGGAACGGAAGAAAAGTGGACGTTGAAGAGAAAGGACGTGCATGGTCCCCCGTGAGTGCACAGTGAACGAGGCAGAAAATTGACTAAGTTCAGCATTTGAACCCCCCCATTAAGCCCCCAAATCCCAAGGGGACGTCAAATCCTGGTGAAAGTGAACAAAGAGTGCAGCTTTAAGTCTTAACATATGCAAATTTGAGTTCTGCACCATGCAAAAAAAGAAATGACCAAGTCCATCATTTGCCCTCCCATTTAGCCCCAAATGGGTCCAATGCATTAATATATTTAAATTTGAGTTCAGCACCGTGCAAAACTGCTAAATAGGAATACACAGAAAATTTTAGACAAATATGGTAAAATAGTCCCAAAAAATGGAATGTTTTTATTAGTCCTAAAAGAGCCCCTGGGGCACACCCAAGAATTATCGCGAAGTGTAAACAAGCAAAATTATATAGAAATCAGCTGGTTACAACTTTTTCAGAAAATCCAACGCATCAATTTTTTTTTTTAATAAGCACACAAGTGTCAATTTTAGCCATTTTAACCTTAAAGTCATCTATAGGGGAGCAACCAGAGTTTTCCCGGAAAATCCGTTCTGCTACTTTTTTAATCATATCATGCTTAATGTTTGTACTAAAATTTTAAAAATTCCAAGGTGTAGTTATTGAGAAAAGTGCAGACAGACGAACGGACGAACGGACAAGGGTGAATTTACAGGCCCACTCTCCTTTTGTCTGAGGACTGATAAGTAAAATTATATGAAATTATTATCCATGTGTATATGTATACTTATAAAATATTTATAAATATTTGTTTTTATACTATTTCAAAATGAATGAAAAATCTTCAAATAAAATTATGAATTGATTCTTAGAAATTAAAATTAAAAAAACTATAGATTTTTTTTAACACGTATAGGAATAAAACAAAATATCAGAGATGTGCGTAGGCATGGATTTTTTTATGTATATAAAAAAGGAGTGCATTAGGTATTGTGTGTGCATATATTAGTGTTGGGACGATTAATCGGACTCAGAAATCGGAACTCTTAGGGGGTATTGGAATCGGAAAAATGTTTGCATATTTTCCGATGCCGAAAACGATTCTTTTGATTGTCTTTTTTATTTGCTTTTGTTTAAAGCAAGATTTTTCCACTGCTGGTCATCAATATTTATTGATTTTAAACTACCACTAAAACTAAAATCTATAGATCACCCCCCACCCCTCATCACACACACACACACACACAGACACACACACACACACACACACACACACACACACACACACACACACACACACACACACAAGTGTATTTTTACGGTTGAGAAAATATATTAATACCTCCGGTCGGAAATAGTTGGTGCAGAATTAAAACTGTCTGTGTTTTAGGTTTTGTCACGCACCATTTCAATGTTTTAGGGGGTAACTGGTAGTACTTTAGACCGTGCTTAATTGAAAAAGAACAGTTTTTCGTTCTAAAAGTCATTTAGAGTTTAATCTATGCATATTACTTTCTTGTTATATAATCTATTTTTAAAAATACCCGCAGTGGCTATATAAATATGGAAAATGTAGTTTATGCAAATGTGGAAGGTAAAAACAGAAGTGATAAGAGAGAATTGACAAATTCAAGACGAACAGCAGTTCTGCAAGCGTTGCTACAAAGGTCTAAATGGCGCATCCTAGAACGAGGTGCAATCAAAGATGTTGCCACAAAATTCGGTATAGGAAGAAATACTGTAGGCAGAATTTGGTCACGAGCACCAGACAGTTCGTCCGATATATCGGTGCCAATGGATTCTTTGAGCCGTGAGTTTCTCTGTGGCCGAAAAAAGAAGGACTGTAGTTCACAGTTGGCAAAAATAAACACCATTCCATTGAGAAAAAGAACCACTTTGAGGTCTACTGCTCAAGCATGTGGAATACCTAAGACAACGTTGATTGCAAGGATGAAAGATAGCGAAATTCGGGCACATTCAAATGCTGTAAAACCGCTTTTCACGATAGAAAACATGAAATATCGCGTTGATTTTTGCCGTTCGCAGTTGGATTTGAATCGAGGAACTTTTAGAGAAATGTTTGATGTCATACATATTGATGAGAAATGGTTTTACATGACACAAAATGCAAGGAAATTTTATCTAAGCAAAGACGAACATGACCCTTTAAAAACCACTAAAGGTAATGTTTCTTCCTGCCGTGGCTCGACCCCCTTGGGATTCACATCGCAAATGTTACTTTGACGGGAAGATTAGAATTTGGTCATTTGTCAAACAAGAGGCGGCTAAACATAACAGCAGAAACAGGCCTGCTGGAACAATGTTAACTAAAATCATGGATACAATCACGAAAATTCAGATTCGTGAATTCCTTGTTGAAAAGGTCCTTGTTTCCACACGGAACAAATGGCCGAATGGATCCATTGCACAACGAATCATAATTCAACAAGACAATGCTAAGCCAACGGACTCGGTGTTCAAACAAGAATCGGAGAGATTAGGGCTGAACATTGAACTGGTTAACCAGCCTGCAAACAGTCATGATCTGAATGTGCTTGACCTAGGTTACTTCAATCCAATCCAATCCATTAAACAACAAAAGCCTCCAAAGAATATTGATGAATTAATTGAAACAGTTGAAACCAGCTTTCAAGAATTAGAAAAATCAAAGTTGAACAACATTTTCCTGACATTGCAGGAGACAATAGAACACATAATTTTGACAGATGGTGACAACAATTACAGGCTTCAGCATATGTCAAAAGCACAGCTAGAAAGAAAAGGAAAACTTCCCACTTCAATTTTGTATATCTATTTAATCATACATTGTAAGAATGTACGTACAATCAATTGTTAATTTAATTAAGTATAATCATTTGGTTAACCTGTATTTCCTTTCAAAAGTACTGCCTTATAAAACTGGAAACTTGCATGCACTAAGTATTTCCGACCAAACTGAAAATTTTTGTACACTAACTATTCCGACCAGAGTATTATTTACTCACTAACAGTAAGCCATCATCAAAGATTGTTCCTTGAGAACAACTTGTGTTTTCTGGAGTCTGCGTGACAACAAGTCTTACCAGACTTCCAGTGCTCTGCACATCCATCGATCACCTTTGCAAAAGAATTTGCATTATCGCAACATCCGCTTACCATTGACTCCTTGTTGGTGGCGACCATGGGTCTTCACTGGGATTTGGGTGGCAATAAGCCTCACCAAGGTCCCACACATCTTTGAACTCAGCCACCGGAGACCTGGCTAGTACTTTCTCTCCTCGGTCTTCCATCCTCCTCGACCCTCATTATTTGGTGTGGTGCCCATTCATGGTGACACTAAAAAAAAAAAAAGAAAAAGGGGGCGGAATGTGTTAATTATACAGTTTCAGTTTTCAGGATTCAATGTGATGTTTCTTTTGTGTTTTGCATCTGTAGCCGTTTCTGTGTCCAGTTTGTGTGTAGTTTATGTGTGGTGTTAGTCTCCACATTTAAGGGTTCTTTTTCTTAATATTTCTGCAGTTTTCATTATGGAAATTCGTTGTATCTTCTTGGACATCCCTCTGACTCCCGTCTCCCACATTCTGTTGTCAAAGTTTTTCAGTAGGGTTTCTAGTGCTGCTACTATTAGTGCTGTTATCTTACTTTCTTGATTTTCCAGATTCTTTTGAGCTCTCTGGCCAGTTCCGTGTATTTGCTCTGTTTCTCAGTCTCCTTGATCTTCACACTGTGGGCTGCTGGAACGGCAAAATCTATAATCTGGCAGGGGTTCCCTTCCTGTTTACTATTATGACATCCGGTCTTCTTGCTTGGATGGGTTTATCCGTTTGTATACCCATGTCCAATAGGATCTTGTGACTTATTATTATTATTATTATTATTATTATTATTATTATTATTGGCTCACATGGAGCTTTCACACAAGTCATCAAAGATCTAATTGGAAACTTGTGGTGTTCTCTGGAAGCTGAGTGACAACAAGTCTCCCCAGACGTCCAAATATCTCCACTTCCTTCGATAGAATTTGCAAATAAATTTATTTATTGCTGGCAGCTGCCATTGGTCTATACTGGAATTTGAGTGGCACTAAGCCTCCACAATATTCCAGTTCTCTTCGCGCTTGTGCAGAGGTCTGGTCATCGCTCTCTCCTTGGTCTTTCCATCCTCCTTGACCTTTCTCGGCTCTTTGAATGGGAAGAGATGCATTATTATTATTATTATTAATAATGCTAGTAGTAGTAGTAATAGTAGTAGTAGAAGGAGTACTAGCAGTAGTGGTAGTTCTATTATTATTATTATTATTATTATTATTATTATTATTATTATTATTATTAAAATAGTTTACAATAGGAATTGAATTTCGGTCGCAAGATGGTTTATATAACGTAAAACAGCTAAACAACAAAAAATATCTTTAATCTGCTAGACAGATACCTGGATTTTCTCTCGTCTTTTTCTTCTATTAAAACTACTGCCCATCTACGACCCCCCCCCCCCCACCGCAAAGGAAAAAGGAAATGTTGAAAAGGCAGAAAGATCTGTTCTTCGCTAATCTTCACCTTCTAAACGATTGCACTTAATAGCTGGATGCCAAGCAAAGAAATCATTTATCAAACTGGTGTAATTTAAAACCGTTACCCCCCCTTTCTTTTTCTCTTCCGCCGGTGCTAATATTTCATTCAACTCTTGCCTTGTCTTGTTTGTTCGTTCAGCGTCTCTGGATAATTGTGAATCCGATTTCCGACCCGCGTTCTTATTTAGGATTGTTCGCCGTTTTTGCGCTGAACGCCATTTATGCGAGACGCAATTTATACCGTCGGTGATAGCGAGTCAAACGCAAACGAGACCCCGGAGAAACTAAAACCAAATTGATTTATGTTTAAAGTACCTCAGGCAAGTGTAAGTCAAAAGCAGTTCGTGGCGAATTCACGTCGACATAAAGGGTGTTTTTATAGAAGCGACGAAATAAAAAGAAAAATGCATAACGATGTAATACGTAAAATTCAGAAATAACTAAAAACACTTGAATAGAATCCATTACTAGCTGTGGAATTTGTATATATATATATATATATATATATATATATATATATATATATATATATATATATCACTAGATGTGGTGCCTACCATGGCTTAAGAGAGTCCCATCTATCATCGAGAGTAGAATATACCGCGTCAGTTTCTCAACATGGTATTTTACCTCGAGGTACATACAGCGCCTCACCTTCCCAAATGGTCACTCATCTGGTACTGGCCAGACTCAACGCTGCTTAACTTCGGTGATCTGGCAAGAACCACTGTGTGAACGTGATTTTGCCGCGTATATATATATATATATATATATATATATATATATATATATATATATATATATATATATATATATATATATATATATATATATATATATATATATATATATATATATATATATATATATATATAAATATATATATATATATATATATATATATATATAAATATATATATATATATATATATATATATATATATATATATAATGTAAATAATTGAAATAGTATTCCGATAAAATAGAGAAATAAAAAGGAACAAACCTAGTTATTTGTTCATCAACGTATCCTCTTTATTTCGAGACTTCCTCTGGATGAATGACATTAAGAAAACAAAAAAACACTAGTACAAATATTTGAAAATGTTTTATGTGCAAAGTGTGACGCTGTTCTATTTCAGAAACGGAAAAAGGCGTTGGAAATTTAAAAAAAAAAAGAGGGACGCTTTCTTTGTTAAAGAGAGGGAGACTTTTAATAACGTCATATATTCGTTAATATGTTTTCAAAAGATATGAACGCAGATATGAAATGAATGTGTTTTTGTTATGTAATTCATTGATTTAGATTATATGTATCAATTATGACAGGGGGTGTTTCTATGGTGTGAGAAGGTTAAGCTGTGTCTAAAATTAAATTATGTTCTTTTAATAAAAGTTTACTTATTAATGGCGCAACATTGTAGAAACCTGCACGTTGTTTAATTATGCTTTAGTTTGTGATAAACGCTGATTTAAGAAGTCTCCGGCGCGGTATATTTGAAATAAATTTAACTATTTTTGCTTGTTTAAAGTAAAAGGTGTGATTATGCTGCAATGAATGAGAGAATAATGTGCTAAGAGAATTGCTATTGTTTATATCTCTTTTATATTCACTGAGCCTTTTTTTTAACTTACGCTGGGTTTCACCAACGTATCTATGGTGGCAATTTTGGAAAGGAATCGTGTATATACCTCCATTGGAGACTGGTTTATTTTGGAGAGGTTTTTTACTTTTTAACATTTGTTTTATAGTTTGTGATGTGGTTTGTATGATTGGAATTCCTGTTTTTTTAGTATGTTGCAAATTATTGTATTATTGGTGTGTGTGTGTGTGTGTGTGTGTGTATAAGAGAAGGTGTCTGTTTATGAGAGAAAGATCTGGTGTATATGGTTCTTGATTATTTATCCTGGAAAATATTTGTGTGGCTTTTCGCTTAGCATTTAATATGAAATATGTGAGATATTGCAAGGTTTTCAAAGTGTTTTGGGGGTATTTGAATTCTTCGGCCATATATTCTGAACAGCAAATTCTGAATGCGCGTGCGAAGAAACCAATTATCATACATGTTTTTATATTGTTATTATGTTATTGTTGTGTCGTGGAACAACAGCGAAAATAAGAACAATCAAGTCGAGGTTCGGTTAAGGAACAAGTGTATTAACAATAATGTACAAAGATAGGAAAGCGTGTATATCTTCTGGGCACTCGGCTAGCAGTTGAAGTGCAGTCGCATCTCTTTCACTGGTGTTGGAATTACTAGCGCTATTTATAGTGCTAATCGGTGTAAAGTCCTCTGTTCAAGGAAGGCCGGTTATTATGGTGTTAATAGAAATGTATGCAATACTTTTTCTGTGTAGTTTGCGGTGAACTTTAACGGATAGTTTATTATTGGATTTGATAATAAATATGTCTAGAAAAGGCAATGGGTGTTTTCTGTTACATAGGTGAACTTTAGAGGGGGGGGGGTTCGACTGAGTCCAATTTGTCTTTAATGTTATCTATGTAGGTGTTTCCAGGAAGAAAAATTAAAATGTTGTCAATGTATCTAAAATATTCTGTGTTTGAAAGTAATCTAAATTTGGAAGAACCAGATTCTAGAAATTCTAAGAAACTGCTAATACTCCCCTGAGAGGGTTACCTATAGGAAGACAGAATATTTTAGATAAATAAAGAGCTAAATAGGCCGTTAAATACACATTGAAATATAGAGTAAAATGAGCCGTTAAACACATTTAAAAAAAGAGTTAGATAGGCTGTTAAACACACATTTAAATAAAGAGATGAATAGGCTGTTGGACACATTCAAATAAAGAGTTAAATAGACCGTTAAACACACATTTAAATAAGGAGTTAAATAGACCGTCAAAAACATTTAAATAAATAGGTAGATGGACCGTTAAACACATATTTTTAAAAAAGCGTTAAATAGGCCGTTAAACACACATTTGAATAAATAGTGAAATTGGACGTTAACCACACATTAAAATACAGAGGTAGATAGGCGTTTAAACACATTTATATAAAGAGGTAAATAGACCGATAAACACACATTTAAATAAAGTGTTAGAATGGCCGTTAAACACACAATTAAAAGAATTAGGTAGGCCGGTAAACAAATTTAAATAAAGAGTTGGATAGATCGTTAAACACAGATGTAAATAAAAAGTTGACTAGGCCGTTAAATACACATTTAAATAAAGAAGTAAATAGGCCGTTAAACACACATTTAAATAAAGAGTTCGGTAGGCCGTTAAACGCACATTTAAATAAAGAGTTAAATAGGCCGTTAAACACAAAATTAAATAAAGAGTTAAATAGGCAGTTAAACACACATTTAATTAAAGAGTGTAATAGTCCGTTAAACACACATTTAAATAAAGAGTAAAATAGGCACATTGAAATAAAGAGATAAATAGGCCGTTAAATAAATTTAAATAAAGGATTAAATAGGCCGTTAAACACACAATGAAATAAAGAGTTAAATAGGCCGTTAAACACAAATTCAAATAAAGAGTTAAATAAGCCGTTAAACATACATTTAAATAAATTGTTAGATAGGCCGTTAAAAATATTTATATAAAGAGTTAGATGGGCCGTTAAATACACATTGAAATAAAGAGTTAGATAGGCCGTTAAACACACATTTGAATAAAAAGTAGAATAGGCTGTTAAACACACATTGAAATTAACAGTAAGATAGGCCGTTTGACACACATTTAAATAAAGAGTAACACAGGCCGTTAAATGCACATTTAAATAAAGAGTTAGATAGGACGGTAAACACACATTTAAAGAAAGAGTTGAATAGGCCGTTAAACACACATTTAAATAAAGAGTTAAATAGGCAGTTAAACTCACAAACAATAAAGAGTTATATAGGCAGTTAAACACACATTTAACTAAAGAGTTAAATAGGCCGTTAAACACATTTATATAAAGATTAAATAGGTCGTTAAATACACATTTAAATAAAGAGTGAGATAGGCCGTTAACACACATTTAAATAAAGAGGTCGGTAGGTCGTTTAAAAATTTAAATCAAGAGTTGGATAGACCGTAAAGCATACATTTAAATAAAGAGTTAAATAGGCCGTTAAACACACATTAAAATAAAGATTCAGACACGTCATAAGACACATATTTAGATAAAGAGTTAGATACGCAGTTAAACACGCATTAAAATATAGATTAAGATAGGCCGTTAAGCAAACATTTTAATAAAGAGTTAGATAGGCCGTTAAACACACATTGGAATAAAGAGTTAAATAGAGAGTTAAACACACATGTAAATAAAGAGTAAAAAAGGCCATTAAACACACATTTAAATAAAGAGATAAATGCCGTTAAACACATTGAAATAAAGAGATAAATAGGCCGTTAAACACACATTGAAATAAAGAATTAAATCATTCGTCAAACACATTTTAATAAAAAGTTTAAAAAAAGAGTTAAATAGGCCGTTAAACACACATTTATATTAAGGGTTAGAAAGGCCGTTAAACACAAATTTAAATACAGAGTTAGGTAGGCCGTTAAACATACATTCCAATAAAGAGATAGATAGTCCGTTGAACACACATTTAAATAAAGAGTTATATACGCCGTTAACACACATTTAAATAAAGAGTGAGACAGGCCATTAAACACACATTAAAACAAAGAGTTAAATAGGCCGTTAAACACATTTAAATAAAAGTTATATGGGCCGTTAAACACACATTTATATAAAGAGTAAGATAGACCGTTAAACACACATTTGAATAAAGAGTTAGATAGGCCGTTATACACACATTTAAATAAAGAGTTAAATAGACCGTTAAACACACATTTAAATAAAGAGTTATATAGGCCGTTTAACTCATTCAAATTAATAATTAAATAAGCCGTTAAACACACATTTAAATAAAGAGTTATATAGACCGTTAAAAACACACTTAAATAAAGAGTTAAATATGCCGTTTAACTCATTCAAATAAATTGTTAGATAGGCTGTTAAACACACATTTAGATAAAGAGTTAGATAGTCCGTTAAACACATTTCTATAGAGAGTTAAATAGGCCGTTAAACATACATTGAAATAAAGAGTTAGATAGGCTTTTATACATACATTTAAAAAAGAGGTTGGTTAGGGTAAGGGTTAGGGTTAGATAGGCCGTTAAACACATATTGAAATAACGAGTAAGATGGACCGTTAAACACACATTTAAATAATGAGTTAAATAGGCCGTTAAACACACATTTAAATAAATAGTTAAATAGGCCGTTAAATTCATTCAAATAAATAGTTAAATAGGCCGTTAAATTCATTCAAATAAATAGTTAAATAGGCCGTTAAACACACATTTAAATAAAAGTTAAATAGGCCGTTAAACACACATTTAAATAAAGAGTTGGATAGGCCATTAAATACACATTGAAATAAAGAGTTAAATAGGCAGTTTAACTCATTCAAATAAATATTAAATGCGCCGTTTAACACACATTTAAATAAAGAGTTAAATAGGCATTAAACACTGTTTTAAATAGTTAGTTAGGCCGTTAAACATAAATTTAAATAAACAGTTAGATAGGGCGTTAAACAGACATTTAACTAAAGAGTTAGATAGGCCGTTAAACACACGTCAAAATAAAGAGTAAGATAGACCGTTAAACACAAATTTAAATAAAGAATTAAATAGGCCGTTAAACACACATATGAATAAAGAGTTAAATTTGCCGTTACACACACATTTAAATAAAGAGTTAAATAGGACGGTAAACACACATTGAAATAAAGAGTTAAATAGACCCTTAAACACACATTTAAATAAAGAGCTAGCTAGACCGTTAAACACAATTAGATAAAGAGTTAGAAAGACCGTTAAACACACATTTAAATAAAAAGTTGAATAGGCAGTAAAACACACATTT
Source organism: Euprymna scolopes (assembly GCF_053919585.1). Taxonomy (NCBI): domain Eukaryota; kingdom Metazoa; phylum Mollusca; class Cephalopoda; order Sepiida; family Sepiolidae; genus Euprymna; species Euprymna scolopes. The sequence continues at coordinate 16,816,692 of NC_136522.1, read as the reverse complement.
AAATAAAGAGTTAAATAATCCGTTAAACACACATTTAAATAAAGAGTTAAATAGGCCGTTTAACTCATTCAAATAAATAGGTAAATAGGCCGTTAGACACACATTTAAATAAAGTTAAATAGGCCGTTAAACACACATTTAAATAAAGACTTAGATAGGCCGTTCAACACATTGAAATTTTGAGTTAAATAGGCCGTTTACCACATTTAAATGAAGAGTTTAATAGGTCGTTAAATTTAAATAATGAGTTGAATAGGCCGTTAAACACACAATGAAATAAAGAGTTAAATAGGCCGTTAAACACTCATTGTAATAATGAGTTAAATTGGCCGTTAAACACATTTAAATAAAGAGTTAAATAGGCTGTTAAACACATTTAAATAAAGAGTTTAATAGGCCGATAAACACATTGAAATAAAGAGTTAGATAACACACGTACATATTATAACAAAAGTAGTATTTTTCTCACTTTTTAATCGAAAAAAATATTATTGATCTTGTGTTATCAGATCAGGCAGTCTGACGACATTTGTTTTAAGTGCACCAAGTATGGATGTTATTTTTGTTTTCCCTTTTCAAAACTCAATCGTTTTCTGCAAAGACCAAAAAACAAGCACAACAATATTCCCCTACAGAACAACCATACCAAACACCATAAATACATATTTTAAGATATAAAGAACTTGAAGCATGAAATCCTGTATCAAAATGATTGGATTCAGCTTTTAATAATTTGAAAAGAGTTGATATGCCGTAAAACAAAACAACCAACTTAAAAACACTTTGAATAAATACTTAAAGAACTTTACCAAAATCACTGGATTTAGCATTCGATTACTTGAAAACCGTTGATATGATTTAATACAAAGCAAACCAAAATTGTTGCTAAACGTTTTTATGTTTAAACTTCTCAATATATTCAAACCGGACACCATAAATATATATCTGAACAGATAGAGCACTTGAAGTATAAAAAGTTTTACGGAGATGATACAAAGAACTTGAAAAACAAATATTTACCAAAATGGCTGGAGTCAGCATTCAATAATCTCAAAATAGTTGAAATGTCTTAATTTTAGACGAACCAACCAAATCGTTTAGGATAATTTCATGCAAAAGTCAACAATTGTTGCAAACAGGCTTTTTTATGCTTAAACTTCTCAATATCTTCAAATATGTATAAATTTCTTACATCAATTGAAATGAATGGCTCTCGTCTTGGGGAGGCTCCATGTTTTGACAAGCTTTTGAGATTGATCTTTACTCCTGATCTAAAATGGAACACGTATATTAAATCCGTTGCTGAGGTCGCCAGAAAAATGGTGGGGTCCTTCTATCAATCCAATAGATATCTACCTGCTGATGCAATTCTCTACCTGTATAAGAGCCACATACGTCCACTGATGGAGTATTGTTGCCACATCTGGGCAGGAGCTGCTAGAAAGACTTATCCTGCCTTGACAGAGTTCAAAATAGACTTCGTAGCCTAGTAGGGGTGCCCTTTTCTCTTCCCTTTAATCTCTCTCTCTCTCACAGAAGAGACGTTGCGAGCCTGTCTCTGCTTTATCCTTATTTTAATGGCAAGTGCTCGTCTGAGCTCCAATCTATGGTCCCCTCCCGCCAAACATTTACGAGAAACACTCGTCTAGCTGTAAACACTATCAATAATGTCCCCCACTCTTTATCTGTGCCTAAAACCAAACATAGATTCCATGAACAAAGCTTTTATTATTAGAACTGCACACCTGTGGAACTGTCTTCCGTTTGTCTGCTTTCCAGCTCACTACAATATGGCCATCTTCAAGTCCAATGTAAACAAGTTCTTGATGAGACGTTCCCCTTAAGTAATCCAATTTACCAAATTTACACTTCTAACGATTATTATGATATTGTCTCTTTGACTACTGTACATTCTTTAACCCTTATCCTCGAGTGGCTTCTGGGTCTTGATAAGCGGTGATTCCTTTGTAGAAAAAAAAATTTGATTTTAATTTATTCTAGTCATTTTATTCCACGATTTTTTGGCACGGTTCCCAGTGCTCCTATAATTACTGGTATAACCGTAGTTATTGCTGGCTGACAGCTGGAACAATAAATTAGAATCTGTTTTGTTCCGATCATTACGGGCACTTAACAAACGCTATTATCATCTCAATTAAGAATTCTTGATGTGATTTTTTAGTTGTATGTTTAGAATGTCGTCCAATTCAAACGAAGATATACTTATTTCCCGCTGCGTCAAGGGCAAAAGGCAACTGTAGAGATTATAAATAAGAAAGTATATACATGCTTCCAATATCACAGAGATGAAGAAACTAACTTGTGTTGCTGGTTAATTTTGGTAGAGGAAAGGTTTTTGTTAACAAAAAAAAAAAAAAAAAAAAATGGCGCCGGAGAAGAAATCCTTCATATATGAGTGTCCTTGCAAAAGTAAAACCTCCTATTTTTTTTTAACTAAAAAAGAGTTGAAGAGCTACGAAGACAGGAGTCATACCATAAAAACAAGCGACGGTTTCTGCTCCAGAATTTATATTTCTACATAGTCTTTATCATTGTCAATGTTCTTTTTTTCAGCAATAAACGATACACGATGGATATGCAAAAGCGCCCAGAGCATGCTTTCTCATACGAGGGTCATTCTAAAAATAGAGCCTCCTATTTTTAACTCAAAACGTCGAATAGCTACGAAGATGGGAATAGTACCATTAATCATTTAATAACTTGAAAAATAAAAATATTTACCTCCTATTTCTTTTCACTCAAAAAGTTAAAGATGTTGCAATATTTTTTTTATCTAATGAAGGGTATGGTCGTTGACAGTCGAAAGATTCTATTTATGAACGATGCTGCTAGGAACTGACAAATCAAATTAATTCACGTTCTGCTGCCAACCAATCAGAAACCAAAATTGCTCCATAAAAATTCAATCTTTTCTGTAGCAACCTTGCATGTGTTTTCTTCGTGTCAACACGGGAAGAATCTTTTGCTCTGTGGCTTCAAACTCAAGAACTGTCTACTGAGAACCAGTCACCTCCAGGATTTGTATAGAACAACTGTCCATCGGAAACTGTTCTGACACTAAACACGGCTTTCAACTTAAGAGGTTATGGTCCCAGAACACGATTGAATTTTGAAAAGGGAAGACAAAAATAATTTCCATGTTTAGTGCACTTTAAGTCTGGAAACCAATGTCGTCAGACAGCCTGATCTGATAACACCAGAGCAATATTATTTGCACAAAGTTTTTTTTTTTTTTCGGTTAAAAATTGAGAAAAATACTAGTTTTATTATAATAGGTGCGTGTGTTATCTAACTCTTTATTTATCTAGTGTTCGTGTGTGCGCGTGAGTATTACATATAATTCACGTGACATTTTTTTTACACGGTGGTCACTATTATCAAGGCCCGGAAGCCATTCAGGAATAAAGGTTATTGCAAGTACAGTACGTTAGTGTGGAGATTTGAAAGTGTTTACTTAAGGGGGCGGTTCATTAGGAATTTGTTAACGTTGGACTTGAAGACATCCAAGTTGTAGTCAGGTGGGAAACAGGCAGACGGAACAGAGTTCCACAGGCGTGCAGTTCTAAGAAAAAGCTTTGTTCATGGAATCCACGTTTTGATTTAGGCACAGATAAAGAGTGGAGGAAATTTTTCACAGTGGATTCAGCTAGACGGGTGTTTTTCGTGAAAGATTGGCGAGGGGGGGGCCAGAGATTGGAGTTCAGACGAGCACTTGCCATGGAAATAACGATAAAACAAGGATAGGCTCGCAACGTCTCTTCTGTGGGAGAGAGGTTGCAGGGTAGAGAAAAGGGCATCTCCCACTAAGCCACGAAGTCTATTTTGTACTCTGCCAAGGCAGGATAGGCTGTTTTTAGCAGCTCCTGCTCAGATATGGCAGCAGTATTCCATCCTTGGACGTACTTGGCTTTTATATAGATAGAGAATTGCATCAGTAGTGAGATATCTTCTGGAGCGGTAGAAGGATCCCACCATCTTTCCAGCCTTCTCACTTCTAGAGGATTAGCCAACGTCTTAGAGAGCTGTGTTCAGTTCAAAGGAAACGCTTCAGGACGATGCATATTCTTTATTCACTCCCAGACATCTCCTCACAGCAGAATCTTGGCTTGTGGGTTCTCTGCATCAATTTGGAGACTAATTTTGGGTCTAAACGAGTTTTTGTACTCGTTTTTTCTTTTTTAAATCTTTCTACTTTTTTTTTTATTGATGAGCAGGCACATTAACAAATCGAAATTGAAATTGTTCACTACAACCTGCGTACATATTTCTATTACTTTTGCGCATGTGCAAATTCATCCATTACGGCACAATCACGTTGACACACTGGTTCTCGACTGATCACTGAAGTTAAGCAACGTTGAGCCTGACCAGTACCAGATGGGTTACCATTTGGGAATGCGAGGCACTGTATATTCTTTCTAGGAAGATTTAGGCGTGATGCTAACACCCTTACTCCGAAAAAAGAACTCGCTACAAAAACATCTAAAAGTTGTGGATGGCCTGTGCCCCTCCAGGGGCTCAAGGCTGTATAATCACCATAATTCTCAATGGACTTTTGCCAGGAATTCAATGAGACACCTCTGCTTCTGACGCACAGCCCTGAAAGGGGTTGCTTTCTTAGAGTTTCATACCGTCAATATCTGCAAAAGAGGGATTAAACATTCAGGTTATAAATGCATAAGTTTAGTCATCATAACAATGCAATTTGCAATTCCCCTCTGAATAGAAAATAGGAAACATTGTTTTTGGAACGCTCCTTGTATTATTTATTTGGCATTTAGTGATATCATAGATTTTTTTTTTGTCAGTCGCGTCATGCGTCTACACCACATTTTTTTTTTTACAAGGAAGTCACTATTTATCAAGTCCCGAAAGCCACTCGAGGTTAAGAGTTAAGGAGTGTACGGAGGTCATCGGGACAACAGCGTGATACACATTAGTAGTTGAAATTAAGTATAGTTTTATTATTCGTGGGGGACTTTTTTATACATAGGAGTCATCACTTACCAAGGCCCCGAGACCACTCGAGGATGAGGGTTATTGAGTGTACAGCAGTCAATGGGATAATCGTAGTAATCGTTAGTAGTGAAAATTTGGTAAATTGGATTACTTAAGGGGACGGTTCATCAAAAATTTGTTTACGTTGGACTTGAAGACTACCAAGTTGTAGTCAGCTGGAAAACAGACAAACGGAAAACAGTTTAGCAGGCGTGCAGTTCTAAGGAAGACGTCTCAACAAGAACTTGTTTACATTGGACTTGAAGAGGACCGTACTGTAGTCAGCTCGAAGCAGGCCAGCGAAACAGAGTTCCATAGGCGGGCAGTTCTAGTAAAGAAGCGTTGTTCATCAAATCTGCGTTTAAATTTAGACACAGATAGAGAGTGGGGGGAATTGTTGATAGTGGTTTTAGTAAAAGAGTGTTTTTTGTAAATGTTTGACGGGGGGGGGGCATAGATTGAAGCTCGAGCACCTGCAATGATAAATGAAAAAAGTACAGATACAGGCTTGCAACGGCTCTTCTGTGGGAAATACGTTGCAGAAAACAGAAATTGGTATCACCCACTAGATTTCGAAGTCTGGTTTTAAACTTTGTCAAGACAGGAAAAAGTAATCTGAGCTACTTTTGCCAAGATGTGGCAACAGTACTCCATTTTAGGACGTACTTAGCTCTTGAACATGTAGAGGATTGTATCAGTGGTGACATATCTACTGGAGCAGTAAAATGATCCAACTATAAAATATATTAAGGATAAAATTGAGCTTAATCTATCTATCTATAAAAGTGAAAATGCGCGCGTGTGTGTGTGTCTATGTGTGTGTGTGTCTATGTATGTCTATCTATGTACATTTCCCTACCAAATAACTATGTAAATTTTCAGTCTACAGACTCAGATTTGACATAAGGGGTATAGAGATTTGGGAAAATCTTTTTAATCGGTTTCGGCCAGAAATTTGGCTGTCAAGGGGTCAAAGTTCAACGATTTGACCTTTGAAAACTCTACCAAACTGCTTCGACAATTTTAGGTCTAAACACTTGAAATTTTAGATGTAGGTTACTTGGACATGGATCTAACTTTATAATTTGATTTGAGCCAATGTTAAGGGGTCAGAATTGGGGTCAAAATTAAAAAAATGACCTCTGCGATCTCTACCGAATTACTCAGCAAGATTTTTAATGTTTTTTTTTGCTGAAAATTTGGCTTCGTCAAAGTTAAAAGGTGGACCTTTGCGGTTTAGCCAATTTTGGGTCTAAACACTTGAAATTTTAGATGTAGGTTACCTGGACATGGGTCAAACTTTTGAATATTTGAAATTTTACATAAAGGGTATTCAGATATGCAGCAAGCTTTTTAATTAGTTTTTGGGCGAAAATTTGGTTGCCAAAAGGTCAAAGTTTACAGAGTTGACCTTTGCAGACTCTACCAAACTCCTCCGCCAATTTTGGGTCTAAATACTTGAAATTTTAGATGTAGGTTACTTGGACATGGGTCAAACATTTAAGTTTGATTTGAGCCCAAAAGAATAAATTTTAAGGGGTCAAAATTTGGGCCAAAATTAAAAACATTGACATCTGCGGTCTCACCAAATTTTCTCTATAGTAGTTAAGAGGAGCCTATCATATAGAAAGGTATTACCATACGTATTCACCCTTTTTAATATATACATATGCACATAAAGTTAGGAACAGTAGACAGGGCCCGAGCAATCCCGGGCGGAACTGCTAGTCTATTATATATATAAAAGTGAACGTGTGTGTGTGTGTGTGTGTCTGTGTACATTTTCCAACGCAATAACTCTGTCAATTTTCAGTCTACACACTCAAAATTTAATATACAGGGTATTGAGATGTGGGAAAATCTATCTGATCGATTTTCAGTCTGAAATTTGGCTGTTAAGGAGTCAAAGTTCAACGATTTGACATTTGAGAACTCTACCAAACTACCCCGCCAATTTTGGGTCTAAACACTTAAAATTTTAGATATAGGTTCCTTGGGCGTGGATCTACCTTAATAACTTGATTAGAGCCCAAAATAATAAATGTTAAGGGGTCATAATAGGGGTCAAATTTAAATAAATTGGCCGCTTTTTTTCTTTTTGCTCAAAATAAACCTCCAAACAAGCCGGGCTGAAATGATAGTACATCTATAAAACTGCTCTGTCAATTTTCAGTCTACAGACTCGAGATTTGAGAAAATCTTTTTAATCGGTTTTCAGCCAGGAATTTGGCTGTCAAGAAATCAAAGTTCAACGATTTGACCTTTGAAAACTCTACCAAACTCCTCCGCCAATTTTGGGTCTAAACACTTGAAATTTTAGATTTAGGTTATTTGGACATGGATCAAACTTTATAATTTGATTTGAACCCAAAACAATAAATATTAAAGGGTCAAAATTGGGGTCAAAATTAAAAAAAAAAATTACCTTTGCGGTGTCTACAAAATTACTAAGCCAATTTTTGTGAAATTTGAAAATTTACATGAAGTGTATTTAGATATAGGGCAAGCTTTTTAATCGGTTTTTGGCTGAAAAATTGGCTGCCGAGGGGTCAAAGTGAAAAAGATTTGATCTTTGTGGTCTATAGCAAACTATTCAGCCAATTTTGGGTGTAAATATCTGAACTGCTAGTTAATTTTAAAGTAGTAAAATATGCACATTTTTTTTTTTATATCACATATGTGTAGAACCTCACACATATTTTTTGTGATATAGAAAGTTTCAGTTATCAGATGCCGGAGAAGAAATTTTTCGTGCACTTTTTTTTCTTTTAGCATTTGATGATACAAAACAATGAATTCTTTCGTCAACGTCAGATAGCTGTGCCTGGTATTTTTTTAAATTGAATAATGATCAACGAATACTTCACTCTCCCATATTTATTGTCATCGAAATCGGTGAAATTTCCCATTATTAAAAAACAAAAAACAAATCGATTGATTACGTGCTCTAATTGGGGACACACCGCAGTGCACAGGAAGAATCTTCACATGTCTCCCCACAGCGACTTAGTTCACAATACATTAACTCTGCATTGCAATGTAGAAAACCTACTATCGATTTTATAATAGCTTTTTTTAAAAACGACTTGAATTAAAGTTTAAAATGCAAAAGTTAAGTATTATAGTCCATTTGTATTCTAAGGAGAAACATTTATTTCGAACGCACACATGTCATATCAAAGAACCTACTTTTGATTTTTATATGCCGGGCCTTTCTGTTTGTGCGGTGATAATGTCTTGAATTAAAGTTTAAAATGCAAAAGTCAAGTATCATGGTCCAGTTGTGCTCTAAACAGAAATATTCATTTCAAACGCGACCTTGTTATATCAAAGAACTTACTGTTGATTTTCATAAGATGGTCCTTTCTGCTTGTGCGGTCATAAAATTTCTGAACTTGTGATTTATTACTGCATAAGCTGATAAATGGTCAAAATCGCCTGTTCCTTCTTTCATCGGATTTTTTCGATTATCGATTATCGATTATCGATACTTAGGAGGTTCTGATATAAAACCTATCTAAGAACACTGACAAAGTAAGGCATATAAGGCACAGTTGTGTGTAATTCATTTATTTATTACGGACTATTATCCTCATCGTTTTTAGTTGTTGTTTCACGACGTTTCGGCCAACTATTCCTCTGGACTTCGTCAGGTGGTAACCGGGACGGGATAGGAACTCTGAAACTCTTAACTGCATTCTCAGCAATTACTGTCTTCCATAGTTGTTTTTCCAGAGGCTTTCATAGATTTTAGGCCAGAGGCTTAGTTGGCCAAAGCGTGGTGAGACAAAAAACAACTATGGAAGGCAGTGATTGCTGAGAATGCACTTAGGAGATTCGGAGTTCCTATCTCGTCGTGGTTACCTCAACAAACTCACCTTTTTTTCTACGCATTCAAACAATCTGAGCTCAATGCGTCATTTAACAAGTCTGGCAACGATACTCACAGGTATAATTGGCAATATTGGCAATAATAATGTCTAGATTAAGTATCCAAGATGAGAATAATCCAATTATTCAAAAGATGTGTGTGCGTGTTTGAGTGTGTATGTGTTTGTTTGTGTGTGTGTGTTTGTTTGTTTGTGTGTGTGTTTGTTTGTTTGTGTGTTTGTGTGTGTGCTTGTGTTTGTGTGTGCGTTTGTTTGCTTGTGTGTTTGTGTGTGTTTGTTTGCTTGTGTATTTGTGTGTGTGTTTTTGTTTGTTTGTGTGTGAGTTTGTTTGTTTGTGTGTGTATGTGTTTATTTGTTTGTGTGTGTGTTTGTGTATGTGCTTGTTTGTGTGTGTGTTTGTTTGTTTGTGTGTGAGTTTGTTTGTGTGTGTGTTTGTTTGCTTGTGTATTTGTGTGTGTTTGTTTGTGTGTGTGTGTGAGTTTGTTTGTTTGTGTGTGTGTTACAATGTGGTGTGTTTGTGTTTGTTTATTTGTGTGTTTGTGTGTGTGTTTGTTTGTGTGTGTGTTTGTTGGTGTGCGTGTGTGTTTATTTGTTTGTCTGTGCGTTTGTGCGTGTGTGTTTGTTTGTGTGTGTGTTTGTGTGGTGTGTGTGTATGTGTGTGTTTGTGTGTGTGCATTATTTCACGCATTCAGATTTATGTATCAATTGGCAGTATTTACTTTCACTGTGCTCAATACGTAATAGTAAAGCTAGGTAACAAGTTATGAAAATATGTATCGTAATTAAGCTACACAGAATTTCCGCATATCATCTTCGTAGAGAATCGTCAGGTTAAAATGCATTTCAGCCTGACAAATTCCTATGGGGATGAAACGCACACGGTTTTGTATAGGTTCCTTTTTCGTCCAATCTGAGAATAATAGTGGGAATAATTCCATTAATGCAAATTATCTTCTGCAATATTCTTCGAAGTATATTTTCTTATGTTTGTTAGCTTAATTTTTGTATTTTGTGTTGCCCCCTCCCACGAAAATAAGAAAAATAACAGTAACAATGATTTTATTTAGTAGACATCGAATTCGTGAGAAATGGCGCCACTGTTTGTTATTGTGTTGGCTGATTCGACTTAACTTTTCTTTTTCCAAAAAATGTCTTGGCATTTTGTCATTATAAATAGGAAAACTCTAAAGTTACTGATTCAGGGCGGGAGCATGGGTGGCGGTGAGGCGATTAGCAAAATACAAATGAAATCCGACTTTTGTTTTCTTAACATTAAAACACAAACTAAAAGTACTTCAAACTACAAAACAGTGAAGATGAAGGAACGTCTGCACGTGGGTGGGTGTTTTTTTTTTCACTAAAGTGTTAATCACTTATTAAGGCCAAAATCCACTCGAGTATAAAGGTTAATAAGATGGATGGGTGTGAGATACTAATATAGGATTGAAACTGATTGATGAAAAAATTACTTACGATTAATTTTATTACTTTATATATGTATTGACTCTACTGGACTATTCGGTTTCACTCTTTGGGGGGCAGAGATGGTGTAATGGGGTGGGGGTGGGGGTGGGTGTATAGAACTTATAGGTATGCAGCTTCAGTGTTCTTGTTTCCTGTAGCGTTTCATGTGTTGTCTCTGCATCAGTTTGTCTGGTCTGTGGGTATGGTTCATGTGTGCTAGTCTTCACATTCAAGGGTTTTCCTTAATATTTCAGCTATTTTCATTATTACTATTCGTTGTATTTTTCCAGACATTCCTCCGATTCCAATTTCTCCCATTCGCCATTTTTGATACTTCATTATATTACAGTTTACAATTTTCGTAGTTTCTTTCTAAGAAAATGGGTAGAATCCAGCTGAAAATAAATTGTATATAGGCTTTACTGACAAAGCTTTCAATAATCTTGTGGAACTCTCTTCCTGCTTACTGTTTTCTATCAACCTATAACCTTGGTATTTTCAAGACTAAAGCCAATGGGCATTTATTGTCTTTGCGATAATCATCTTTTATTCCTGTTAGTGCCTTACATCAAGTGGCTTCATGCATTGTCTGAAGCAATTTCAATAATATGCATACATGTGTAAATGTTGACTGTAATATACAAATGAAAACATGGAAGTGGAATACACGTCTTGGTATTTTTGACAAGTGTTCAATGATGCATATTTTCTTTTTTATCTTGAAATAAAATGGGTCATCATTTATGCTTATGCGTACTTCATGCTAGTTGTAATAGTAAATGGGTAGAATCCAGCTGAAAATAAATTGTATATAGGCTTTACTGACAAAGCTTTCAAAGAAAGATTCAACAGTCATAAATATTCCTTTAATAATATTGTTATATAGGGAGGTTTGAGATATTTTCTTATAAACGAATGAATCATATGTAATATTGTTTAGCCAGAGGATATGCTGTTGTATCAGAGAGTTATCACACGGGTATATATTGCAGTTCATATTTAAGAATGATATATGCGTCATGCCTTCTTTCTTCATGAGTTCCTCTATCTTCCTGCTGAGCTCTGTAGCAAAACATGATATGACCAAACTCATCCAATTGAGACATGTGTTCTTCCTTCTTTTGTGAAACCACAAAACAGCACTTTATATTTTTATAATATAAATTTATTTCAGTTGTCTCAAATGGTTTCACAAGGTCTGCATTTCATCTACATGCTTCTTCTTCCCAGCCCGCTTACTGGGCGTCTGTTCTCACCGTGACTAAGTTCTCAACTCCCATCTGTTCACTCTCGTGATCAATTCCAGCTCCCTGGCTCTTCGACTGACTAAAACTCCCAACCTCAGTTCCGGTGACGTAACCGATTAAACGACACGTCTCATAAACGTGACCTTTCCATGTCTGCATGCTCAAGGTTATTAGCTATTAACCTAACTAATTTGTATAAACATCTTCAGCTAAAATCCATTGTTACACTTAATTTTATAAACAATAAATAACCCCCAATATAAATTATTTTAAGAATATCATTGAATAGATAGATAGATAGACAGATAGAGCGATAATAACTAATTAACTTTTAATTGTGTTAATTATTCAACAATAAAATAACTTGCGCAGTATTTCTGGCACTATAATGTAACGTTGTTATTACTTTTAAAATATAACAAACACTGTATAAAGAGACTTACATAGAAAATAAGACTTTGACACTAACGTTTTATATGAAAGAAAAAGTTATTTATTTGTTTCGGTTTTACACGGAAGTCGCCGACATGTATTTACAACACTACACAATATGTTTCCCTTTGTCTTTCTCTTTCTTGTCAGATAGCAGTCCTTATTATCCGAAGGCCAACTTATTTTGGATAAGATTTTCTCTCTTGTCTCTTCTAACTTCGGTGCTCTGTCCCTCCGCAGTGCTTTTTCTACCGCCTTTCCTCCCTTTCGGTCTTACCTCTCTCATAGTGTCGATTAATATTCTTTAAAATTTAAATGTCAGTGTTGTGCCATCTATGTAGGTAAGACAACCCAGTATCTTCAGGTTCGAATCGCTCAACATATACCTCGTTCGATCCGAGATCATAAGCCTATATCTGGGGGCTCCCAATTAGTAGAATCGGCTATTGGTCAACACCTAGTGGGTAAAAGGGGATGTGGTTCTGCATTCTCTCCGGAGTGTTTTTCTGTTCTAAACAGAGGACATACTAAGTTCCACCTGGATGTCCTCGAAGCATTTGCTATCAATTCTAGCCCCCCTACTTTGTGCAAGCAGAGGAACCTTTGGTTACAGTTAGAATTATTTAGGTAGACCCATAATGTTAGGTTGCGTGGTTTTCGTTGTGAATTTTTTGCCCTCTCCCTTTCTCGCTGTCTGTAAGTTTTTACAAATATCTGATTACACCTCCTGATTTTCTTTTAATCCACTTATTTATTTTATTCAAGTATATATATATATATATATATATATATATATATATATATATATATATATATATATATATATATATATATATATATATAACTATAATCTTCATTTGTGTGTTCAACCCCTCCCTATTAGACTATTAGAATCATTTACAGATATTTCCACCGCTTGGATATATATCACCAAAATGGACTACGAAAATGCTCTTTTACATTTTAAACACATCTTAAGTATATATATATATTATTCCTTAATTGGAATTTTTTATTTTTTTATTTTTGAGATGAGCATCTTAAGTATATTCTAAATATTTTACATTTTAAATACTTTCTGAAAACGACGCTTCACAGAACGTCTGAAACGCGTTAAAACTAATCCAATGATTTAAAAGCATTATTACAATGATATAAACATATTTTTTTTAATGAAAAATCAAAACACGGAATAATAAAATAATGTTAAAAATACATACACATTGTTGGTGACCTCTCTCATTTAAATATACATCTTTCTCTCATTGGAATTTCTGAAACCATTTTATATATATATATATATATATATATATATATATATATATATATATATATATATAATACAAACACTACCGTGTTTGAATATATGGGTAAGTGGTAGTTATTTAGAACTGCTTTAAAGCTTCACCGCTCACTCATTTTCGACCAATTTCAAACAATTATTACAGTTTATAGATCACCTACTCAGTTATATTGTGGGAAACAATTTTAATTTTCGTTCAGTAAAACAAAAGTTATGACGAATTTTCTGGTGTTCAAAATCGTAAAAATATATAAGGAGGTGAGCGACGCTTTTATGACTAGTTTCCATAGCAACCAGATCATTTCACCGAATACCGTTACTACTAATTCACTGCTGTTGCAAAAAGAGAAGAAATGAAACAGAGAGAATAAAAGCATGAAAGGGAGATAATTGGGGGATTTTATTGAAAGCAGACGAGTGCCGTACATCGTTATTACATATGTGTTTATAGGGGTAAAAATAAGACTGAAATTAAATGAAGAAAAATTGAAGGTAGGACAGTTCAGTCTGCTAGTCAGAGGGAGAGTTGGAGTTAGAGTTCTTTGGAAGCGAAGGAAAGAACATTAATGTATATCACAAAAGTGAATTCCTGACGTCATCATCATTCGACCGGTCCAATGAAAGAATCACCATCGATAGCCAGCAGAGATCAGGAAAATCAGTCAGTGGTCAGCTGCCCCTTTGGAAGCGAAAGGTAGAAAAATTAAACTATGTAGAACAAATGTGAATTCCTGACGTCATCATCATTCGACCGGTCCAATGAAAAAAGAATTATCATCGATATTTGTAACTGTTGTCTTCGTGTCGTCATTCCACAAATTGAAGGTAATGTGTTAATCATTTTAATATGAACTTTGTGTAATCCTTACAAGAAATGTATTTCTCTTCCTCTCTAATATATGTTATAAGAATCAACAGAACTGTATAAATGTCTCTCCCCCTCATTATTGTTATATATATATATATATATATATATATATATATATATATATATATATATATATATATATATACTCGGGTTTTTTTATATTCAAAAGTAATGGACTAATGAATTCAACGAAGTTGTTAGATAGTGCTCAATAAAAAGAGCTGATAATACTTGTTTATTGTTATATAAACATGCTCACATCCCGCTGCTACAAATAGCCACTTGTTTCAATCAAACAACAGATATCATCAGGCAGCGACTTGACTATTCAAAAGTTCAATGAATAATGGATTTTTATTTTAGGTAGGAACTCTTCAGAAGTTGGAGTTAAAAAACTTAAAACACAGAACTTTAATTAAATAAAAAAAGTAAAAAGGGAGAGGCAATTTAAATAAAGTTAAAAGATTACAATGGGGAGAGAGTGATTGAGAAGAGAAAAAAAGGAATAGAGACAGAGATAGAGAAAGAAAATAGAGAGAAAACAAAGAGAGAATATATATATATATATATATATATATATATATATATATATATATATATGATATGGAGAAGAAAAGAAAAAAGATATAAATGGTTATTATAAAGAGAATAAGAACTAGAAGGAAAAGGAAAGAATAATGAGATCTAGTTAAATAGAGAAAGAGAGAAAGTAAGAATTTGACAGTATATAGAAAAAGAAAAAGAAAAAGATCTGCCTGTCAACCAATTTATGAACAATTATACAATTCAGTAATGAAACATATTATTACAAATACAAACAGAAGATACAATCCAAGCGTCAGAAATGAACGTGTCAAAAAAGGCAGTGAATGTATTCAGCTAGCATATTTATCCTCTTACATACGTCCACGAGTAAAATCAACGCAATTCAAACATACGTCTACCATTAATTAGGTCTTTTATGCTAAATGATATAAGTTTAAAGTTTTCGCGTTTTTATTAGATAAATATATGAATAAAAGAAGAAAATAATGATAAAACAATATTAAAATTATTATTAATAACAATAAACATAATAGTAATGATAATTATAATAATAATAATAATAATAATAATAATAATAATAATAATAATAAAAACAGAATAAAATTAATATTTATTATCTTTTTAATATAACATATTTAGCCATAAGAGGGGATTAAATAGATTAAATAGGTCCAATAATTATAAATAAAAAACTACTAATATTTATGTATATAAAAAGAATACAATACAAATATGTATATACACACACACACACACACACATATATATCCATATATACACACACACATACACACACACACATATATATATATACATATATATATACATATACATGCACATAAGTAAAGGTGTAACTATACAATAAGTTGGAAGTTTAAGCTATTTAAGTATAGATATAAAGTCATATTAAATCACAAAATAATACATTCAAGACCAGATTATTAATAACACAGATACAAGTACACTTACCTATAAATATATAAATATATTCAGGCAAAAGAACTAATTAAATCAACGAAATACTCAAAAGTAGCGACGCACAGGTAGATAGTACCCAAATTAAAAATAATAAGATACATATGTATATACCCACAGAGAACCAACCGACATACAAATAAGCATATATATATATATATATATATATATATATATAATCTTATGTATACACATACATACAAAAATACACAAATATATGCACACAATCATATACTATCAAATTAAATCAACATATAAACTAAATCTATGGATTAACACAGCGGATACAATTAAATGGTTTTCCAATATACATAATAAAAAGAATTGTACTTTCTTACAATTCGATATTGTGAATTACTATCCCTCCATATCTAAGGAACTATTCGAAGAGGTGATGGAGTTTGCTAAACTCCTGTCTGATATAAAAGACACTGAAATTGAAATTATACGGACATGTAGAAATACTACATTAATTAGTGGAAATGATCAGTGGTTGAAAAAAGATCATAATGACCTGTTTGACATTTCCATGGGGTCTTTGGATTCGGCTGAAATGACAGACTTAGTAGGTCTATTCATACTATACAACTTAACCAAAGACATCAATGTCATGGATATAGGCTTGTATCGTGATGATGGACTGATGATCATCAAGGAATCCAACGGCCCTAAATGTGAAAGAACCAAAAAGATTATCTTAAATGAATTCCGTAGAATTAAATTAAAATTGGATATTATATCAGATGTTAAAACTGTAAATTTTTTGGATGTGAACTTTGATTTAAGGAAAGGCATCTACCAACCATATAGGAAGGAAAACTCAAACCCAATTTATGTACAATCAATTTATGTACTATCAAATCACCCAAAATCTATCATTAGGCATATCCCCAAATCCATTAGTAAAAGAATCAGTGACAATTCTTCCAATCTTGAAACATTTAATAAACATAAATATTTCTATAACAGGGCCCTTAAGGATAGTGGATACAAAAACACCCAAATTGAGTTCATAGAACCAACACACCCAAACACAAATACAAATAGAAACCGTAAGAGAAAAATCCTGTGGTACAATCCCCCATTTAATCTGAAACTTAAAACAAATCTAGGAACGAAATTCTTAAACTTAATTAAAAAGCACTTCCTATTAATAATATACTACATAAAATTTTCAATAAAAATACAATAAAACTTAGTTATAGCTGTAATGAAAACCTTGAAAAAATAATTAAAAAACATAATAACAAAATATTAAACAAAAATAGCACACCCATTGCTACCGAAAGTTGTAACTGTAGAATTAAATCAAAATGCCCTCTTAAAGGAAATTGTCAAATTACTTCTGTAGTGTACCAAGCAACTATTTCTACTAAGGAAAATCCAAATGAAAAAAAATATTACATAGGAATGACAAATAACAATTTTAAAGAAAGATTTACCGGTCACAAGTGCTCTTTTGAAAATAATGAGTACAAAAATAGAACTTCCTTGTCTAAATATTACAATGAACTAGTAGAACAAGGTTACTCCCCAATAGTAAATTGGAAAATTTTAAAGAAAGCGAAAACCTGTTCATCTTTAAACTCGCCTTGCTACCTATGTCTTTATGAGAAATTATTTATACTTACTTTTAGAGAAAGAGATAAATTATTAAATAAGAAGCACGAAAATTCAATTAATTGCAAACATTATAAAAACCATCTTTTAAGTAATTTAGTTTAGATATAAAATTTAAATAAATTAAAAATTGTCACTGATTTCTATATTTTATTAAAATACTATTAATATACTTTCTCCTCTCCTGATTTCATTCTTTACTTCTCCTATCTTATATACCTGTGTGTCTATGTGTATATGTATGTGTCTATGTATTTATTTTATGACCGTGTGTACTTAGATCTATATATTTCTATATTATTTGGTATACCCTCCCATGTTTATTCAATCCATTTGAATGTTTCTATGTGTGTATGCATCTATTTGTACTCTTGCCAAATTATTTGTATTCTTATGTATTTCTATATATATAATTTATGTAAATTATACATATTTATGTGTGAGTATATATATGTGTGTGTGCGTTGTTGTTTATTAGTATATGATTGTGTGCATATATTTGTGTATTTTTGTATGTATGTGTATACATAAGATTATATATATATATATATATATATATATGCTTATTTGTATGTCGGTTGGTTCTCTGTGGGTATATACATATGTATCTTATTATTTTTAATTTGGGTACTATCTACCTGTGCGTCGCTACTTTTGAGTATTTCGTTGATTTAATTAGTTCTTTTGCCTGAATATATTTATATATTTATAGGTAAGTGTACTTGTATCTGTGTTATTAATAATCTGGTCTTGAATATATTATTTTGTGATTTAATATGACTTTATATCTATACTTAAATAGCTTAAACTTCCAACTTATTGTATAGTTACACCTTTACTTATGTGCATGTATATGTATATATATATATGTATATATATATGTGTGTGTGTGTATGTGTGTGTATATATGGATATATATATGTGTGTGTGTGTGTGTATATACATATTTGTATTGTATTCTTTTTATATACATAAATATTAGTAGTTTTTTATTTATAATTATTGGACCTATTTAATTTATTTAATCCCCTCTTATGGCTAAATATGTTATATTAAAAAGATAATAAATATTAATTTTATTCTGTTTTTATTATTATTATTATTATTATTATTATTATTATAATTATCATTACTATTATGTTTATTGTTATTAATAATAATTTTAATATTGTTTTATCATTATTTTCTTCTTTTATTCATATATTTATCTAATAAAAACGCGAAAACTTTAAACTTATATCATTTAGCATAAAAGACCTAATTAATGGTAGACGTATGTTTGAATTGCGTTGATTTTACTCGTGGACGTATGTAAGAGGATAAATATGCTAGCTGAATACATTCACTGCCTTTTTTGACACGTTCATTTCTGACGCTTGGATTGTATCTTCTGTTTGTATTTGTAATAATATGTTTCATTACTGAATTGTATAATTGTTCATAAATTGGTTGACAGGCAGATCTTTTTCTTTTTCTTTTTCTTTTTCTATATACTGTCAAATTCTTACTTTCTCTCTTTCTCTATTTAACTAGATCTCATTATTCTTTCCTTTTCCTTCTAGTTCTTATTCTCTTTATAATAACCATTTATATCTTTTTTCTTTTCTTCTCCATATCATATATATATATATATATATATATATATATATATATATATATATATATATATATATATATATATTCTCTCTTTGTTTTCTCTCTATTTTCTTTCTCTATCTCTGTCTCTATTCCTTTTTTTCTCTTCTCAATCACTCTCTCCCCATTGTAATCTTTTAACTTTATTTAAATTGCCTCTCCCTTTTTACTTTTTTTATTTAATTAAAGTTCTGTGTTTTAAGTTTTTTAATTCCAACTTCTAAAGAGTTCCTACCTAAAATAAAAATCCATTATTCATTGAACTTTTGAATAGTCAAGTCGCTGCCTGATGATATCTGTTGTTTGATTGAAACAAGTGGCTGCAGCGGGATGTGAGCATGTTTATATAACAATAAACAAGTATATATATATATATATATATATATATATATATATATATATATATATGTGTGTGTGTGTGTGTGTGTGTGTGTGTGTGTGTGTGTGTGTGTGTCCCTGTCGTCTCTCTTTAATATGAATGTCCCCTCATATCTCTTTTAATATGAACTCCGCGTCATCCTTTTAATATGAAGTCCCCTACACAACAATTCCAGTAAAAAATATAATAAATTTATAACTTAAAATATTGCAGCATTAATTATTTTTTTAAAATTCAATCTATAACATTATATTATCAATTCATTATGTTGCAATATTTTAAGTTATGAATTTATTATATTTCTACTATCTACTATATTTATCTTGTCTTTTTTTTCCAGTTTTAACTAGTCCTTCACTTTTCCATGTTAATCATATTACTTTTCATGCTCGCATTTTTCTATTGTAATATATATATATATATATATATATATATATATATATATATATATATATATATATATAATTTTCCCGTTATTTTTCTCCCTCTTTCTTTTATGCCTATTTGAGTCGATTAAACCTCTTCTAAATATGGTCAATTTTTTCGTTATATATATATATATATATATATATATATACATATATATATATATATGTATGTATATATATATATATATATATATATATATATATATATATATATATATACACTTCAGAATAAAATTATCGAACAATCAGCTGGTATTGGAACCTGCGATAATAAGATTTACAATATATTACTGGCAGTAATATTCTATAAGTATTGCTCGATATACAAGATAGAGCAAATAAATAAAGTTTTTTGTGATTCAATATATATACATATATATATATATATATGTGTATATATATATAACAAAAAACTCGACCATATTTATATATATGTGTATATATATATAAATATGGTCTTTTTTTCGTTATATATATATATACCGAAAACAATGGACCATATATATATATATATATATATATATATTTTTAGTTGAGATGGTAATTAATAAAAACTGAATAAATTGCTCAATACTGTTGTAGAGCAAATATGCGTTTTATCTTTTATTACCGTATCTTTCTGTTAAGTTACATTATTGTTTCAACTACCCGGCCGTTTTCATCCCATCATAACGAATATTTCTGTAAAAGTCTGAGGAAGCTACAGACGGCAAAAAAAAAAAAAAAAACGGCCGGGTAGCTGAAACAATAACAATAATGTAACGTAACAGAAAGATACGGTAATAAAAAATAAAACGCATATATATATATATATATATATATATATATATATATATATATATATATATATACTAGCAGGGAACCTGATGTTGCCGGAGATTAAATGAATTGAATGAGAATCTACAGAAATTCCACACTTCCAATACATTTAGTGTCATCGAAATCGGTGAAATCGTACTGTTGTTAATTAAATCAATTAGAGCAGTCGAGTACCTCCAGGGGCACACTCGAAGTAAGAAACACATAACTCCACGCAGTGAATTAGTCCACAAGACATTATTGTCTACATTTCATTGTAAAGAACATAGTGTCGATTTTATACAATCTGTTTATTTGATTGAATTAAATTTTAAAAATTAAAAAATCGAATATAATAGTTCTATAATTTTATACATAGATCCTTGTGTTTATGCGCTGATGAAATTTCTCAAATATACCTGTAACGTTAGGCTGTAAAAACAAAGTTAAGTTTGGTCAAAATCGAACTGTTTCTTCTTTCATATGATTTGTTCGATTATCAGTTATCGATACTTATAGGGAACATTCCGATACAAAACTTATCTGTGAACACTCGCTGATATATGAAGTACATTTGACTGAAATTTAAGAAGAAAAACAATCGGCTAAGAAGTTTTTGAGTGCATAGGAAACTTTCTCTCTGACACACACAAAGTGATATATACATATATATATATATATATATATATATATATATATATATATATATATATATACAAATGTAAACATTTATATTTGGTCGCTAAAACAGTCACCTGTTTTAATCAATGAGCCTTCGGCAGGCGACCCTGAACCATTCGACGCTATAGAAAAAAGTGAAAAGTGAGCTAAAAATCGCCTGGCGAAGTCTCTCTGACTGAAACAGATAGCTGTTTGTAGCGACCAAATGCAACTGTTTATCTTCGAACAAATAATAATAATAATAATAATAATAATAATAATAATAATAATAATAAATATTTTGCTCTTGTTATTGAGCACTATCTAACAACCTCGTTGTATTCATTAGTCCCTACTTTTGAATATTTCTAGGCCGGATTTATATATAAATAATGATTAATAATAACTATATATATATATATATATATATATATATATATATATATATATATATTATTTTTAGAATATAATTATCCACTGACACGTGTTTCGTCGTCCACGACTCATCAGAGTGGACGACAAAACACGTGTCAGTGGATAATTATATTTTAAAAATAATATATATGTCGCTCCCCATTAAAAGCGGGTACCAGATTGGTCAATGGGAAAATTATTCCCAACAAGCATTTAGGTAAAAATGCACTTTCGTATAAATACTTGAATTCATTCAAGAAAGTATCGCTAACAAAAACAAATAAAAACATCTACACACACACACACACACACACACACACACACATATATATATATATATATATATATATATATATATATATATATATATATATATATAATTAATTAGTATAAGATCCCCGATGAAAAAGGGATAATAATAAAATAAAGAAATAAAGAAAAATGTATTAAATAAGAAAACATTATTTGTTAAAATATGATATTCTACGTATGTTCGTGCTAGGCTTGATTTTACAAATGAGTATGCAAGCAAGCCTCTAGAGGTTTGGCATAACGTGCTTTGGTCAGATGAGACCAACATTGACTTGTTTGGCACTCCAAAAACACCGACAGTGTGGAGAAAAAAGGTACTGAATACCAGTCAAAAACACCATTCCAACAGTAAAATTTGGAAGAGGATCCCTTATGATCTTTTTTTTTTTTTTACACAGTGATCACCACTTATCAAGGGCCGGAAGCCACTCAGGGATAAGGGTTATTGCAAGTACATTACGCTAGTGTGGAGATTTGATGAAGTGTTTAATTAGGGGGGCGGTTCATTAGGAATTTGTTAACATTGGACTTGAAGACATCCAAGTTGTAGTCCGGAGGGAATCAGGCAGACAGAACAGAGTTCCACAGGCGTGCAGTTCTAAGAAAGAAGCTTTGTTCATGGAATCCGCGTTTTGATTTAGGCACAGATATAGAGTGGGGGAAATTTTTCACAGTGGATTCAGCTAGACGGGTGTTTTTCGTGAAAGATTGGCGAGGGGGGGGGACCAGTGATTGGAGTTCAGACGAGCACCTGCCATGGAAATAACGATAAAACAAGGATAGGCTCGCAACGTCTCTTCTGTGGGAGAGAGGTTGCAGGATAGAGAAAAGGACATCCCCCACTAAGCCACGAAGTCTATTTTGTACTCTGTCAAGGCATGATAGGCTGTTTTTGGCAGCTCCTGCCCATATATGGCAACAGTATTCCATCCTTGGACGTACTTGGCTTTGGATCTGGGGTTGTTTTAGTGCAGGCGGTGTAGGAAAAACGAAAATAATAAAAGGCAAAATGAATGGAGCACTTTATAGGAGTATCTTGTAGAAAAACTTTAAAGAAAGTGTGAAGTTGCTCAAATTGAAATCAAATTGGATCTTTCAACAATATAACGATTCAAAACATACTGCGAAACTCACACAAAATTGGTTTAATTGCAATAAAGTGAACGTTTTAAAGTGGCCTAGTCAATCTTCCGATCTTAACCCTAAAGAGAATTTATGAGGAGAATTGAAATTACGGGTCCATAGAATAGAACCTTCAAATCTGCGAGAATTGGAGAGAATTTGTGTTGAAGAATGGAATAAAATAACACAAGACACATGTAAAAAGTTTGTAGGAGATTACTCAAAACGTCTGCATGCTTTAATCAACAATAATGGTTATGCTACAAAATACTAGATATTATTTTGTATATGTGTTGTAAACTTTTGCGTTGCTAATTATTGAGGATTTTTTTTCGCGTTGTGTTAAATTATTATTTTTTTTATTTTTCCCATTGTTCCTATCTTAGTTTCAATATATTTTCTATGTTTATAAAAAGTTTCATTACATTTTGAAAGCTAGAAATACAAAAATTCACAGTTTCAAAAGTGTATTTAAAACCTTTGCGGGGAACTGTATATATATATATATATATATATATATATATATATATATATATATATATATATATATATATATATACATATATATACATATATATATATATAAAGTTTCATTACCGTTTGGAAGCTAGAAATACAAAAACTGACAGTTGTTGTGTATTGCAAAACTTTGCGGGGAACTGTATATATATATATATATATATATATATATATATATATATATATATATATATATATATATATATAATTTAATATCAACATTAAATTTCAGGTCCTGGATATAACCTTAAACTATATCCAGTGGTGAGGTCCCAGCTTGCGGGCTTTGGGGAGTGTGGAGCCACCCTTTAATTGCCATTGCTCCCAGGTCCACTCTGACCCGGAGTGGTAGTGCCTGTTACGATCCCAACTATGGGTTAAGTAGAAATCGACTTAAAAACAACAAATATACTCTATTAAACCATTTTTCTTCAAAATCTTTGGATTCGGCATTAAATAACTCGAAAAGGGTTGATATGCCGTAAAACAAAACCAACCAACTATTAAATTTCAAAGATGGCGTAACTAAACATTCAAATTCAAACATGGCGTAACTAAAAGAAAACAATCTCAACGTCGCTTCTGTTTTCGGATTTTGTAATCAAACCTATATTTTTTTATTTTCTTTTAAAGTTTATCAATAGCTATTCTTCTGATGAGTAAGAACGGAAATAATTCGAAAATTGACATAATAAATGGTTCTGCGCTACAAAACAGGCGCTGTCAAGAAATGAACATTTTAATATGCTTAAGGAAATAAACAGTTATTTGGACGTAAACAAATTTATTTTTACTTATTTATTATTTAATGATTTAAAATCGCCTGCTCCTTCTTTCATTGGATTATTTCAATTATCGATTATCGATACGTATCGAAGGCATTCCGATACAGAACTTATCTAAGAACACTCCTAGGCAGATAAAGTACCTTCGTGTGAGATTTCATAAAAATCGATCCTGCCGTTTTCGAGTCCATAGGGAACGAACTCACAGACACACAAACTTCTTTATATATATATATATATATATATATATATATATATATATATATATATATATATATATATACGTTGATGAACACAACTTGGTTTGTTCCTTTTTTATCTCTCTATTTCAGCGGAATACTATTTCCAATATTCTCATCACATATATATATATATATATATATATATATATATATATATATATATATATATGTATATATATATATATATAAATGTGTTGTAAATTATTTACTTTGTATACAATTTCACGAGCATCTGTTTTATTATTTAGTGTAGATAACAGTTTACTTTAGCTATGTATGCTGTCGGTCGACATTTGCCATTTAGGTAGGCACCTTGGGTGGAGCAGATGAGGATGCTGAATGTCGAATATCGAAGGCTGACGTTGGAGTAAAAGCGAACTGTGTCACACCAGTCTTAATCGACGTCTTGTTCTACGTGTTTATTATTATTATTATTATTATTATTATTATTATTATTATTATTATTATTATTATTATTTTCTATGTTCAGACCACGCATTTATTTGGGGACTTGGTCCATCGGGCGACATTTATATCTTCCTTGCTCGTCTCTGAAATCGTTTATTATTGGCTCACATGGAGCTTTCACACAAGTCAACAAACGATCTGATTGGAAACCTGTGGTGTTCCCTGGAAGCTGAGTGACAACAAGTCTCCCCAGACGTCTAGCTCTCCCCACCTCCTTGATAGCATTTGCAAATGAATTTGCATCATCGCAACAGCCACTTGCCATTGATTTCTCGCTGGCAGTGGCCATTGGTTTATACTGGAATTTGAGTGGCACTCAGCCTCCCCAAGGTCTCAGTTCTCTTTGCGCTTGTCCAGCCGAGATCTGCTTGGCGCTCGCTCCTCGGTCTTTCAGTCCTTATTGACCCTTCTCACCTCTTTGGTATCACTTTTTTATTGGGGGGGGGGAACGGTGATGAAATAATGGGGGGGGGCTGCATGTTGGGGGTGTAGAACGTGTAGATATGCAGTTTCGGTGTTCTTCATTCCCTGTAACGCTTCTTTGTTATATTGTCTTGTATTATTCTCCGCATTCAAGGCTTTTCCTTAATATTTCAGTCGTTTTCATTATCGTTAGTCGTTGTACTTTTGCAGTTATTTCTCTGATTCCAATTTCTGACATTCTTTTTTCGAAGTTTTTCGGAATTGTTCCTAGTGCTCCTACTATTATCGGTACTATTTTGATTTTCTTCATCATCCAAATCCCTTGTAACTCTCTGGCTAACTCTGTGTATTTGCTTCGTTTCTCCTTTTTTTTCATACTCACCTTGTGGTCAGCTGGGACTGCAAAGTCTACGATTTGACAGGATTTTTCTTTCTTGTTGATTATTACGACATCTGGTCTTCTTGCTTGGATGGGGTTGTCCGTCTGTATGTCCATGCCCCATAGGATTTTGTGGTTCTCGTTTTCGAGTGCTGTTGCGGGTTTATGCTTGTGCCATTTGTCTGTATGCTCAAAATGCAGTCGTTTGCACAATTCCCAGTGTACCACCCTCCCCACTTGGTCATGCCTGTTTTTGTATTCCTTTTGGGCCAGTTTGCTGCATTCACTTACGATGTGGTTTATCGTTTCGTCTCTTTGTCCACAGAGTCTGCATTTGCTGTTTTCTTGTGTTTTCTTGTGTTTTATCGATCCTTGCTTTGATATGGTTGGTTCTTATCGAGTTATCTTGTGCTGCAGTTATTAGAGATTCAGTTTCTCGGTTTATATGTCCTTTTCGCATCCATGTCCAGGTGTTTTCGTTATTCTCATCGTTTGTCATTCTTATGAATCTTCCGTGGAGTTGTTTCTCTTCCCATTTCTCTTTTCTTGTTTTGTCATTTGTCTTTCTGTTTTCTGTTTTGCTGTTTTTCAGTGTCTCTCGCTTCCATAATTATTATAAGTGTTTTGCATTGTGTATTTTTCTAGTACTTTTTTCGTGTCCTTCACACAGTCTTCTTCTTCTTCTTCTTCTTCTTATTATTATTATTTTATTTTATTTATTTTGCTAATAGTTACCGCGTATTTACCGAACAGTGTTGCTATTAGTGTTGGGACGATTAATCGGAATCGGAAAAATCGGGACTTTTGTGGTATCGGAATCGATATCGGAATCGGAAAACTTTCTACTTATTTTCCGATACCAGAAACGATACCTTTAATTGTCTTTTATTACAAACTCTTCTACTGCTGCTAGTAATAATATAATAATAAATAATTATTGATTTTAATTACCAGTAAAACTAAAATCTATAGATCCCCCCCTCACAAACGTATTATCACGTTTGAGCAAAATATCGTTTTTACAGTAATCGGGGGAAAATAACAACTTTAAAGTTAAATATTTAAGAAGTTATAAAGATTCGGAATCGGTAATTGTATCGGAATTGGGAATTTAGCACGGAATCGGTAATTATATCGAAATTAGAAAAATATTGGAATCGTTTCATCACTAAGTTGTACACGCACCCGTGTCTGAGAGATTCTTCCCTTGTTTAACTGCGGTTAGTAATGGCCGGAGTTCCATAAACGTATGCTATCTACTCTTAACTCTTGCCAGCACTAGCACCACATCCTCCCTGTACTCCAATTCTATCACCAAGTTAACTAAACTTATGGACAACCTCAATAACCACCATTGATGGACGTGATTGCTTACGTGATTGATTTTTATGTTGCTGCCATGTTCTTTCAGACGTTTCCATTATTGGAATCGGAATCGAGAATATACAACAGAATCGGTAATTGTATCGGGATCGGAAAATGTAAAAGTCGTCCCATCGCTAATGATAGCCCGCTCTCGTCGATTTCGAGGTATGAGGTTCTGCCACAACAACCAAGTTGATCGGAAATCCACACAAATGGTTTATTTATAGTGGTGAAGGCTTTGTGCAGAACCAAGTACCCTTTTTGGTACAACTGCTAATCTCCGTCGGTACAATGGCTGCCACAAGACAGAGTAGAAAGGAGACATCAGGTTTTACCCGAGGGTTTTCCTTCTCCTTGATGCATGTCTTAATGAAGACTGGCCGTGCATCTCTTCCAGTGACACATTGTTAGTCTTTTTCTACTCCATCGTTATTTTCATAATAAATTTTCGGCTAAACTCCAATCTATCGTCCTCCCCTGCAAAAAAAAAACAAAACAAAATATATATATGTAACAATAACTCATCTATCTACAACAGCTGTAAATAATTTTCCTTTTGTTCCTTTGTGTACCTAAAATAAAACAGAACTTTTACGAGCAAAGTTCTTTAACAAAAAAAAAAAAAAAAAAGGCGGGGAAGACAGACGATTTCAATTCAGAGCATGCCCATGGAGGCTGCCACTGATCATAACCGCCACTGACAGCTAGTGACTTTCGCTAACTGTCATTGCCAGACAGTGCCCGACAGTGGAAAACAGATGATTTCATTTTGACCACGGCTGACAACCTGGTGCACAGGTCCTGCTAGTTTTAACTAATCTAATTCTACCCGGTCTAATCCATTGTTATCAATCCTCATTTTTTTTTCTTTAATCGTGAAATAGGGCCGTAAATGTATGGTAGCATTTACTGTTAGTAAGACTAAACTGTTTTCCTTTAACAATTAGAAGTGTTATGTTGTTTGTCTACCGGAAAACAACGGAAAAAAATTATAATAGTCAATTATTATGATTGTCGTAAAATTTGTAAAAATAGTATGTTATCCTAGCAAAATGAATATTTACAGAGAAAATTGTTTATGTTAAGAGGTAAACAATGTAGAATGTAAACAATAATTTAAAATAGATTGACCTCTAAAGTTTGTTGATTCTTACGTAGAGGTCATTATTAAGTGATGTGGACTTTAGTAAGAGTTTTGTGAAAAGATACGATAATTTGCATTTAGAGATCGAGTGGTCCTAGACGTTGTATCAAAGTTTACAGTTACCCAAAGGTGCTAAGTTCAATCCTGAACGAAGGCAGTGAAAAGTAACATTCAAAACAGAGAGTCCGAACACGGTAACCCCGTAATAATAATAAAGGGTTGTGTTCGAGACTCCTAACAAACGGTTCCCCAGTTCGATACAAAGCACCTGATGAAGGCCGGAGGCCGAGACGTTGTGACTATAACAACCAAGATGAGGAAGTCAGTCCGACAATCTCAATAAATGAAAACACCTCATCTCAAAAATACAGACAATTACGATGGACCATATGTGTTTCCGATTTGGCCCGATGTTACAATTCCAAATAAATGTTATTCGTTCTTTGTGTTGTAAAGGTATTTTTGTATATTCTTGTCCCGTTATAAATTGTAATTAAATGAATGAAATTTAAATTAATTTGTGTATGTATGGATATTTAATTACAGATTATAACAAGACAAGAATATACATAAATACTAGGTACATGCAAAATGAATGCCGATGCTCAAAATGTATAAACATTTTGATCCCCCCTTACTTAAAAATTCACTAAAAATCAGGAAATTTACCAATTTTAATAAAAATTTCAATATTTATTAAACAATGATCCAAGAAAATAATGAATGCATTATTTTTATTTAAATCTTAGTGAAAATATATTATTTAAAAAAAAAAACTAAATTAAAGTTATGGTTTTCAGTAGCAAAAAAAATAATGAATTTATTTTTGTATTTTTTTATGAAAATAAAGCATTGTAAATTATAACAGTTAAAAAAATATATCTTTCATTTTTACAAGAACATTACGAATAAAGCCTCTAAAGTGTGTATTAATGAATTCGATATAACTCAGAAAACTGAATTTCTCGAACTACCGATATTATCTTTGAATTAAGCATTGTTTATTTAATATTTTCACACAAAAAATTATAATTGCAAAAACTATTTCTGCTTTTTTTTTTTAAATTACAGGTTTCGCATATTTTTTATATGTAAGATTTTAATATTTTCCTTGCTTGCATGAATGTGAAACTTTCGGCATAACATAATTTTTATATAATCTGGAACAATCATTAAAAAACAGGAACATAGAAAAATTATTAAATTAAAATATTGTAAAAATGATACAAACGTTCAGGATAGGAATGTACGGATGCACGTCTGGGAAAAACAAACAAAACTACCAGCCCCCCTCTTTGGATTACATGACGTCATTTTTAAAGACCCTTTCGACTGGCTGAAATTTTGTGCTTCCCTATATCCGTGTTTATAAAGCTTCCGTTTGTTGCGATTTTGCGAAAGGCAGAATCCCTCGTTTTTTTTTAGTTATTTTTTTTTACAAAGAAGGTGTTTTTTTTAAAATTTAATTCAATATCTTAAGACTTTGCGTTACTAATTATCTTTGAAATGGACCCGGAAAACTAATATTTATCTTTTAAAGGATTTATTTAACTTCAAAATTTGGCTGAATTGGTTAGCTCGTCGTGAATACATTTTTTATGGCTATTTTTCACGTGTACGAATATTTTTTTTCTTTGGGAAATTAAGTTTAGTTCTTAATCTTTCAAATACAATAAAAAAAGTAGTCAGAAACCCAATAAAAAAATTATGATAAATCGGCTTTCAAAACTAGGTCCCCTTATCTTTATTCGTCCATTTTTACCCGTACCTTATAAATACCTTTACAGCAAAAAGGACGAATAACACTTATCTGGGGGTTTAAATTTAAATTAGATGATCACAACGTTAGACGGTCAAAGATGAACACAGGTATATATACACGTCATATAGATGACTGTGACACGTATATACAAACGTACATACAAACGTACATACAAACGTACATGCACTCACTACATCTATATGGACCCCACAACTCAACACAAGAGGCCTTTCCAACCGTCGATATCTAGGACAAATAACATCATACCTGAGAATTCTTTCTTCAAACTCCTCAGTTTAACATCCACGGGCAATATGAAAAATAGATTGAGGATATTGCAAAAGCTGCTGCAAAGAAGGTAGGTTCCCTCTATCGTGCTAAAAGTCTACTCCCACCTGAGAATATCCTGTGCCTCTACAAAACCACCATTCGCCCATGCATGGAGTATTGTTGCCACATCTGGGCTGGTGCATCTACTGCTAGTCTCTCTCTTTGATAGGGTCTGTTGCGCTTTGTCAACTAAGCTCCAATCCCTGTCCCATCGCTGCAATCATGTGCCTGTTTTACAAGTATTTTAATGGAAGTTGCTCTGATGAACTTATTGCACTTGTGCCCCCTCGGCGTAATACCCCTGATAACCTCGCTTAGCAACAAAATCACACCTCTTCATTGTTGATGTCCCTAAATGCCAAAAAGCTTTTTACTCTAATAGTTTTTTTTCCCCCCTGGAACGGCTAGACTTTGAAATTCCCTTCCTGCTGCCTGCTTTCCTGTTTGTAGTAATATGCAAAAGTTTAAATGTAACGTAAACCAACATCAATTTCGTCCCAAATAGTTACCCCTTACGTCAAAGTGACAATATGTCTTGTTTGGGATGAACGTGAGTAACAAAAAATAGTCTTTCTTAAAATAATTATTAACTCTTGTCCTCCAGTGGCCTATGGACCTATATAAGTGACGATTCGTTAGTACATCAAAAATAATCCATTGAAGCCCACACGCGCCACCCACCTTTGGACAGAAAATGCATCCCCTAGATTTTCATGATTATGTAGAAGCAAAGAGAGACGTACACAGATCTTAAGTTTCGCCTTACTTCCGGTTTTCGCGATTTAGGATTTAATCGCTGTTAAAACAACAAACAAGAATACTTATTCGTGCGTACATGCGCACGTGTGTGTGTGTGTGTGTTTGTTTGTGCGTGTGTGTGTGTGTGGATAGAGAGAGATAAAGAGTGTGTGTGTGTGTGTGTGGAGATAGATAGAGAGAGAGAGAGAGAGAGAGAGAGAGAGTGAGAGAGAGAAAAAAGAAAAAGAGAGAGAAAGTTAGAAAGAGAAAGAGGAGGCAGCGTTAGTGAACACTTATTCGTGCGTACATGCGCACGTGTGTGTGTGTGTGTGTCTGGAGAGAGAGGGAACGACTGAGAGAAAGAGAGATTATAAGAGAGAGAGAGAGAGAGAGAGAGAGAGAGAGAGAGAGAGAAAGAGAGAGAGAGCGAGGGGGCAGCGTTGGTGGTAATAAATAAATCGGTGAGAAGGGGCGTGAGAAAAGAGAGGAGGAACTTAAAGAACGAAGGACAGTAGGGGGAGGAGGAAGAGGGATTGAATAAAAAAAATGATGATGAAGTAAAAAAGAAACAGTCTACTTGATAACGGCTTCCGGTTTTGAAATAGGAAATAGGCGATGTTTATCAAAAATACTAATACTCATGATATTTTAGGTATGATTTTTTTCGGGGTGGGGGTCAATTAATAATTTTCGTTTCACCATTTTTTTATATTATTAATACGTAAGTAATTAAACTGTTTTTTTTTTTTACATAATTGGAAAATTTTATTTTAATTCAAATAATTCAAGCAAACTTTTTTATCTTTGAAATATTTTTTTTCCTTTTATGATTAACTAGCACATGTACCCGGTGTTGCCCGGTATTAAACGTAACGTTAAATTCCTTTTAAAAAATGAAGTTAAAAAAAACGGAAAGGAATTGAGATCTTGAGTTGGAAGCCATGTTTAGTTTCAGAACAGTTTCCGATGGTTAGTTGTTCTACACAAGTCCTGCAGATGACTGGTTCTTAGTAGACAGCTGTTCTGTACAGGTTTAAGATTTTATAATTTTGTAGCCAAAGAGCAAAAAATTCTTCACGTGTTGACACAAAAAAAAAAAAAAAACGTATGCAAGGTTGCTAAAGAAAAGATTTAATTTTTATGAATCAATTCTGGTTTCTGATTGGTCGGTAGCAGAACGTGAATTAATTTGATTAATCAGTTTCTAGCAGCATCGTTTATAAATAGAATATCCCAACTGTGAGGGACCATATCCCCATTAGTTCGTCTGATGGGGATGGTCTTCTAGCGGCTTCGGCTGCAGGGAGACAGGGTAGTACTCGTCAAGGACACTCAGCTGTTGGACTGAGGTACGCCGCCTGGGTAATACCTAGGAGGTCCACCCTCCCAGGCCTTGCCACCGGGCTTTCCGGTCTGGCTAGTTTATTGTTTGCTGCCTGAGGCGCCCCGACCGGGGAATGTCGACGGGGTTACTCAGGCAATTTTTGCAATTGCAGGAGTGCCCCTCCTTTAGGGGAGCCTGCTGAATCCTCACCACATATTGCTGTAGTGGGCAGCAATTAAATATATATCCCCATTAGTAGTAAACAAAATATTTCAACATAAGACATGTACATTAGGGCAGGTCGATTTGCAACATTTTTCAGAAAATCTACATAGCACTGGTAATTATAGTTGGGATTTGATGTGATAAGAACATATACCAAAAATCAGATTCCCATCTTGAACAGAAAATTGAGCATTTAATTTTAAAAATCGTGTAGAAAAATGTTGAAAAATCCTTCATTTTCATAGCATTTTACACAACACTGACTTTGAAATTTCACTATTTTTATAAAAAAATCCAATTAAAATTGATATATTTATATGAAATACATTGAAAGAAAAATCAATACATGAATTATAATTTTAATTATGAATCACAACTAGCAAAATATCTAAACTTTTACTGAATTGATTAAACAAAAATTGTAAAAAAGCTAATTAGCAACTAAGTCTTTTAAATTTCACAATTCAAGAAGATATGTGGAGATGTATTACACAATATAACAACTTGATACAAGTTACAGAACCATGTATTTTAATTTTTTATGAAAGGCAATAATATAATAGAACTAAATTGTTCCTCATAATTTCCTTTTGAGGAAAATGAAGGTCTAATTTGCTGGCACGATGACTTTGTAATAATGTGTCTATGTCTTGCTTCCTGCCCATATACAACTTTTTGAGAAGACATCAATCAAATTTGTGTGGATGCAAAATTGATAGCAGTAATCTTTTTCATTTTTTTTTTTTGAGTTGTTCACTATTTCTGAAAAAAAAAACAACACACACACACAAAAGAATTATTTGAAAACACTTATTTTTTTTAATATTTTTGCGATGTAAAACTAACTATTATTTGGGTAAATTAAGACAACTAATAAAATTTAATGGATAAATATTTATTTACCTAATGGATAAAATCGTTTGAATGCCCTCTTCTCTCACATCCAATTCATCTGAGTTTATCATCGATATTATATTTTCCGGAAGTAGTGCAAAAGCAAAGCACAGTTTAAAACAGTGATTTGGATTTCAGTTAACTGTTTTGTTCTCTGAATCATATTAAAATATAGTGTTGTTGGTTAAAAAAAATATTGTTGGTTTGGATCTCAAACCAACTAAAGAAAAAACATACGTTTCGGCCGAGGACTCCTTAATTTGTAGTAACAACAGACCGAAATATCCCTATGTCAGGAGTCGCAGCATTTTTACACACACACACACACACACACACACACACACACACACACACACATACATATATATATATATATATATACTAGCAAAAGTACTCGTCGTTGACTGGGTTCAAAAACAGCCTACAGAAAATGGACTCTGACTTATGAAAGTATGATGATAGGTTATGAAAAGGAAGGGTTGTAAATTTGGGTTGAATTTTGGGGATCAAAACCAAAGCAAAATATGATCAAAGTAAAATAAAATAGATAAACCCCATAATTTATTATACCGTACCTGTTCACACTGAAACACTTATCACAATATTCTGTGGATCTATATAAAAAAAAACTTGTTAAACTTTGTGACATATTTCCATTCTATAGAGGTCAGGTGCGAGCGAACACCCCATAATTTTATTATACCATATTTCTTCAAACTGAAACATAATTATAAAAGTATACTTAGGCAGATAGATATGAAAAGTATTTATTAAAGTTTGTGTCTATTTCCATTCTATGGAGGCCAGGCGCGAACGCAGACCCCACACTTTTATTATACCATCCCTATTTAAGTTAAAACATACTTATCAAAGTATTATTATGTACATCTATATCAAAAACACTTGTAAACGTTATTTTTTAATCTTTAATTTTTTATTTCCATACTTGGTGGACCAGGCGCGAACGCAGAGCCCACAATTTTAATGAACCACCGCTCTGCCAGATCAAAGATACTCATTCCTGTGTCTCGATAATCTTCTATCATTATATGTAATCAGTTTTTTAAAACAGTCAACCATATAGGAGCCTATTCGTGACCAGACACACACACAAACATTCAGCTTTATATATATACACATATATATATATATATATATATATATATATATACAAATGTAATTTTTGGTTCGTTATAAGTGAATAAAACCATATTTCTACGTTACCAATTTATTTGAAATTTTCAGACAACCCATCTTTAGAGTCGAGGGAAGTTTTTATGTTATTAAAATAAATTTACCTCGCGAATTATTAAAATACTAAATAAAATAAATATATTTTCGTGCGAACCTGTTTTGTTGATAAAACTGAACTTCCGGTTCGATTCATTTCACAGCCACGAATTGACGAAACGAAGTAGATTTCATTTTCTGTTTACTCGATAAGTTAAAAAAAAAACATAATTCATTTGTTTATCTTCCAATTTTTTTAATTTAAACATTTTTTCTTTATTATATAAGGCAAAAAAAAGTTTGTCGCTTGCTTTTTGATTTTTTTTTGTTTTTCGATATAAGATTGGTTGATAAAAGTACAGTTTCTTTTTACGGATTGGTAACTTGCTTAAATAATATTTGGTGCTAATTCAAAGAGTGGTCCGCGCTATTTTTTAAATCGTATTTCCAGGTTTAATTAAAGTTTTATTATATGTTTTTTTTTATTCAATTGTAAGGTTAAAATACAGATTAGGTACAAAACACCCTCCCCTCCCCTCCCCATGTTAAGAATGTCTTTATAAATAATAACGTTATTATTTCAACACGGATCACTCTCTGCATGAGTACTGTACTTTCACCTAACAATTTGATAAACAAAACATGGTACTTATGCAGAGAAATTACCATAATAATATAATAATAGAATAATAACGTTATTTAGAAAGCCATTCTTAACATGGGGAGGACGTTTTGTTACTATTCTATACTTTCACCTAACAATTTAATAAACAAAAGATGATACTTATGCAGAGAAGGTACCGTGCTGAAATAACACTATTAAGAAAGCCATTCTTAACATGGAAAAGGGAGAGTGTTCTGTAACTATTTTATATTTTCACCTAACAATTTAATAAACAAAAGATAGTACTTATGCAGAGAAGGTACCATGCTGAAATAATACCGTTATTTAGAAAGCTATTCTTAACATGGGGAGGGAATTTTGCATCTATTCTATACTTACACCTAGCAATTTAATAAAATACATAGTACGTATGCATAGAAAATACCATGCTGAAATAATGTTATTTAGAAAGACATTCTTAACATGAGGATGGTATTTTGTAACTATTCTGTCCTTTCACCTAACAATTTAAAAACAAAACATGGTACTCAGAGAAGCTACCCCGCTGAAATAATGACGTTATTATTTAGAAAGCCATTCTTAACATGGGGATAGGAGTGTTTTGTAACTATTCTGGACTTTCACCTAACAATTTAATAAACAAAAGTTAAAACTTAAGCAGACAAGGGACAGTACTGAATCATTAACATTATTTAGAAAGCCATTCTTAACATGGGGAGGGGGGATGTTTTCTAACTATTCTGTACTTTCGGTGCTAATGCAGAGAGTGATCGGCGCTATTTTTTAAATCGCATTTCCACGTTTAATTAAAGTTTTATGATATGTTTTTTATTCAATTGTAAGGTTAAAGTACAGATTAGGTACAAACCCCCTCCCCTCCCCATGTTAAGAATGGCTTTATAAATAATAACGTTATTATTTCAGCACGGATCACTCTCTGCATGAATACCGATTAACGTTTTGTTCTTTGCTTTTTTTACCGTATTTTTTTGTTTTTTTTTCAAGAAAACCTTTTTTAACAA
Organism: Euprymna scolopes; assembly: GCF_053919585.1. Classification (NCBI taxonomy): domain Eukaryota; kingdom Metazoa; phylum Mollusca; class Cephalopoda; order Sepiida; family Sepiolidae; genus Euprymna; species Euprymna scolopes. Next base: position 16,780,105 of record NC_136522.1, on the reverse strand, counting down.
AGATTGAAAGTGCACGTTTTTTCTTTTTTTTTTACAGAAGTTGTTTTTATATAAGAAAATATGAATGCTTTTAAAGAAATTGGGTACTCGTGCACTTATTGATCCGTGCTGAAATAATAACGTTATTATTTAAAAAAAACATTCTTAACATTGGGAGAAGAGGGTGTTTTGTACCTATTCTGTACTTTAACCTTACAATTGAATGAAAAAAATCGCAAATTTTTAGATTATTGCCAAATAAGGTCCGGCTACAATGTTGAACATTTTTTTTTTGTTTTTTCTAAGTTAAATTCAACTTTCACAATATCTTTTTATTTTTTTATAATTTCACAATATCTTTTTTAATAATAAATTGTTAGTTAAAAAAGCACAGAATAGTTACAAAACACCATCCCCTCTCTATGGTAAGAATGGCTGAAAAAATATTAGGTACTCATGTAGAGAGTGATCCGTGCTGCAATAATAACGCTATTATTTAAAAAGCCATTCTTAACATGGGGAGGGGAGGGTGTTTTGTATCTATTCTGTACTTTAACCTTACAATTGAATAAAAAAAACATATCATAAAACTTTAATTAAACTTGGAAATTTGAAAAATACAAACGGTGATGGACACTGTTGATGATGTTAAGTTTGAGAAAATGATTTAAAACTACAAAAACTATACAAAATACTATCAGAAACCCACCGAATATGTTAGCCTATGTCACAATAACGTATAATCAATAGGTGTCTGACATCGTTTTGTATAGTTTTTAACTGATTTTCCCAAACTTAACGTATTCAACAGAGTCCGCGACCATTCGTTATTTTCAAATACATAGATAAACACTGCGTTTTTTAATCCGATTAAACATTTTACATTAAATAAAAACACTAAAAAATTATCCATTTAGATAGAAACGTAATTTACCTTACCTTTGCTTTCATTTATTCGTTTTTGAACAACTTTTTCGAATCTGTAACACCCCCCTACCCAAATATTAATTAAAAACTCACATTTTTTAATACAATAAAAAAGAAAACTATTTAGCGTTTCAATGGTTTAGCAACTTTCGGCTTAATCCACTGAATGTTGGTCGAACCCAAACCATGTTTGATGGTAACTCCCGAGGATCCGGATCCAATTCTGCAAGAGTACCATATTTTTTTTTCATTTTCGCCTTTTTTTTTTACTTTTTGGAGTGGATTGCTGTACTAACAATATAAGAAACATGCATTTTCTCTTTTTATTAGAATTTTCCAATGCACGAAATTAAGCCACAGCAACGCGTGGCAGGGTACAGCTAGTATATATATATATATATATATATATATATATATATATATATATATATTATTTTTGAAATAGTAATCTACGTACACATGGTCTAGAGTACGATTCCAAGAAACAGTCAAGCTACGCTGGTGAGAGGTAGTTACCTTGAAACACGCGTGTACGTAGATTACTGTTTTAAAAATAATACAAATAAATAAAATGTTATATACGTTCAAATAAATTATGGGCGACTTTCTAAGTTAATAAAAATGAGCTTCGAGACGGAGCCACTATTTAGCCGTATTTATCGTTAAAAAAAACAACAAATCTATATATATATTAAAAAAAACAACAAATCTATATATATATTAAAAAAAACAACAAATCTATATATATATATTAGAAAAAAATACACAAACATGTCAAATAATACAGAATATGGTTGATTATAAACAGCAATAATTTCTCCTATCAGATAATGTATCTTTTATGACCTGTAATCATTAATGTCCCATACTTTATTTTAGCCTAATATTAATTCTATAGGAGTTTGGTGTTTTGCTGGAAGCTCGTAGTTGCTGGCACTTGTTCCTGGAATGTCTGTCCCTGAATATTCATTGTATTTCCTTTTCTTATCTGCAACTTTTGTTTCTTCTGGATGAACTTTCCCAAGATAGTTTAACATATTAATCATTGTAACTGATTCGCTACCCCTTGATATAGTAGTTTGACATAATTTGTATTCTTATTCTTGAGATTGACATCAAAATGTTTCCAACAAAAACTGGTTGTTATAATGGTCAAGGGAGTAAACTTGTTTTCGTTTACACTATGATTTACTTAATATAAAAAAAATATTAAAAATAATTTGATTAAATCAACAGTATGTTTTTTTTACAGTGTAATGTAGACTACGATGCATTGGGATTAAGTCACTGCGGGGAGCCATGTGAGAATCTACCCGGTGCGCCGTGATGGGTTTTCGACTAATCAATCGATTCACAAATGGGCGATTTCACCAATTTCGATAACAATAAGCGTATTGGAAGTGTGAAACACTCGGGCAACGTCGGGCCACCTTGGTAGTATATATATATATATATATATATATATATATATATATATATATATATATATATATATATTGTAATGGCTTGAATTCAAGTTTAAAATAAATAAGCCAATATCATAATTTAATTTTTCTTTAAACAGAAACATTCATTTTGATCGCGCCTATGTCATGTCAAAGAACATACTGCTGTCTTTATATGCCAGATCTTTCTGCTTGTGCGATAATAACACTTCCTACATGCATTAGTAATGTTAGGCTGTATAAGGCGTTAATTTTGGTCAAAATTGCCTGTTCCTTTTTTCATCGGACTTTTTTTCGATTATCGATTATCGATACTCATCAAAGACATTCCGATATAATACCTATCTAAGAACGCTGCCAAGTACATGAAGTACATTTGTATGAAATTTCATAAAAAATCAGCCCTGGCGTTCTGGAGTCAATAGGTAACTCTCTCTCTCTCTCTCTCTCTCGCACACACACACACACGCACGCAAACTAAGTTCATTTCATATAATAGTAGATAGATAGATAGATAGAATGTCATAAGTTGGTTTTAAAGTTATTTTTCAACATATTATCAATGATATCTCGTTTAATGGGTTTTCCCGCGTGTCTATATTACACATTTTCGTACACGCTTGATCGGAAGTACAAGCCGTAGGTTCGTTTAACTGTATTTGTTTACAGCAAATTGTCTATTTCTTTACCCATTTAGAAGCTTCGAAAATTTTGCCAACTCCAGTTGGCCTTCTCGACCAAATATATAAACTGATGAAAATCAGTAGAGAAATTCTGTTATTAAAAGAATTACATGCAAGAATGACATTGCACGGCTTTTATGCAGTTCATGGTTTGTTCTTTTTCTCTTGCATGCATTAAATATGCATATTTACACACACATTTACACACATATTTACATATATATTAAATATGCATACTTACAAACATATTTACACACATATTTAATATGCATATTTACACACATATTTACACACATATTAAATATGCATATTTACACACATATTAAATATGCATATTTAAACACATACTAAATATGCATATTTACACACATATTAAATATGCATATTTACACACATATTAAATATGCATATTAACACACATATTAAATATGCATATTAACACACATATTAAATATGCATATTTAAACACATATTAAATATGCATATTTACACACATACTAAATATGCATATTTACACACATATTAAATATGCATATTAACACACATATTAAATATGCATATTTACACACATATTAAATATGCATATTAACACACATATTAAATATGCATATTTACACACATATTTACACACATATTTAATATGCATATTAACACACATATTAAATATGCATATTAACACACATATTAAATATGCATATTAACACACATATTAAATATGCATATTAACACACATATTAAATATGCATATTAACACACATATTAAATATGCATATTAACACACATATTAAATATGCATATTTAAACACATACTAAATATGCATATTTAAACACATACTAAATATGCATATTTACACACATATTAAATATGCATATTTACACACATATTAAATATGCATATTTACACACATATTAAATATGCATATTAACACACATATTAAATATGCATATTTACACACATATTTACAGACATATCAAATATGCATATTTACACACACATTTACACACATATTTACATATATATTAAATATGCATACTTACACACATATTTACACACATATTTAATATGCATATTTACACACATATTTACACACATATTAAATATGCATATTTACACACATATTAAATATGCATATTAACACACATATTAAATATGCATATTAACACACATATTAAATATGCATATAAACACACATATTAAATATGCATATTTACACACATATTAAATATGCATATTTAAACACATACTAAATATGCATATTTACACACATATTAAATATGCATATTTACACACATATTAAATATGCATATTAACACACATATTAAATATGCATATTTACACACATATTAAATATGCATATTAACACACATATTAAATATGCATATTTACACACATATTTACAGACATATCAAATATGCATATTTACACACATATCAAATATGCATATTTACACACATATTAAATATGCATATTAACACACATATTTACAGACATATTAAATATGCATATTAACACACATATTTACAGACATATTAAATATGCATATTAACACACATATTAAATATGCATATTTACACACATATTAAATTATATGGAAAAATGCGCGCATGAAAAGTAATATTCTTAAGATTTTATTAAACCTGGAAAAGTAAAGGACAAGAAATTCAACCTGTAAAAGTAAAGAACAAGATATTCTAGTAAAGTAAAAAATAAGAATTTTTCAGACTTAAAATATTGCAGCTAAAAATAAAATTTGAATATTGATAAATATTTTATTTATTATTTGCATATGTTGTTGTTTATTGTTGAGTTAGAAAGGGTGTCAGTCGCTGGACCGAACTTATTTCCCCCCTATTATTTGCATATATTTATGTAGTGAAAATTGTTTGAATAAAATTAATTCATTAGTTAGTTAGTTAGTAGATGGAATTAATAATTTTATAATTTACATAAAAATTAATAATTTTATTATATCATAATTAGGATCATTTAATTCTTTCTAAAAAAAGCTTTAGTCACTTATGTACTTACTCTCCTGTTTGTGAACCCACATATTTTGTTGTAACTTTTTTCTACTGAACCAATTTTAGAATTTTTTTTTTCAAAATGTAGCTAATGAGGTGTTCTATCCAACTATATAACCTGTTTGAAATTTGGTTGCGAACGGAATTAGTGGTGGGGGTTTGAATGTGTCTCGATTCATTCAATTTCGGACTTAAGCATATATTCAACCACTACCGTGGTTGAATGATATACATATTTACACACATATTAAATATGCATATTTACACACATATTAAATATGCATATTTACACACATATTAAATATGCATATTTACACAAATATTAAATATGCATATTTACACACATATTAAATATACATATTTACACACATATTAAATATGCATATTTACACACATATTAAATATACATATTTACACACATATTAAATATGCATATTTACACACATATTAAATATGCATATTTACACACATATTAAATATGCATATTAACACACATACTAAATAGGCATATTAACACACATATTAAATATGCATATTTACACAAATATTAAATATGCATATTTACACACATATTAAATATGCATATTTACACACATATTAAATATGCATATTAACACACATATTAAATATGCATATTTACACACATATTTACAGACATATTAAATATGCATATTTACACACATATTTACAGACATATTAAATATGCATATTTACACACATATTTACACACATATTAAATATGCATATTAACACACATATTAAATATGCATATTTACACACATATTTACAGACATATTAAATATGCATATTTACACACATATTTACAGACATATTAAATATGCATATTTACACACATATTTACACACATATTAAATATGCATATTAACACACATATTTACACACATATAAAATATGCATATTTACAGACATATTAAATATGCATATTAACACACATATTAAATATGCATATTTACACAAATATTAAATATGCATATTTACACACATATTAAATATGCATATTTACACACATATTAAATATGCATATTAACACACATATTAAATATGCATATTAACACACATATTAAATATGCATATTTACACAAATATTAAATATGCATATTTACACACATATTAAATATGCATATTTACACACATATTAAATATGCATATTAACACACATATTAAATATGCATATTTAAACACATATTAAATATGCATATTTACACACATATTAAATATGCATATTAACACACATATTAAATATGCATATTTACACACATATCAAATTGCATATTTACACAAATATTAAATATGCATATTTAAACACATATTAAATATGCATATTTACACACATATTAAATATGCATATTTACACACATATTAAATATGCATATTTACACACATATTTACACACATATAAAATATGCATATTTACAGACATATTAAATATGCATATTAACACACATATTAAATATGCATATTTACACACATATCAAATTGCATATTTACACACATATTAAACATGCATATTTGCACACATATTTACACACATATTTACATATGTATTAAATGTAAGATGTCGATTTAAAGCTATATGCAAAGTTATTATATAAACGGAACAATAAGGAAAATAAAAAGGCGAAAATTTAGAGAAAAACATCTTACGCCATGACATTTTTAAGCTAACTACTTCTCGTCAGAACAGGAGAATGGTCTGAATAATACAAAATGATTCTGATAATAGTTATATATGAAATACAAATTTAAACTTCAACGGTTTTAAGACCAAAACAAGTGCAGACATTTTTTAAAATAAATAAATATACTTTATTATTAAAACAATTAATCATTTTGAAGCTCGACCCTTCGGACGACAAATATCGAATAATTGGCCAAAAACATTAATTCCTTCACTCTCAACTGGGCACTTTTCTATAGGTCGTTTTTTTTCGCCGTTATTTTCGAAAGTCATCACCTCTTTTCGATTGTCTAGCCTTAATTTAACTCTACGCCATTTCCCGTTTGGCGATGGGCGCAACAACAAAGATGTCATTTTTTTTTCACGTTCTTTTCCTCCATCACGGTACGGGTTCGAGCCTGCCTGCCTACTACCACATATTTTTTTTTTGCTCAATACATATCTCCAAACTCCCGGGCGACGCCGGGAACCCAGGCTAGTCTAATATATGAAAAGCTATATGTCTGTCTGTCTGTCTGTCTGTCTCCATCTTTTCAAACTCTATCTCTTCCGAAACCAAAAGTCGCACAGCGGCGCTAGAGGCCTTAAATACTTGAATTTTTTATGGATCATTCTTTTTTTGGTCTTTAGCTGATAAAAATTGTTTTTAAGGGGTCAAAAATCGGTCGCAATTGAAAAAATCGTTATACATTTTGTATATTCATCTTAGTTTATTTTTAGACAGTTCGTTTGCCTGTACCGTTCGTACAGTGGTAACGTTACTAGTTTTGCTACAATGCTACAGTTTTGCTGTCGGTTTCGATTCTAACTGATGGCACCTAAATACTTTATTTTTATTACTTTTGAAATCATGACTCTATAATAATATATACGAAATATCGACAAATTAAAATATCATATTTAAGCGTATTTTACAACCGGGCAAAGCCGGGAATCTTTCCTTCGCTACTAATAATTTACTTACTGTTTTGACGACATGGCATGCTTCGTTTAAGTAAGTTAAGACTCATCTCGTGTTTTTCAATCGTAGGCGTGGCCCTTTTCTTTTTGAGATTCTCATAAACGAGTTTGTTCTTAAGAAGAAATCAACTCTGAAACTTCTGGGTCTTTTTTTTTTTTTTTTTTTTTTTGTCGTCCAATCTATCTTGGAGTTCATATATTAAACACATTGCTTTTTCTCTTTCTAATAAAGTCGGTTCCTTTATGGTTCTAAAGCCTCTTCCACACCTGAGGCTATTCTATCTCTACAAATCAACTATCAACATATGTATGAAGTATTGTTTTAATATCTGGTAGATTTCTGCCTCATTTGAGGGTTCCTGATAAATCGTGGCTGTAATTTTTTAAATTAACATGTTTTATCATAACCAACTCCAACCCACCTTTAAATTAGAATAAAAAGCTATGAGAAATATCATGCATTAATACGTATCCCCACCTGACAATAATAATAATAAAATTAAACTAATGATCTATAAAAAAAATGAGACTTAGAACCTAGCAGTAAAAGACTTCCTTAAATCATAAATGATTAGAAAAAAAAAACACTAACGTCATCTCTAGGTTTTAATGCCCATTTGGAGAGTGTACTCCTATAATACTTCAAAAACCAATGTTAGTTACATAACCACGATTCCAACACGCCGAGTAACTAGGCATAATGTCGACTCTAGCGTATTCGTCAAACATCTCCGAAACCAACATAACTGTCTGCGCCCGAAGTCAGAAAAATCTTAGTTCAAAACACAGAGATAATATTCCATGAAACAAATGTTAAAAAAAACTAGAAAATTCTGGAAGCCATATCTATCTATCTATCTCTCTCTCTCTCTCTCTCTCTCTCTCTCTCTATATATATATATATATATATATTCCTTGGGCATGGATCTAACAATTATATATTCCTTGGACATGGATCTAACAATAACTTAATTTGAGCCCCAAAACAATAAAGATTAATTAAGAGGTCATAATAGGGGTCAAAGTTAAAAAAAAATTGATCGTTTTTTTTTTTTTTTTGCTCAACATACACCTTCAAACACCCGGGTAACGTCGGGATGAAATTCTAGTATATCTATAAAAGTAGACGTGTCTGTGTATCTGTCTGTGTATCCGTGTGTCTGTCTGTGTGTGTTCATTTCCCTACGCAATAACTCAATTTTAAGTTTACAGACGCGAAATTTGATATACAGGGTACTGAGATTTGGGAAAATCTGTGTAATCCGTTTTCGGCCAGAATTTTGCGATTCAGGATTCAGAGTTCAACGATTTGACCTTTGAGAACTCTACCAAACTCCTCCGACAATTTGGGGTCTAAACACTTGACATTTTAGATATAGGTGGATATGGGACTAAATTAATAACTTGATTTGGGCCCAAAACAATAAATTTTAAGGAGACATAATAGGGTCAAAGTTAAAAAAAAATTTCAAAAATTGAGCGCTTTTTTCTCAACATACACCTCCAAATACCCGGGCAACGCCGGGCACGCATGCTACTATATATATAGAAGTGAACGTGTCTATGTATCTGTCTGTCTGTGTGTCTGTCTCTGTGTGTACATTTCCCTACGCATTAACTCTGTCAATTTTAAGTTTACAGACTCGAAATTTTATGTACAGGGTACTGAGATTTGGGAAAATTTATGTGATCGGTTTTCGGCTAGAAATTTGTCTGTTAAAGGGTCAAAGTTCAACGATTTGACATATAAAGTCTACCAAACTCCTCCAACAATTTGGGGTCTAGACACTTAAAATTTTAGATATAGGTACCTTGGATATGGATCTAACTTAATAACTTGATTTGAGCCCAAAAGAATAAATGTTAAGGGGTCATAATAGGGGTCAAAGTTAAAATAAAAATTTGACGTCTCTACCAAATTATTCAGACAATTTCTGGTCTAAATATTTGACATTTTACATAAAGGATATTCAGAGATAAGGCAAGCTGTTTCATCGGTTTGGGTCGAAAATTTTTAACGACCAATATATAAATGTATGTATGTATCTGTGTATGTATGTTTGCATGTCTGCCCAATACTTTCGACAGAAACGACGGATTTTCTCAAGATCAGTATCGTTTTGAAGTTCGACCTTTCAGACGACAAATATCGAAAAATTGGCTAAAAGCATTAATATCTTCACCTTAAACTGAGCACTTTTTTACAGGGGGGTCGCTTTTTTGCCGATATTTTTGAAAATCATCCTTTCCTTTCGATTGTCTAGCCTTAATTTAAAAAAAAATTCAGTTCCGGTTTGGCGGTGGTCGTAATAGCATAGACGTCAGGGTTTTTTTTTTCGTTCTTTTCCTCCTTTGCGGTTCGAGTTCGAGCTTGCTTTTCTACTACCAGTTTTTTTTTACTCATATTTGGAATATACACATCCAAACACCCGGGCAACGCCGTGATGAAATGCTAGTATATATATATATATATATATATATATATATATATATATATATATATATATATATATATATGTTACATGATAAGAGCTGTCCCCTTTTCATGTAAGTATAAAAATAGAGAGATTTAGTTAAAATGAAAATGAAATAGAATAGACGAAATTCGAACCTCGTAATTTAGGTTTAGAAATAGATTACGAGAGAGAATTAGAAAATGGAATGTAAAAACAAACAATTGTTTAGCTTAGAGATAAAATAGTTTTAAGAAAAGGAATGCAACTATAGGATAATTTAATAAACATGTTTTTAACATATTGGAAATATAGGTTACTGGAAATATAGGTTAAAATTCCTTTTGTAAACAAAGGAAATGTATTGGACACGCATTTCCAGAACACGTGAAAGAAGACACATGTTTTAACATGTGTATGACGTCATGGAAAATGGGAAGTTCTCGATATAGTTAGAAACTTTAGAGTTAAGCAGGGAGAGTCTGAGAGAGAGTCTGAGGACGACAGACGACAGTCTGGAGTCGAGAGTGACAGTCGAACGTCTGAAAGCGAGACGGTCACCTTTGAAACATAGAATGTAAAACTTTGAATTCCTGACTAAGAAAAACACCGACCGGTCGAAGAAGAAATAAACCCATCATGTGTTTTTATAAACGTCATCTTTGTGTTGTAATTCTATCAAAAGGTAAAGTGAAATTGTCATTATATGTCTTATATATCCTGTGTTTTAAAATGTCTTCACATACAATGTCTCTACATCTCATATCTACAATGTGAACACTAAGACTGTGTCAACACTGTCTCCTCACTACATTTCTAAGTATGAGCATTTTATATATATGGATCTCTTCATAACAACGAACAATAACAACAATAACAAGAATAATAATAGAAATGAACCCAACTATATAACATATATATATATATATACAGTGATGATCATATTTATTGGCACGGTAAAATAAAAGTTAAATTTTGTCTAATAAATTCTAAAAAAGGGATTAAATTAAAGAAAATAACAAAGTATATTATGTATTTTTAACTGGCCTTTCCGATGCAGCAATCGGATTTTAGAAAAAATAAATAACAAAGGAACAACAAACATAATTGCAAAAAACCCTTGTTCAAAATTATTGGCACGATTTATTTAATAATCAATTGTATAGCCTTTGGCCTTGATTACCTTCCTCAGTCGCTTTTCATAGTTTACAACCAAGTTGTTGCACTCTTCAGTAGTAATTTTAGCCCACTCTTCCTGACAATAATCCTCCAATTGAATAAGATTCTTAGACTTCCTTTGCATTACCCTCAATTTTAATGTTCTCCATAAATTTTCAATTGGATTAAGGTCTGGGCTACAGACGCGAGAATTGACAAAAAGGGGTATTGAGATTAAGGAAAATCTTTGTGCTCGGTTTTCGGACAGAAATTTTACTATTAAGAGGTCAAAGTCCAACGATTTGACCTTTGAAACTCTATCAAACTTCTCAACAAATTTTGGGTTCAAATATTTGAAATTTTACATAAGGTGTATTCAGACATAGGGCAAGCTTTTTAATCGGGTTTTGGCCGAACATTTGCCTGCAAGGGGTCAAAGTTAAAAAGATTTGATCTTTTCGGCATCTAGCAAACTCTTCAGTCAATTTGGGTCTAAACATTTAAAATTTTACATAAAGGGTATTCAGACAGGAAGCAAGCTTTTTAATCAGTTTTTGAGCGTAAATTTGGCTGCTAAGAGGTCAAAGTTCAAAGAGTTTTCTTTGCAGACTCTACCAAACTCCTCCATCAATTTTGGGTCTAAACACTTAAAATTGTAGATGTAGGATACCTGGACATGGGTCAAACTTTTTAATGTACATATATACATATGTGCACATAAAGTCATGAACAGTTCATGGGGCCCGAGCAAAGCCGGGCTGAACTTTTAGTATATATATATATATATATATATATATATATATATATATATATATATATATATATATATATAACCAAAGAAGGTTTTTGTATTCGTGTTAGAAGCGTTGAGTGAAATTTGAATTTTAAAATAAAATACGTATAGAATACTTTTGAAGCTAAATTACAACGCTAAATTATAAAATAAACAAATGTTTATTTTTAAGATATATATTTCGGGGTAAAATTCCCTCGTCAGTATTTTATATTTTTTCTCTTTTTTCTCGCCATGATGTTAAATTGAAGAAAACTTAATATCATAGCAATGAAATAGAGAAAAAATACAAAATACTGACGAGGGAGGTTTACTCCGAAATATATATCTTAAAAATAAACACTTGTTTATTTTCATAATTTTGCGTTGTAACTTGGCTTCAAACGTATTTCATACGTCGGTCTGTCTCATTAGTGTTCCACTTATCCTCGTTGAGGATGCTGGCTCGAACCGGTGAAAACGTTACAAGTAATTCTCATGGAACTTTCGACTCCCACACAAAAAAGATCAGAAAAATGGAAAAATAAATAAAAGGTTTAGTCAAACAGAAGCTTTTAATAATGTTTGTTTAAAAAAACGCTGCCTAAATTGACAGACGATATATATATATATATATATATATATATATATATATATATATATATATATATATATATGTGTATGTGTGTGTGTATGTGTGTTGCAACTTGGCTTGTTGTAACTTGGCTTTTATTTCTTCTGATGAGTTAAGGACATAATAGATTCATTGATTGATATACTGATTAAGTGATTGATTTTTCGCTACGAAACAGATACCGCCAAGAATTGTAAATGTCAATTGAATTAAAAGAATAAATTATAAGATGGTCAACATCATGAATTTTGGAATATAGTTTTTTGTCATTTAGTCACGATATACATATATGTGTGTGTGTGTGTGTGTGTGTGTGTGTGTGTGTGTGTGTGTGTGCTTGTGTCGTAACTTGGATTTAAAGTTTTGCAACAAATTAACAATGCTATCTTGTTTAATAAGTTTGTCTCTCGCCTAAATTACACATTAAAGTTTTTTTTTGCAACAAATTAACAATGCTGTCTAGTTTAATAAGTTTGTCTCTCGCCTAAATTACACATTAAAGTTTTTTTTTGCAACAAATTAACAATGCTATCTAGTTTAATAAGTTTGTCTCTCGCCTAAATTACACATTTTCTTGCACGCTTGATCTACATTACAATCCGTAAATCAGACGAACTATACGAAACCTGAACATTTATTGGGTTGGGCATTGTCACTCTGAATGTGTTCACGATACAAACCCAAGGAATGGCGTAAAGGCAGAGTCCTATTTATTCTTGTCTTCTATATATATATATAAAAGCGAAAATGTGTGCATGTATGTTTGTATGTATGTATGTGTGTTTGTGTGTCCGCTAAAAACTTTCGACAGACAGAACAAAAATTCACAAACTCTGTATCATATTAAAGCTCCATCCTTCGCCCAAAAAATATCAAAAATTAGCCAAAAACGTTCATTTTTTTCACCCCGAAATCAACAATTTTCTACAGGGGGGGGGGGTCAACAAAAACCGTCCTCTCAAGACAACGACCGGTTCTACTCATGCGTCAGATGACGTCATGACCTTATTTAGTTTAAATAGTTGAAGAACTGGTTAAATTTAATGTACGTCGTGTTAGCTCAGTTGGTTAGAGCGCTGAGTCATTATCTAACAGTTTTGGGTTCGAATCGTGTTGTGAGATGTCTTTTTTTCGATTTTTTAAATTTAAATATTGAACCAGTGTTATGTAAGCCATTTTTCACGTAACGTTCGTTTTTCTGTTTTTTTTTACTTCGCTTATTGTTAGGTTTTCATTAATACCCCCACCCCCGACCGACCACGCACACCCAAAAACATCCGGGTACCCACCGATTTTAAAAATTTTAATATCGAAACAGGCTTATTTAAGCCATTTTTCACGTGTTTTTTTTTTTTTTGGTTTTTAGTTTTAACGTTCGTTTTTCTGTTTTCTTTTTTGTTTTTGTTTTTTCGATTTTTACATTTAACATCTTTCGTTTGCCTTACGCTAGTTTTTTGTGTTTTTTTTCGATGTTTTGATTACCCCCCCCCACCGCCCGGGTACGTTTTTCTGTTTTCTTTTTTTACTTCGCTTATTCTTAGGTTTTCATTAACAACCACACACACCTAGAAACACTCGGGCAACGCTGGGTACCCCCCGCTAGTATATTCTAAGGCGCACCTTCTCTGCGCACGACCGAAACCCATAAGAACCGATAAATAAATGCAAGTGTACGACGCATAAGAAACCATTATTTCTTTTATGACGTTCACATTTGTTAGCAAAAACAATTTTCTGCATTAAAATTCTAGAAGAGGTGTGTTGTTAATTAAATTAAAACAAAGACAAGGCGCAAAAGAAACACAAACTTCCTTTTTAAACAATAACAATGAAGAGTATTTTATTTGTAGCAGTTTATTGGTTTTGTTAGCAGTTTATTGTAGTTTTGTAGTTTTGTAATTTATTCTAGTTTTGTATGTAGTTTTGTAGTTTATTGTTTTATTAGTTTATTGTAGTTTTGTAGTTATTCTAGTTTTGTATGTAGTTTTGTAGTTTATTCTAGTTTTGTATGTAGTTTTGTAGCAGTTTATTGTAGTTTTGTAGTTTATTGTAGTTTTTGTAGATTATTCTAGTTTTGTATGTAGTTTTGTAGCAGTTTATTGGTTTTGTTAAACAATAACAATGAAGAGTATTTTATTTGTAGCAGGAACTGGTAAGTCAGACTGCTAAAAAGGGAAGAATAAAAAGAAAGTTCTTTTAAGGTCGGTCAGCACCGTGTCGTCCCCGGCTGGATAACAGTTGTCTCAAATAGACCGTCAATGCTATAGCGGGATGTCCGGTGGACAGGAGACGAAAGGGGATAGATGTTGCTACGCTGGCGATCCAGATCTGACTGCTGACGTTCCCTTAACACTTTTAGGGAGCAGGTGAATCAATGCGCCCTGTTAGCTGATTGGTCAGCCTGTGACTGAAGAACTCAGAGGGGGGGCATTGATTAACCGGAGAAAATAGTTCTCTGTGACTGCTACAGAATTCATATAAATTTAATTTACATCGTTCTCTTGTGCTAACAGAATATCCTTTACTTTATCTATATTATCACTTAATTCTTTATTTCATTTTCTCTCTCACTTTATTGATCACTTGCATCAGCGCATCTTTATTCACGATACGCAAATCTAAGTACAGCTGCTGCTCAGCAAGTTGCTCACAGAACGTAGCAGCGTATGGCTTTATATTTTTTTGATTCTTCAACAAAACACTGCCCGCGGGTTCAAACAAAATATGTCCGTTAAGCGATATGTACCGATCGTTGATTCGCCTTGTTGCTTCGTGTTAACTCATCTGAAACTAAGCTTCTTTCCTTTCATCACTAACGCTCAGATCCACGTTTTATCCCAGAAGACAAAAAAAAACAAAAAAAACACTGTAATACTATTAGCCCAAAAAGAGTATTACCATAGTTCATATTATTCGTATTATTTGGAATTTTCGGGCTATTACTCTCATCTTGAGTGTGATTTTCACAAGGTTTCGCCCGGTGTAACCTCCGATCTTCTTAAGCTGTATCTTCTTCATCTCGCAGCAGAATTTTCGGCCAAAAATCGATTAAAGAGCTTGCCCAACTCTGAATACACTTTATGTAAAATTGAAAATGTTTAGACTAACATTGGTCTGAATAATTTGGTAAAGACCTAAGAAGACAATTTTTTTTAATTGGACGCCAATTTTAATCGCTTAACATTTATTATTTTAGTTTCAAATCAAAATAAAAAGTTTTACCCATGACCAAGTTACCTACATCTAAAATTTCAAGGACACAAAATTGGCGGAGAAATTTGGTAGAATCTGCAAAGGTCAACTCTTTCAACTTTGACCTTTTGACACTCAAATTTTTACCCCAAAACTTATTAATATGCTTGCCGTATGCCCGAATACCCGTTATGTGTTTCAAGTGTTAGATCCAAAATTGGCGACTGAGTTTGCTAGAGTTTCAAAGGTCAAATTGTTGAACTTTGATCCCTTGACAACTAAATTTCTGGCCGAAAATCGATTAAAAAGATTTCCCCAAATCTCAATACCCCTTATGTCAAATCTCGAGTCTGTCGATTGAAAATTGCCAGACTTATTTGTATAACACACACACACGCACGCACACACACACACACACACACACACACACACACTTTCATTTTTATAGATATATAGACTAGCAGTTTAGCCCGGCTTTGCTCGGGCCGTATGCACTGTTCATAACTTTATGCGCATAAGTATATATCTATGTAAAAGTTGTACTCATCTCCAGGTAACCTACATCTAAAATTTCAAGTGCTTAGACGCAAATTGGCAGAGGTGTTTGTTAGAGTCTGCAAAAGTCAAGTCTTTCAACTTTAACCTCTTGGCAGCCAAATTTTCGCCCCAAAACTGAGTAAAATGCTTGCTGCATGTCTGAATACCCTTTATGTAAAATTTCAAATGTTTACACACAAATTGGCTGAATAGTTTAGTAGAGACCGCAAAGGTCAAATCTTTAAAACTTTGATCCTTTGACAGCCATATTTTCGCCCCCGCCCCCCAAAAAAACGACTAGAAACCTTGCCCTATGTCTGAATAGATTTATGTAAAATTTCAAATGTTTAGACCAAAAATTGGCTGAGTAATTTGGCAGAAACCACAGAGGTAATTTTTTTTTAACTTTGACCCCAATTATGACTCCTTAACATTTATTGAATTAAAAAGTTTGATCCATATACAAGTTTCCTACATGTAAAATTTCAATTGTAAACACCTAAAATTGTCGGAGGAGTTTGGTAGAATTTTCAAAAGTTCAAATTGTTGAACTTTGACCGCTTAATAGCTAAATTTCTGGACGAAAATCAATTAAAAAGATTTTCCCTAATCTCAATACACCTTATGTCAAATCTCGAGTTGTTTGGTAGGGAAATGTACACACATACACGCACACAGGCAATTTCACTTCATATATATATATATATATATATATATATATATATATATATATATATATATATAAAGTCGAATTCCTTATATATATATATATATATATATATATATATATATATATATATATATATATATATATAAAGTCGTATTCCTGTTTGTTCACAATATACGTCATATATAGCGTCATAGCAGATGACGTTATATATGACGTATATTGTTTTGAACTGGCAATGCCGGATATATACAGTTTGTATATAATGAGAATAATAGAAATAAGGTAGTATATATATATATATATATATATATATATATATATATATATATATATATATTTACATAGGCATCACCACTTATCAAGGTCAAGAGGCCACTCAAGGATAAGGGTTAAAGAGTGTACAGTAGACATTGGACAATATAGTAATCATTAGTAATGAAATTTGGTAAATTTGATAACTTATATAGAACGGCTCATCAAGAACTTATTTACGTTAGACTTGAACACAACCATATTGTAGTCAGCCGGAAAGCAGGAAAACGGAAGACAATTCCACAGGCGTGCAGTTCTAAGAAAGAAGCTTTGTTCATGGAATCTACGTTTAGGTTTAGGCACAGATAAAGAGTGAGGGGAATTATTGATAGTGTGTACAGCTAGATGAGTGTTTCTTGTGAAAGTTTGGCGAGTGGGGGCCATAGATTGAAGCTCAGTTGAACACTTTCCATGAAAATAACGATACATCAGAGACAAACTCGCAACATCTCTTCTGTGAGATAGAGGTTGCAAAGAAGAGAAAAGGACATCTCCTACGAGGCTACGAAGTCTATTTTGAACTCTATCAAGGCAGAACAAGTCCTTTCTAGCAGCTCCTGTCCAGATGTGGCAACAATATTCCATCCTTGGACGTACCTGGCTCTTATATAGATAGAGAATAGCATCTGCTCAGCTACTTTGGACTTAACAGATTGAGCATACAACTCTCTTGCGTTCTTTATTACTTTCTTACAATGGTTGCTGGCAGTCCTGAAAGTGGCTTTAGTTTCCATACATCTATTACGTTGGAAGCAGTGGAAAAAGTGATTTCTGTGCGCAATGGCAGCAGCACATCCTGGAGAGAACCATGGCTGGCTGTAAGGTTTTTGCTGAAACTTATATATATATATATTAGTGTTGGGACTGATTAATCGGAATCGGGAATCCGAAAAAAAATTAGGGGTATCGGAATCAGTATCGGAATCGGAAAAATTGATGCCTATTTTTCGATGCCAAAACGATTTTTTAATTGTTCTTTTTTATTCGATTTTGTTTAAAGCAAAATCTTCCATTGCTGATAATAATAATAAATATGTACTGATTTTAAATTACCAGTAAAGCTTAAATCATACTCTACAAGTGTATTTTGACTTTTAGGAAAATATCTGCATACTTAACATGCGTTTTTACGAAAATCGGGGGAAATAACAATTTTATAGTTAAATAATTAGAGATCTATAAAGAATCGGAATCGGAATCGGTAATTGTATTGCAATCGGGAAAAATATTGGAATCGTCCTATTTCTAATATATATATATATATATATATATATATATATATATATATATATATATATATATAATTATTATTATTATTATTATTATTATTATTATTATTATTATTATTATTTACGTAGACATTAGTTTGATAGTTTAATCTTCGATCGCAATAACTTTAGTTTCGCAGGAAGACTGGAGACCCAGCCCACAGGGTTAAAGATACCAAATGTAATCAATTCGAATCTCCGTCGTGCTAGGAGGAAACTAAGTCTAAGATTTAACGAAAATGTGGAAATAAGGTTAAGGAGAGTGGAAAGTGAATCTTGGATATATTTTTGACAACTTGCAACTCTCTATTATCTCATTTTGTCTTTTAGCATTTTCATTCCATGGACAATGTTTCTGGCAAAAGGGGAAGAATTGCTGTTTTCTGGGTGGAAACCTATCCATCTAACTTATCGTTTCCACGTATTATTTGGATTATTCGGATGCTCATCTTGAGTGTTATTTACCACCAACCTTCTTCAGATGCATAAGCCTGCCCTGTTTAAATTGGGATGCAATTAAACCTATATTCTCGTGGTTTCGTACAAAATTTTAGTTAAAATTTTGTAAAAATATCAAAAAGAAAGTCTACGAGGTATTATTTACTAATAAAAAAACCCCCAAACTTGTTCAGATTCTTTAGTCAGTCGTAAGTTCCTAAAAAGTAATCTACGAAGCTAAGAGCTTCTGATAAAACCAGAATTGTAATTAAAACACGTTTTATTTTCGCAAGTAACTATCCCTATCTCCCATTATTCCTACTTCCTATAAAAGAGATGTATTTTTTTCTAAATATTTATATAAATACTTTTTGTATATTTATTATCTTAGTAAGTGGGATAAAATAAAAAAAATAATGAATATATTAATTAAAACCTATTTTTCCAAAATATACCCCGCTAAATAAAAACAACAGGTCAAGTGGAATCGCTTAGGTAGAAATCCATATATCTATAAAAAATGAAAATGTGTGTGTGTGTGTGTGTGTGTCACTTCCCTACCAAATAACTCTGTCAATTTTCGGTCTACAGACTCGAGATTTCACATAAGGAGTATTGCGATTTGGGATAATCCGTTTAATTGGCTTTCGGCCAGAAATTTGGTATTAAAGGGGTCAAAGTTCAACGATTTAACCCGTGAGAACTCTACCAAACTCTTCTGCTAATTTTGCGTCTAAACGCTTGGAATTTTAGATACAGGTTACTTGGACACGGATGTAAATTTTAATTCGATTTGAGCCCAAAACAATACATGTTAAAGAGTAAAAATTACGGTCAAAGTAAAAATAAAATTTGACGTCTGCGATCTCTACCAACTTTTCTCTATGGTAGCTAAAGAAGCCTATTATATAGAAAGGCATGACCTTACATATTCACACTTTTTAATATATACATATGCACATAAAGTTTTGAACAGCACATTGAGCCCGAGCAAAGCCAGGCGGAACTGCTAGTATATAAGAATTATGTCTTTGCTGTTGCGTCCATCGCCAAACCGGAAGTGACGAAGGTTTAAATTAAGGCTAGTCAATCGAAAAGAGGGGATTACTTAAAAAAATATCAGCGAAAAAAGCGGCCCCTCCCTGTAGAAAGTGCCCTCTTGAGGGTGAAGGAATTGATGTTTAGGGCCAATTTTTCGATATTTGTCGTCCGAAGAGTCGGGCTCCAAAACGATACCGATCTCATGATAATCCGTCGCCTATGTCGAAAGTTTTAGGCATACATACATACATACATACATACATACATACATGCATACATATATACATTTAAACATACATGCATACATACATTTAAACATACATACATACATTTAAACATACATACATACATACATTTAAACATACATACATACATACATTTAAACATACATACATTTAAACATACATAAATACATACATTTAAACATACATAAATACATACATACATACATAAATACATACATGCATTTAAACATACATACATACACGCATACATACATATATACATTTAAACATGCATACATACATACATACATATATACATACATACATTTAAACAGAGATTTATATTATAAATGGTGCCCTCTTTCATTCTCTCAAAAATATGAAAAAACAATCATTCAAACTTTGGTGATTTGCATCGACCCAAACGTTATGAGAATAGTAGTCCGAATAATACAAATAATACGTACAAATATTCCTTATCCCCCACCCCCAAACAAAATTTAAAAAAAAGCTTAGAACTGTATTATGGTTTCTAGTTTTTGACCTTGAAGTATTTTTTTAGTCCCTCACATCCAGTGTCTGGAGCGATTTCCATAAAACCATGTTTACATTCAAATAACATAAAATGTCTAATCGTAAAACTGTTAAGGAATTATAACTGTCATAAAGTTCAGAGTTTTGGCGGGATACACATAAAAACACAAATAAATGTCAGCGTGCGTGCGCGTATGTATATACAAACACGCGTATTTAAAATAATATTCGAAATAGACAAGCACAGCAATATTTTATTACTACTTGAACATGTACCCGGCGTTGCCCGGTTTTAAACGTAAGATTAAATTCCTTTAAAAAATGAAGTAAAAATAATGAAAAATAAACTGAGATATTATATATATTTTTGAACAGTTCACTTCTTCATTTGTTTATTTCGGGCTGCTGTCTCCATCTTTTAGCTCTTGTTTCACGATGTTTCGGCAAACTATTCCTCTTGCCTTCGTCAGTTGGTTACCGCGACGGGATCAACATCATCAACATCATCAATATCAACAAGGGTTTTATCACTCAATGGAGAACCCTTCCCCTGACTTTAGCCATCTAAGCTATTCATTGCCATGGGACCCATGGGCTCTATCAGGTCGTCCCTTCATCTCATTCTTGGTCTTCGCTTTGGCCTCTTATGCTTACGAGGGGATAGGAACTCCGAATCGCCTAACTGCATCCTCAGCATATCGTCTCAACACGTTTTGGCCAACTAAGCCTCTGGCCGGCTTTCAATGCCTCCGTTCAGTTGCGCGTATAATTGTGAGGCAAGGTCGCGCAATCCCTAACCACATCTCTCCTGAATCGACACTGTTTGGGTCCAGTGGCAAGGACAAGACCCGGACGACTGGAAACAATGCCGAGATAAGCAGAGAGCACATACAGCACCTGGAAGTCCCAAATGGTCACCTATTTAGTACTAACCAGACTCAACTTTTGTTGCAATATTTTGTTCCTATAATGGGGTATGATCCCACACAGTCGGACGATTCTATTTATAAAAGATGCTGCTAAGAACTGACGAATCAAATTAACTACGTTCTGCTACCAACCAATCAGAAACCAGAATTGCTTCATAAATATTAAACCCTTTCTGGAGCAATTTCACATGTTCTTTTCCCGGGTTTCGACACGGTAAGAATATTTTGTTCTGTAGAACTGTCTACTACAAACAAGTCGCCTCCCAGGACTTGTGTGTAACAGCGAACCATCTGAAACTGTTTCTGAAACTCAAAATGGCTTACACTTCTTAACTTCGATGATCCAGCGGGAACCGATGTGTCAACGTGATTATGCCTTATCTCTGGCCGGCTTTGGGTAGGATTCAAACCGATATCTTCAGACAATGCTCACCTGGAACCGTAGAGATTCAACGTCCACATCCATTGCGCCACGTGCCCCGAAGGGCGATCAAGGTTGGATTTTTTGATCTTATAAATCCACGTTTATTTGTTATCTGATCTTCCATTGTCGGGTCCATACCGAATGGTATATATATTATTTAACTAATTGGAATTTTTATTGAGATTAGTATTATTTATTCATTTATTTATTACGGACTATTATCCTCATCTTTAAAAGATAAATGAATGAATTATACTCATCTCAACAAACATTCCAATTAATTCAAGTTCACTTCTTGTAAGTAAAAGAAATACTCGAGCTGAGATCGAAACAAAAACCTAAAGATAGTGAGTCAAGTGCGACAAACATTAAGCATGACACGTTCTTTAAGGAGTGTTTTCAAACTTACTTATTCTTAACATAATATAAACGATTCGCGCATGCGCAGTCGTGAAACAATTCAGAAATAGGTAAAAATCCAATGACCTCAAGTACAAAATTTTCAATTTTAACCCTTAGCAGCTATTTTCTCCGGATGTAAACGGAATAAAAAGTTTTCACGTGTCTGAATACCCTATATAGCAAATCTCAGGTCTGTAGATCAAAATTTTTTTAGTACATAGGTTGAGAAGTATCCTCATACACTTACAAATCCTCACTTTTATAGATATACTAGCATACCGCCCAGCGTTGCCTGGTCACAAAATATGCATAAATATTATATTTTAATTAATACAGAAACTGAGACATGTGCATGTGAGTATTATATATTAAAAAAAAAATAGTTCACTTCTTGTAAGTAAAAAAATAATAATACTCAAGTTGAGACTGAAACCGACATCTAAAGACAGTGTGTCAAGTACGATAACCATTAGAACAGCGTGACACGGACTTTGAAAGGTGTTTTCAAACTTCTTATTCTTAACATAAGTCATCTGTAATGTTATCTATTCACGCATGCGCATCCGTGAAACAATTAGCAAACAGAATAAAACCGATGAATCCCACGTACCAGTTTTTCAAATTTAACCCCTTAGCAACTTTTTTTTCCGGATGAGGACCGATTTAAAAAAAAAAGTTTTCCACTTGTCTGAATATCCTATATATTAAATTTCAAGTCTGTAGATCAAATATTCACTGTGAAATTTCCACAGGTCACGCTAGTTATTATTATTATTATTATTATTATTATTATTATTATTATTATTATTATTATTATTATAGATCAATTATGTTCCAAGAACACAAAAAAATAGGCAAAATTAAAGAGATGACTTCTGATTTACCCCAGTTTCTTACGGTTGATCTGTATACGATATAAACAATTGGTTAATAAACTGACAATTTAGGACGCCTAAACTGTACACAACTTTAAAAAAATTGTTATTGTTATTATTATTATTATTGTTGTTGTTGTTGTTGGTAGTAGTAGTAGTAGTAGTAGTAGTAGTAACTGAAGCGTTTTAATGAAAAAAGCTTAAAATTCCAAAATGATAATTCCTGTTCTTTTTTGTTTTTGTTTTTGTTTGTTTGGTTGTTTTTTTTTTTAGGTTTTTTTTTTTTGCGGTTACGTTTACGCATATTTAATCGCAATAAAATTCACAAACAAGTATTTTCTTACGTTTCTGAACTTTTGAGACGAGGATTGGTTATTCGTATTATTTTGGATACTTAGCACTATTGTTCTCATCTTAAGTGTTATTTTCACAACCCGTGGCACAGTGGTTAGAGCACTTAGAAAAATTAATTGTAAAAGTGACCTTCTCCTGAAGATTGAAGGTTCAATTCTCAGTGCGGGCGACCGGAAAATATAATATGCAAATTATTTAGGACGTCTAACCAGTCATGGATTACGGAACGAGAGCATGCTACTCCCGTGAAGTAAATAAAGGGCCCCGTTCGAAATTCCATCCAAATTCCCGAGTTCGACAGAAACATTCCCAAGTTCGACAAGATACGTCTGAAGAAGATCGGAGGTTAGATCGACCGAAATGTTGTGAAAATCACGCTCAAGATAAGAACAGTGATCCGATGAATCCAAATAATAAAAATATTTTCTTGAGTTTCTGTGCGGGGTGTAAAAATTGTTAACGAAAACCAGTAATCAAAACGGAGGAGTGCCTATTGTCTGTTCTGCCTAGTTTAGAATCTATTTATCTGGTCGGGCTCCTGGCCCAGACCAATGTTACTTCCTCCAGATTTCCCTGTCTTCCATCGACTGCTTCAGATCTTCAGGATCACAGTTAGCGTCGTGCGCAATTTGCTGGATGTACGTGGATCTAGGTCGTCCTATGCTCGTGCGCCCGTGCTGTGGAGTCCACAACAATATATTTCTCACCGGTGTTTATTTGCTTCTCTAGCAGTAACAGACAAATCGTAGACGTCGCTCCGTGATAGTAGTAGATATGGCAGGTAGGTTGCCATAAAGTTGCTGTTTCGTGAGATGATCTTGCCAAGATATATTTAACACTGTTCGTGGCATACGGTGTACGTGTCTTCTAGTTTTATTTCCAATCTTTTGGTAAGTGTCCAAGTTGTAGTAAATAACGACAGACTCCGCCGCTGCTCTGAAGAACTGCCTTTTCAGTTTGCCAGTTAAACGTTGACGTTCATATTGGCCGCAGCTTATCCAATGCATTCCATGCTTTTGAGATGCGAATAGAATGTAATATACCATATTAGCTTGAACTTCTGTAACATTATAAATAAATATTAAGTTTTTTTTATGATTAAATAATAAACATTTCATTCACAAGTTTCTTGTAAACAAAAATTATTCACTTTTGTTAATATAAATACAGTAGATAAGCTTTAACGTTTATTTATTTTAATGTAAATTTATTTTTCTTTTAAATAAAAATAATGGAAAAGAAAAAATACAATTCGCTCAGGCGACAGTGTGTAAATGAATAAGAGAGAGAGGGAGAGAGAGGGAGAGAGAGAGGGAGGGAGAGAGGGAGAGAGAGGGAGGGGGAGAGAGGGAGAAAGAGGGAGAGAGAGGGAGAGAGAGAGGGAGGGAGAGAGAGGGAGGGGAGAGAGGGAGAGAGAGAGAGAGAGAGAGAGAGAGAGAGAGAGAGAGAGAGAGAGAGAGAGAGAGAGAGAGAATGTAATGTTGTCCGCGGACCAACACACCTTGTGTCTAGTTTCAGTCACAGAGGAGATTAAGACAAAGAATAGAAAAGAACTCTAACTCGTTTTTTGTTTTGTACAATGAAATTTATTTCCTCACCGGCACAGCAGTTACGTCACCGACGTGATCTAGAACGTTATCTCGTCTCTCACGAGATCTGTTAGATGTCTACCTTTTTCCTTTTTTGTTTTTTGTAAAGTCCCTTTCCCCCTGCACCGGTGACGTCACTCCTCCTACGTTTCCATACGCGCATCCGCGCTATTTTACAGAAAAAGAGAGAGAAAGAGAGAGGATGTAAAAGAGAGAAAAAGGGAGATGGGAGAAAGTGTGTGTGTGTGAGAGAGAGAGAGAGAGAGAGAGAGAGGGAAGTCAAGCAGTCACATTTTCTCATCATTCTTTCTAATGAGTGTGGTTCATTAGATTTGAATGAACTTTTTTGAAAATTCACCAACAAATATAGGAAATAAGTCCAACTCGCTTTTTGCTTTGTACAACGACATTTTTTTTTTCTTCGTCGGCACAGCAGTCACGTCACCGACGTGATCTAGAACGTTATCTCGTCTCTCACGAGATCTGTTAGATCTTTACCTTTCGCCTTCGTTTTAAATTCTTTCCACCCACACCCCACTGGTGACGTCACTTCTCATGCGTTTACATACGCGCATCCGTGCTATGTTACTGAAAGAGAGGGAGAGAGAGAGAGAGAGAGAGAGAGAGAGAGAAAGAGAGAGTAAAAGAGAGAGATAGGGAAAGAGAGAAAAAGAGATGTAGAAAAATAAAGCAGCCACTCTTTCTCGTCTGTATAAAGTATTTCTTTCTACTGAATGTTATTAATTACATTTGAATAAAATTTCTTGAAAATTTACCAACAAATATTTTATGAAAGGTTGTCGTAATTTATCATTTTTTTTTTAATTTATTATTTACTATCGATAAAACTATTGCATATATACAGTAAAGTATGACAGTAAAGTGTAAAATTCATGGATTGGGGATTTTTCATCTTTCATCACCTTTAACCTGCGTCATGGTTTCCAGATTATAAATTATTCGATCGGGAGATCCTATTTATTAAAGAGAAATATAGAAGATGGTAACATACTACGAACATTAAATTAAAATATAGATTCGTTAAGTTAATGTTCGAAGTATGTTATCACTTTCTATCCTCCTTTTTAATAAAAAGGATCTCCCGATCATCGAAGATGAAATGTAAAGAATACATAAATAAAAATAAATAACTAAAAATAAATGATGTCGGTTTGGGGCCGTACGTGAAACTAAAATATACCATCTCGGCGAGGATCTAAGACTAGTATCTGTTTGTCTAAAGATTGTATAATAATATCGTAGGGTTTCCCTTCGTGCAGCGCATCTATACGATGGAAATATGTCACAGACTCCTATAAGGATATTGGAGATAAACCGTAATAACCAGATATATTCTGACACTAGATTAAACAGATTACTTAGATAAATACTATTACAGTTTTAACAAAAGGGCTACAATAATACCACGGGGTATCTATTAAGGCTGAACGCCCACAGAAAGCCCATCGGCAATGAAAGGTGCAGCTGGAGAATTTCCACAGGTCCCGCTAGTTATTATAATTCCTTGTGTGAAGTTTTGATCGATGAATACATATTGTAATTTATTCTATATTTATTTTCATCTATATATTTTTTTTTTATCAAGAGCTTTATATTATCTCTGTAGAAAGTTAATATTTTTAAGCATTTTTCGCGCAGGATGTTGTCGACATGCTTGAAAAAGTGATAATCGGTGGGCGAGAGGTCCGGTAAATATGGCGGATGAGGCAGAGTCTCGTAGCCCAATTTGTTCAGCTTCTGCAGGATCAGTTGAGCAACCTGCGGGTGGGCGTTGTCATGGAGGAGAATTGGTCCCTTCATATTGACATATCTCGGGCTCATAGGTTGGAGCTTCTTGTGTATTTCGTTAATTTATCGGCAATGTTTCTCTGCTGTAATCGTTTCGCTCGGATTCAAGAAGTTGATGGATGAGACCGGCTGCAGACCACCAAACAGTCACCATAACCTTTTTTGGTCTAATTTCGGCTTCGGGAAGTGTTTTCTTTTTTTCTTTTTTAATTTTTATTTTATTCAATCTTCACCCCCAAACTAGGCAAGTGCCACTTTGAAGTAGGGGGCTACTATCGGGGACAATTTGCGGGGGTATTATGAAGGGAGATGAGTAGAAAGATGCTTGTTCACATTACACTTGAACTTCTGCATATCAGTACAGTTGGGAAAGCACAATCCCGGAAGGGAGTTCCAAAGACTTGCAGTTCTGTGGAAGAACCTATTGGAGTAAAAGGCTTTCTTATATCTAGGGATCTCTACTGTAAGGGGTGGGACTTAGTTTCTTGTCGGGTTTGTCGGGGGTAGTCACGTCGAGGGGGGCACAAGTGCTTGCAGTTCGTCAGAGCAGCCACCATTAAAGTATTTGTAGAACAGGCAGACGGATGCAACACTTCGTCGATGGGACAGAGGCTGAAGCTTAGATGACAGTTCAGTACGTATCATACATGGGCAAATGGTGGCCTTATAGAGGCACAGGATACTTTCAAGCGTAAGTAATTTTCTGGCACGGTAGAGAGAGCCCACCTTCTTTGCAGCAACCTTGGCAATGCTCTCAATGTATATATCCCAGTTCATGGTCCCTGTTGTAGAGTTTCATCCAACCATTGTGCTGAATGTCACCGGTTGTCGTAAAGGATTCACTTCTCAACAAACGTCACAATCCGCTCGAAAAATGGGTCGTTTTTGTTGCGCAGAAGTGTAAAAAACACCCACAAACGACGATTTTTCAATTATCGTTCAATTCCTGCGGCACCCATTTATCAAACCTTTTTGATTTTCCTATTTGCTTTAAATGACGAACGACTGTTTAGTGGTCGACCTCGATTGTTTTTTGTGGTTTTGCGAGGATCGGCTTCAATTAAGGCTTTTAAATGTTCGTTATCAACCGCAGTATGCCGACCGCGACCGTCTTTATCTTCGAGGCTCTCGTCACCATTGCAAATTTTTTTGAACCATCGTTGTGCAACACGTTCGTTAGTGATTCCTGGGCCAAACTCATCATTGATATCACGACCTGTCTCGGCAGCTTTCTCGGCCTACAGGGTGGTCAAAAAGTCAGGTAACATGTTAAATAGAAAAAACAATATGCTCCATTATAATCTCTATTCGTTTAATATTATTTCTTGGATGAAATTTTTCCACAACGATGGATTAGTCGCCGTGGCCCAGTTGAATGGCCAGCCAGATCTCCGGATCTTACCCCTCCTGATTTCTTGCATTAGGGCTATGTAAAGGATAGCGTTTATGGCAAGAAGCCTGATACAATATCGTCTTTAAAGTTATTTATTGAAGAGGAGATTGCGCGGATATCAGCTGACATGATTACACGTGTTACACAATCAGTGGTTAATCGCTTCCAGCGATTGATAGAGAGAAATGGACGACAATTAACAAAATAAACATATTTCATGTTTGTTTCATTTTATATTTCAATGTATGGTACTTAAATATACGTGTATTGCTAATATCGTTTTTCTTTAAAATGTTACCTGACTTTTTGACCACCCTGTAGTTTAAACTGGTAAAAGAGAATCGTGCGGATTTTAATTTTTCCATGCTGTCGAAAATCCTGCAAAAAAAATGAATGAAGCAATTGAAAACGGTAACAAATAATAGGATTCGATAGAGCGAAGACCGCGATTCAAAATGATATATAACATGACTATATATATGAATGAATTAATTAAGAAATCATATATAAAAGTAACATATGTGAGAAAACGATATTGTTTTTGCACCAGCCTAATATTAGGCTGTGTAAGACGTTAACTTTGGTCAAAATCGCTAGTTCCTTTTTTTTTTCATCGGATTTTTTCGATTATCGACTTCCGATACTTATCGAAGACATTCCCTTACAAATCCTATTTAAGAACACTGCTAGTCACATAAAGTAATTTCGTGTGAAATTGCAGAAATATCGGCTGAACCGTTTTCGAGTCCATAGAGAACGAACTCACACACGCAGAAATAAAGCTTTTTTTATATAGTAGTAGAGATATATGTACTAGCATGCTGCCTAGCGGTGCTCGGTCCAAAAATACGTTTAAATATGATATTTTAATTTATGCAGATTATGTAACTTTGTAAGTTTTCTATTGATTATGTAACACCCTCTCTTATGAAGTTACGCAAGGACCCCTGATCTTCTTGAAAAACTTCGGCTCGTGTCGTCTGATACTTCGAGAGGCGTTACAGTGAATCATGGTATGCTGAAAGCGAATATCGAAACTCCCGCAGGCAAGAAAGAAAACAGACGCTTGAATTCTATTCTATGGAAGGTTAATTTCACAAAGTTTACAGACTTTTTACATATATGTACACGTGAAGTTCTTAAGACATTTCTCCTCAGAAGCGGCGGCGGATGGAGAGGGGAGTGGTCACGTCTCAGGGAGCAGTATTGTTACTTCGAGTTCGCGCACAAACTCTGGTTAGAAACTGACTAATTTCGCACGAGACTAGCATTATGTATCGGCGTATGTGTTCAGGATGGAAAATCTCCAAGCCAATCAAATTACGCCACGAATT
Organism: Euprymna scolopes; assembly: GCF_053919585.1. Classification (NCBI taxonomy): domain Eukaryota; kingdom Metazoa; phylum Mollusca; class Cephalopoda; order Sepiida; family Sepiolidae; genus Euprymna; species Euprymna scolopes. The sequence continues at coordinate 16,750,048 of NC_136522.1, read as the reverse complement.
TGGGGAAAACTCCAAATTTTGCGGGTGTGCAATTCAGCCATGTCACTAATTCTGCAATCTGGGCTCGAAGTCAACATCTAATTCTTATGACCCAAGGAGTCATCGACTGTCAGTCAGAACTTCCGGCATTGAGTTTGCCAGGCCAGACGATGTCAACGCTATTGTTCTAACACTTCCTGTCGTCAATTTCGAATAACAATATACATCTGATTTCCAAACAATAAAGCAAATCAGATCTATTTTTGACAATGAAATAAAATATAAATATCTTCTACTTTAGGTCTTTGGGATATCGGCTGTTGCCCGGGATCTATGAAAGTAATCTTAGCATAGTTATGCCGTTTTCTTCAGCTCCCGAATGGGGATCAAAATGCTCCCTTAAGTCAATTACGTTACAATTATATATCGGACCCAATATATAAATAGTAATGTTTTCAAAAGTTGTAAAAGAAACTGACTTTGGTGCCATCATCTAGAATCGAAAGCAAAACAGTCAGCCTTAGTCTTCATTTGATACTTCAGCCGTTACCCCCTGAGCCATTGCTGAATGGATTTAATTGGAGTTCTGTGCCATGGAAAAAAAAAGAAATGACTAAGTCCATCATTTACCCCCCCCCCCATATTTAGGCCCAAAAGTCCCCAAAGCCTTAAGATATTTAAATTTGAGTTCAGCAACATGCAAAACTGCTAAATAGACATACACAGAAAATTTTGGTAAAATATGGTAAAATAGTCCCAAAAATGGAGTGTTTTTATTAGCCCTAAAAGAGCCCCTGGGGCACACTCAAGAGTTATCGCGAGATATAGACAAACAAAACTAGATAGAAATCAGTTCGTTACAACTTTTCAGAAAATTTTATAAAAATCCAAGGCGTCATTTTTTTAAAATAAGAACAAAAGTGTCAATTTTAGCCATTTTAACCTAGAGGGGCAACCGGAGTTTTCCCGGAAAATCCGTTCTGTTACTTTTTTTACTCATATCATGTTTAATGCTTGTGCAAAATTTCCAAAAATTCCAAGGCGTAGTTATTGAGAAAAGTGAAGACAAACGAACGGACCAGGGTGAATTTACAGGTGCACCCTCGTTTTGTCAGAGGACCAAAAATAATTTGTATGCATTTTAAAATACGGGGTTACTTTTCAATCACTCTTTAGATGATTGAGGGTTCGATCCCTGGCTTGAGATGAGTGCTAGTCAAGCCATAACGAAAAGCTGTGATACAGCAACCTATCTGTGGATGACTATAAAATTCTGCATACTTGGGTAGAGCGATGTTGTTATATTATATCGCCTGCTACTTACTTTTCAGTATTTACTTCACCAGTGCTCAATACGTGAGTAGAGCTAGGCAGTAAGGTAAGAAAATATATTTATGGCAATTAAGCTACACAGTGGCATCTGCATTTCATCCCAGTGAGTAGGATTGCTGACTATTAACTAGATTGTTGTAGATTTGATTCATGGCTTAGTGTGGGTATTAGGCTAGCTACATTGGAGAGCTGTGATACAGAGAAAACAGTCTGCTTGTGGATGATTATATAGACCAAACTTCTTGGATAGAGCACTTTTGTTAAATTATATCGCCTGCTAGTTAATACTTAGCATAATGCAAAACTCTTTGTAAATAAATAAATGGAGCACTTTAAGAGTGTCAGTCAATATTTATATAAAGACAGTAGAGAATATGATTTATGGAAAATTTTGCATGATGGGATTTGATTTATATATATACTAGCAGTTCAGCCCGACTTTGCTCGGGCTCTATGTCTTGTTCATAACTTGCCCTACGTGTGAATACACTTTATGTAAGATTTCAAATGTTTAGACCAAAATTTGTCTGAGTAATTCCTTAGACACCGCAGAGGTCAATATTTTTATAACTTTGACCCCAATGTTAACATTTATTATTTTGGGCTCAAATCAAATTAAAAAGATTGATTCATCTCCAAGTAACCCACATTTAAAACCTTTAGACCCCAAATTGGCAGAGGAGTTTGGTAGAGTTTTCAAACGTCAAATCGTTGAATTTTGACCCCTTGACATCCAAATTTCTGGCCGAAAATCGATTAAAAAGATTTATTTCGAGTCTGTAGACCGAAAATTGACAGAGTTATTTGGTAAGAAAATGTACACAGACAGACACACACAGACATTTTCACTTTGATAGATATATAGACTAGCATGAAGGGGGAGAGGCTTTGCCCAGTCGTAAAATACGCTTCAATACAATATTTTTATTTGTCCAGATTTCGTACATATTATTATAGACTCTTTATTTCAAAAGTAAAATAAAAGTATTTGAGTGCCATCAGTTAAAATCGAAATAGAAATCGAAGCAGTCAAAGCTGGTGACGTTACCACTTTACCAACGTGACACGCATATTAACAGATTACAAATTTAAAATTAAAAACAAACTAAAATGATTGTACAAAATGTATAGCGATTTTTTTTTTCAATTCTGACTTATTTTTGACCCCTTAAAAACTATTTTAACCGGATAAAGACCCTATAAAAGAACAGCCCATAAAACCCCTATCATTTGAGGCCTCTAGCGCTGCTCTGCGATTTTTTGTTTCAGAAGAGATAGATTTGAAAATATGTAGACAGACATATATATAACCTTTTATATATTAGATTAGAGAATACAATTTACGAACGTTTATCCCGGGATTCAGGAATAAGAACTGCTTATAATCAATTAAGTTGTTATAGGTTCGATTTATAGCTGGGAGTGGACGCTAATCTAACAGCACTATGTTGCTGTGATACAGCAATACAGTCCGATAAGCGATGGCTATAAAAGACTCTTTCTTCTTGAGTCGAGCACTTTCGTATAATTGTACCTCCTGCTGCTTAGCATAATGCAAAGATCTTTGTAAATAAACTAATGGAGCACTTCAAAGTGACGGTCAATGTTTATATAAAACATTGACGGTATGATTTACGAGCGACGATTCCATCTATCAATCAGATGTTAGTAGGTTCGATTCCTGGTTTCCGATGGGTGCTAGTCTAGCCGCTCTGAAATCCTGCGATAAAACGAAACGGTATGTCCGTAGATGAATATGCATACACATATATATTTCAACTGATATATTGAATGCACTATTTCTGTGTGTCTGTGAGTTCGTTTCCTATGAACTTTAAAACGACTCAGTCATATTTAAAAAAAAAATTCACAAATGTACTTTATGTGTCTGGAAGTGTTCCTAGATAGGTTTTGTATCAGAATACTTCCGATGAGTATCAAAAATTGATAATCGAAAAACTCCGAATAAACAAAAGAATAAACAGTTCGATTTTTTTTTTACATGGTAGTCATCACTATCAAGGCTTGGGAGCCAATCGGAGATAAGGGTTAATGCGTGTACACAGTAATCAACGGGATAATATCGTAGTAATCACTAGTAATGGAGATTTGATAAAGTGTCTTACTTAAGGGGACGGTTTATCAGGAATTTGTTTATGTTGGACATGAAGACATCCAAGTTGTAGTCAGGTGGGAAACAGGCAAACGGAAGAGAGTTCCACAGGCGTGCACTTCTAAGAAAGAAGCTTTGTTCATGGAATCTTCGTTTTGATTTAGGCACGGATAAAGAGTGGGGAAAATTACTGACACTGGTTTCAGCTGGACGGGTGTTTTCCGTGAAATATTGGCGAGATGGGGCAGAGATTGGAGCTCAGACGAACACTTGCCATGGAAATAACCGAAATGGAAATTTTGACCAAAGTTAACACTCTTATACAGTCTTACATCACAAGTGTATTTGAGAAGTTTTATCACCGCACGAGCGGAAGGGCGCAGCGTATAAAATCAACATTGCGCACTTTGATAAGACACAGTCGCGATAGAACTGAAGCATGATACTAAATTTTTGAATTTTAAATAGATTTTTTATTTAGGCATATGTAAAGTCCTATATCTACGCTGATAAACCAGATACAATAGACCATTTGGAAGACAACATTCGACACGTTTTTTGCCGAGAAACAGTCTAATTTAGTGCGTAGAGTTTGTGAAATTAGACGTCTAAATTACGCCACACAATATATAATTATGTTTACAATTTATTGGTTGTTTTTGTTTTACGGCATATCAACCCTTCTCAGGTTATTTAGTGCAGAATCAAGTGATTTTGAAGAAATTTTTTTAAAATAAAATATATTTTTTCTTTTTTCTTTTAACCCATAGTTGGGACCCTAACAAGTACTACCACTCCGGGTCAGAGTGGACCTGGGAGCAATGGCAATTAACGGGTTGCTCCACACTCCCCAAAGCCGTTTAGCTGGGGTCTCACCATCGGATATTGGTTAAGGTCATATCCAGAATCTATGTTTACAAGGAATATATATATATATATATATATATATATATATATATATATATATATATATATATATATATATATACTAGCAAAAGTACCCGTCGTTGATTGGGTTCAAAAACAGCCTACAGAAAATGAACTCTGATTTATGAAAGTATGATAGGTTATGAAAAGGAAGGGTTGTAAAGTGATAGCTTCGAATTTGGGGGTATCAAAACCAAAGCAAAATATGATGAAAGTAAAAATAAAATACATAAACCCCATAATTTATTATACCATACCTGTTCACACTGAAACACTTATCACAATATTCTGTGTATCTATAGTAAAAAAAAACCTTGTTAAACTTTGTGACATATTTCCATTCTATGGAGGTCAGGTGCGAACGAACACCCCATAATTTTATTATACCATATTTCTTCAAACTGAAACATAATTATCAAAGTATACTTACGCAGATAGATATGAAAAGTCTTTATTAAAGTTTGTGCCTATTTCCATTCTATGGAGGCCAGGCCCGAACGAAGACCCCACAATTTTATTATACCATCCCTATTTAAGTTAAAACATACTTATCAAAGTATTATTATATACATCTATATCAAAAACACTTGTAAACGTTTTTTTTAATTTTTTAATTTTTTATTTCCATACTTTGTGGACCAGGCGCGTACGCAGACCCCACAATTTTAATGAATCATCATTATGCCGGATCCAACATACCCATTCCTATGTCTCGATACATCTTCTATCATTATATGTGATCAGTTGTCTATAATAGTCAACCATATAGGAGCCTATTCGTGACCAGACACACACAGACATTCAGCTTTGTATCATAGATATACCTATTCTTATTAAAGAAGCGCAATATAATTACAGATCAATATAGTGAATAAATGACAAAACAATATCCAAAATTTATGATGCTGATCATCTTATAATTTATTCCTATAATTCAGTTGACATTTATAATTCTTGATAGTATCTGTTTCGTAGCGCAAAATCAATCATTTAATTATTATATCAATCAGTGAATCTATTATGCCCTTAACTCGTCAGAAGAAATAGCAACAATCATTCCGTCAAAAGGAAATAAAGTGTGATTTGACATGATTAAAATCCTAAAATTGGAAGAGAAGCTGCAAATACCTTTAATATGTTTCCACACACACACACACACACACACACACACATATATATATATATATATATATATATATATATATATATATATATATATATATATATATATGCGCGTGTGTGTGTGACTTCTTTCTTCATAGGTTCCGAAACGGCTGAGACTATTTTCTGCAAATTTCACACAAAGGAAATTTATATGTCTGGCAGTGTTCTTAGATATGTTTTGTACAAAAGTTCATCCGATAAGTATCGAAAATCGAACTAATCCGAACTTAAAATTAGTCTCTCTTCTCTTGTAGATTAAAAAAAAGAATTTTTACGTTACACCGGCCAAAGGAAATAATAAAATCTCAGCAAATCATTTCCTCTTTAAAAAAAAAAAAATTTAAATAGGTTTATTGGTATTTGGATCAACGGTAGAGCATTTGCCTCGAGATCGAATGATTCCCTGTTAAAACTCGTACGGCATAATCACGTTGACACACGAATTCCCGATGTTAAGCAACGTTGAACCTGGTCAGTACTTTATGGGTGACCATTTGGGACTTACAGGTGCTGTATATGCTCTCCAGTTATCTCTGCATTGTTTCCAGTCGTCCTGAACTTCTCCTTGCTACTGGACTCAAACAGTGCCTTTCAGGAGAGGTGTCGTTGGCGATTGCGTAATCTTTGCCTCACAATTACACGCGCAACTGCCCCTACAGGAGGTATCTTTTGTCTTTCGAGACTAAACGGAGTCTTTGAAAGCCCGGGTGTACCTCACCATTTTATTTTAGTTTTCTTATTAATAAGTCTAATTTACGATAAAAGAAGAGGTGCCATTTAAAATCGATGCAAATCATTTCTTCGTTTGCATTTTTTTAAAACTAAGCATTAATCAGAGGTAACTTTTCCAGGGCATTCATCGTCAAGCCCAAATATCAGATAATGTGATATTGTATACAAACACAGACGGAATTTGATGAAGGGCATTATCTTTATTTATTTATTTTTCGAATTAGTCCACCGGGCAAGTTATTACTCTCAATATATAATGATCAATAAAGGATTGATTCTACAATAATACACATGCAATCTGCAAAAATTAAAATATCATATTTAAACGTATTGTACGACCGGGGAACACCTGACCAGCTAGTACATATATATATATATATATTTATATATATATATATATATATATATATATATATATATATATATATATATATATATATATATATATGCACCTTCTTCCCACACACGCTCTCCGACACAACAGTACGATATGAAATAAAACCACTGATAATCATGTTTTTTTCTTCTTCCTCGAAGCTATTTTCAACGTTTCTGATTGTATAAAAATATACTTAAACAGCCTCAGCATGTATCTCCTCCCCAGTGAGTGTACCTGCGTCTACATCTTTTATGACTTCGTAATCAATCTTGAAAAAAAGTCTTCCGTGAAAAGTGGAGAGAGAGAGAGAGAGAGAGAGAGAGGGGGGGAGGGCGAGAGAAACGAACCTGTTCGTGTGAAGGTTATTCTATGAGAGAACTTTTACAGTTGCGAAAAGAAAAAAAAAATTCCACTAAAATGAAAACAAAATATACAAGAAAACGTGACGTAAATCGGAAGATTATTCTGCTTTCATAATAATAAAAAAACGATCATAAAGTGAATTATTTCAAGACTTCGCAAACAAACTTGTGTTTATTTATAGTAGAGCGCCAGAGTTTTGGAATTTCAGCTACATAATCTAGTGGGCTGATTATTCCTTCTCGTACTTGCGATCTCTCCCACAAAGAAAACATGTAGCTTGTAGTGATGGGAGGATTCCAATATTTTTCACGATTCTGATACAATTACCGATTCCGTACTTAATTGCCGATTCCGATACAATTATCGATGCCATAGAAAATTCCAGATTCCGATATATTTAACGATTCCATACTAAATTAAGATTCCTATACAATTAGAAATTCCATAGAAATTTCCAAATTCCGATACAATTACCTATGCCATACTAAGTTAAGATTCCGAAACAATTCCCGATTCCATACTAAATTCCAGATTCCGATACAATTACCAATTCCATCCTAAATTACAGATTCCGATACAATTAACGATTCCATCCTAAATTCCAGATTCTGATACAATTACCGATTCCATACTAAATTCCAGATTCCGATACAATTACTGATTCCATTCTAAATTACAGATTCCGATACAATTACCGATTCCACACTAAATTACAGAATCCGATTCAATTAACGACTCCATACTAAATTTCCAATTCCAATACAATTGCCGATTCTGTAGATTCTGTACTAAATTCCCGATTCCGATACAATTAGCGATACCATACTAACTTCTGATCTTCATACAATTACCGATTCCGACTCCGAGTCTTTATAAATCCTTAAATATTTAACTGGGTAGCGGAACAACACTTCTGACAAAGGAAAAGTAAGACACCTTTCCTCCTCTAGTCTGTGGGAGACCCTTGAGCATGGTCGAGAATCCACTTAGCCCCCCGATCAACGTAACGTGAGGTCACAGAAAGCAGGTGACTGATGTAATACGGAAGCAAACAGAAATAATTCTTTTTATGGTTTCGTATACAATGGTCAGGACCATCACGGATACTGCTCGGACAGAAAGAAGCTGCTACCTACTATCTGTCCAGCAGCAAAGAAAGCTATGTAATGCATCAAACTATTTTTTCGCGAAACTGTGAATAGAGTTCTGAAGCAGGTTTTATATAGATATCTTTGAGTATTTTGAACTTTGAAAAATTTGTTTCAGAATTTATTATTATTGTGTTATTAACTAGGATTTGTCTTATATCGGACCTACATTGGTTCGACGACCACTACCCTATCCCGCCGCTTACCATGCACCATCTTCTACTTTCTATAGTAATAACATTTTCAAATAACGATGTCGGAATTTTTTTAGATGATGATTGATAATTTGCATTGTTTGTATTATTCAGACTATTGTTCTCATCTTTGATCTGGATCCCACAACGTTCCAACCGATGTAAACTCTGAACTTCTTCAGGTGCATCTTGTTAAACTCGGGAATCTTTCTGTCAAACTGAGGAATATGTACGAAAATTGTCGAACGAACCCCTTTACTAAATACACGGGGGTAGATTGGTCTCGTTCCGTCAGCCATAAACGAGTAGAATGATCTGTGACGTAACGGATATAGATGCTAAGTTTGATCAGTTCTAAGTGACTGTCTTCTGTAGGATGAAGGTTCGATCTTCAGTGCAGGCGACACTAAGAATATAATTACGAATTGCTTAAGATTTCTACGTGGAACCGAAGCCAGCTACTCCTATGAATCAAACACAGGGTTTTGTTTGAAATTCGGTACAGATTCATGAGTTATACAACAGGTATTTGAAGAAAGTCGAGGGTTACATCGGTCGTAACGCTGTGAAAATAGCATCAAAGTTGAGAGCTATAGTTTGAATAATTTAAAAGATACGTTTTTTACTTATGTTTATCCACCCCAGATTATATTCTTTATTATTTCCAGCTGCTTCAGAGAAAACGGGAGACGGACCCCCTTCCTCACCCGGAAGTCACGTGATTTCATCGATTTCAACTTATAGAATCACCTCTGACCTCAGCCAGAGTTTTAACCCCGGCACCAAAATCAACGAATTCTAGCCCATTCTTGCAATGACCCTTTTTCACTGAAGCCTCCTGTATGTAACTAGTGCTGTGCAGTTCTAGGAGGCCTACCCCCACAGGTGTGAATAATTCATTCTCACATAGCTTAAAACGCTGGCGGAGCGGAAAATGAAATACAACATCGAAAAGCGCACTTACCTGGTGATTAATAACAGGTCGTTTCATCTTCTCGGTTGTAAAATTATGTTGCGTAATTTTGCTGCTTCTGCTGAGTCTGGTAAGTTAGACTTCGTGATGAAGTAGAAAGGAAAACTCTTCTGTGAAAATTATTATTAGTGGTTCATTTAAACAATGTTCGAATTTGAAAAGGTGAATAATTCCGACGAAATGGTAAAACCCCAAATCAACATTTTTTTGCTGATTAGAAAGACGATATTACATCTAGAAAATAGCATCTAACTTAGGTCAAATTGTCTCAAAGGTACCGAGACAATGTTGGGCACTAAAAAGCCCTTAAATTAATAAGAAAATTAATGAGTCCAGCTCGTACGGAAGTTTTTCTCGTACTAAAGTTTTCAGCTGAAACATGCCCGCGTCGCGGGTAAAAATTCAAATCAACCAATGAGAAAGGTTGTAATTAAAACAATGTGTTACACCAATCAACCAATAAAGTGACACGATTCAAGTCGTGTAATTTCTCACACAGGCTTTATCTTCTGTTTTTGAGAAGCGGTTAGTTTGCTGTTAATCGCTCGCGACGCCCTTACCGGAGAGTGCCAACGAAGCTTCCACAGGCGTGCAGGGGGGGGGGGGGCTTTGTTCACATTTCTCGAGGTGGGAGGGAAATAAATACTCTCTCACCTTTTGGGTGTTACTCAACCTACTTGGATCCAAGCACCACCTTTGACGTCTGACATAATGTTACATGATAAGGGCTGTCCCCTTTTCATGTAAGTATAAAAATGGAGAATTTAGTTTAAAATGAAAATGAAATAGCATAGGCGAAATTCGAACCTCGTAATCTAGTTTAGAAATAGATTACGTGTGAGAATTTAAAAATGTAGAACAAACATTTGTTTAGAATATAGATAAATATTTCAAGGAAAAAATGTTAACTATCAAGTTTGTTATGAAATTTTAAATTGAAAGAATGCAGCTATAAGATAATGTTTTTAACATATTTGATAAATAGGTTACTGAGAAATAGGAAAAGTTTTGGACACGTATGTCCAGGACACGTGAAAGAATGCACATGTTTTAACATGCGTATGACGTCACGGAAAATAGAAAGTTCTAGGAATAGAGAAAAAACTTTAGGTTTAGACAGTCAGTGAAAAAACTCAGAGTGAGTCAGACGTATGGAAGCGAGACGTCACTTCAAGGAAAAATGTGAGACTTTGAATTCTTGGCGATGGAACACGGCCGTGTGAAGAATAAACCATCAAGTGTTTTTTGTAAAGCTCGTCTTGTGTCTTTTGATTCTTACCAAAAAGGTAATGTCCAATTGTATTATATATTTGTGTTATATGTCTTTACATACACGTCTCAACATCATCATGTCTACACAATGTCTTCACGCAAAGAGCTTCTCCTTCTTCTAATCTACACAAGCAAGGAATGAACATTTTAATATATAAGAACCTTTCTAAGTCTCTCGTACAACAGAACATCTCTCTCTCTGAGTGCTTCAACATCCCTCTTAATAAATCTCTCTCACTAAGATACAACATCATATGTAATAAGACAAGAACTCTCTCTAAGACTCTTTTAATGAGACCCACTATATAATAATAAGTGTTAAATAATAATTAATTCTTAGTCTTCCAGAAGTCATAAATGCAGGCTATACTAAGAATACAGTTGCGAATTTCTTGAGATTTTTATCCGATCATGTCTGACAGAACGAGAGCAAGCTACTCCAGTGGATTAAATGAGGAGATACGTTGGAAATTCCGTTCACATTCCCGAGTTCACCATAAAGATTCCCATATATATTATTTAAATAATTGCAATTCAATATTGAGACGCGTATTATTTATTTATTAATTTATTTTTATTTCGGACTATTATCCTCATCTTTTCTTAGTTGTTTCACGACGCTTCGGCCAACTATGCCTCTGGCTTTCGTCAGGTGGTAACCGCGACGGATAGGAACTCTGAATCTCCTGACTGCATCCTCAGCAATTACTGCCTTCCATAGTTGTTGTTGTCTCACCACATTTTCGCCAAGTAAGCCTCTGGCCGGCTTTGGGTAGGATTGAAACCGCTATCTTAAGACAATGCTCACCTGGAACCGTAGAGATTCATTATTGAGATGAGTATTATTTATTAACTAATTTATTTCGGACTATTATCCTCATCTATTTTTGTTTTTGTTTTTTTTTAGTTTTTGTTTCACGACGTTTGTTGTTTCACGACGTTTGCTATTTCACGACGTTTGTTGTTTCACGATGTTTGTTGTTTCACGACGTTTGCTGTTTCACGACGTTTGTTGTTTCACGACGTTTGCTATTTCACGACGTTTGTTGTTTCACGATGTTTGTTGTTTCACGACGTTTGTTGTTTCACGACGTTTGTTGTTTCACGACGTTTGCTGTTTTACGACGTTTGCTGTTTCACGACGTTTGTTGTTTCACGATGTTTGTTGTTTCACGACGTTTGTTGTTTCACGACGTTTGTTGTTTCATCTGACGAAGGTCAGAGGAATAGTTGGTAAAACGTTGTGAAAAAAAAAAGATGAGGATAATAGTCCGCAGCAAATTAATAAAGATTGCCACGTTGAACAAGATGCACCTGGAGAGCTTCAGAGGTTACATTACTCTCTACGAATTTTCACACAGGCCATCAAGGACTTCTCTTTGAGAACAACCTGTGATTTTCCGCTTTCTCAGTCTTAAGTTTAGAACGATATCATTAACTTTACACGCACATTTTACGGAGATACGAGGTGCAATCAATAAGTTTCCAGAATGTTTTTCGTATAGCCACCTTTATTGATAGTACACACATGAAACTCTAGTCCCTTTCGAAGTAATCTCCTCCGGCTGCAATGCACTTGCTGTACCATTCCAACAACCTCTTGAAGGCCCCTCTTGTTTGAGCATGTCAATAACTCTCATCACAGTCTTTTTCATCTCTCCAATTATCTGATAACGACAACCTATAAGGTTTTCTTTGAGCTTAGGGAATAACCAAAAGTCACAGGGAGCAAGGTCTATACTATAAGGAGGATGAGGAACTGAATTGATCAGCTTGACCATCTCCCTGCTGTCATAACGTTTTTCTTTTTGATCTTCTCTGAGCACTCCTTGAGCAAACTTTGCGCAAATCTTCCGCATCTTCAGTTCCTCGCGAATAATTGTGTATATAATTCCCACACTGGCATGAAACTATGCACTTAATGTCTCTCTAGAAAAACGACGGTCCTTATATATGAAATTCTCTATTTGGCCAATCAACCCTGGTGTTCTGACTTCCTTACTCCTCCCACACCTCTCATCATCCCTCACAGATTCCCTGCCTTCCTTGAATCTCTTGAATCCACTCAAAAACTGATTCTCAAATCACGCAAGATGGCCCAAAGCAGTCTGAAGCATTCCATACGTTTCTGTGGCACTTTCCCCCAGTTTAAAATAAAAATTTTGCCTATTGTTCTTCTAAGGTGTCCTCACTTCGAGATTGCATTTTTGAAATTCACCATCTGTGACAGTGAGGCTTTAGTAGGGTGTATTCCAATTCCTGCTGTAGCTGTTCATTTGAACCTGAAGTCATAAAAATCAGTCAATCATCTCATAAGATGTATAGCAGTAACATGCTGAATTTTCAAGAATCTACGACAATTTTAAATGCCAGAAGCAAAAAGTCTGGAAATTTTTTGAAGGCACCTCGTACATACATGTTTTCTACTTCTGTTCTTTGTGTTCGCGTGAAAACATATTTTACTTTCATATAAATCAAATATGTCGCTAATGACGTTACAAAATGTTCAGTTATCTATTTCGGCGCTCAACGTTTTGCACAGTTCGGCGGGAAACGGCAAAAACAATAAAATGACGCCTTTGATTCTCAATTGGCACTAAGTTTGGCAAAATTTCCATGGCATTCCTGAAATTAATATATAGGCCATTCTTTGGAAGAATTTCATGAGAAAGTTCATGAATTATTGTGATTATTATAAGAGTTCTCACACAGGTCATCGTAAGAGATTGCTGCATGACAACAATTTATGGTGTTCCCTTGAGTCTGGGTGATAATAAGTCTCCCCATATTTTCGGTACTATCCACCGCTTTCGATATCTTTTACAAATTAATTTGTGCTATCGAAAAAGCCGTTTGCCATTTATTTTTCGTTTGTAGCAAATTCACTGGAATTTGGGTGGCACTAAGCCTCCCCAAATTTTTCAGTTTTCTTCACACTGACCTAGTTATAATTATTATTATTATTGTTATTATTATTATTATTATTATTAGTAGTAGTATTATTATTATTATTGATGTTGTTGAGTATCATTACTATCAATACAATTATTCTTATCATTACATTCATTATTACTATTATTATTACTATTATTACTATTATTATTATTATTATTATTATTATTATTATTATTATTATTATTATTATCATCACAAGGTGGGACAATACAATTGTCGCCATAGAAAAGACGATATGATTCTATTTCCGTTTGATGAAAACCGGTTTTCTTTTTTTTTTTGTTGCAGACTATCTACTAGCTAGACAGATGTATACAAACCCCAACAGCGATAGGAGCCTGCTATTATATCTAAAAGTGACACAATGTTCAACGAGCGACATCAGAGATGCGCTGCTTTACAATTCATGCTCTCTAAAGATCCGTTATGACAATAGGACCATTGTCAGCACTCTCAAAATGCAAATCTGGACGGTTTAACTCTTGAGGATACAGAAGTTTCCAGCCACGGTTATAGATTTTAGTGTGGTCTCATGTGAGGGCCACCTCACATGAGACCTCACATCTTTGAAGTTGGTTTGAAAGTCAACACCAAATTGTACCTGGATATGCTGAAAGGTGTAGTGATCATCCGGTGCAATTAGCTAGTCGCTGGGAGACTCTGGGTGCGGCAGAGGACTTGGTGCCGGCCCACAAACTCAAAACTACCCAGGCTTGACTTCAGGAGGAGTGCTACGAATTTGTACTCTTCTGTCACTGGCTCCCCTCCTCCCCTGTGCTGAACCCGTTGGACTACTTCGTTTGGCCATACGTCAAGAATATCACCAACATGACCTCCCACAAAACCGAAGCCAACCTGATTGCCGCTATCCGCCAAGTATTTTTATAAATAATTTTATCAAGAATTCTTCATAAGTTTGGATTTCGGTTTCGGTTTCAATTCAACCTGATGCACCCAAGTCATACGGATATATTTTTTATTTTTGAAATCGTAACTTTATAATATATAAATCTTGATAGAACATTAACTCGATAATAATATATAAAAAATCTGCAAGAATTAAAATATCATATTTAAGCGTACTTTACGACTGGGCTATGCGGGGCGTCCCTGTTAGCTTTGATAAATACTTTTGCAGTTTTAACAAAAGAGCTACAATAATATCAGAGCGTCTCCATTTACGCTGAACATCTGCAGAATGCGAACATCAATATATTACATATGAATGAGTCCCCTGTGGAATTTCCACAGGTCCCGCTAGTTATAATAACTATTATTATTATTATTATTATTATTATTATTATTATTATTATTATTATTATTATTTCCACATGTTCTGCTAATTACTGTTATTACTATTATTACTATTATTAGGACAGTGCACACTTTTTTGCCAATTTAAAATATATTTAAAATAAAAAACATTTTGAAAATTGACCTTTGCTCTCTATAACGTGATTTCATCTGTACATGCGTCGTTTGATCTTTGTTGTAATTGTACAAGAAAAGAACTCGTAATAATTTCGACGTGAAGCGGTTCTTCGGCGAAGAATGAAGTCAGTGAAACATTACATTAAAAAGGGAATCTTCGAAAGAAACAAGGCAAAAATACATTATGTAGTCAGGTTCCTTATGTCTTGATTTTAACTTTTGTGTGCATTTTTTGATGATTTGCAAAAACTATATATTTTTTGGAAATGTTATTCTCTAAGGAATCAGAAAACCAATGTTTGTATTTTCCCAGATGTGTATATGTCGGCCATATTGGAATTTACAAAATGGCAGCCGTAAAATGTAAGTTTTGTAATATCTTGGCCTCTAAATAAGCTGGAACACTGATTTTAACGGCTAAACCTACATTTTCAGTCTCAAGGAACCCAATAGTGGTAGATATAAAGCAACAACATCTGGTTCTGCATTGCCGTTCACACAATCCCATACAAGTCCACTGGATAAGGAAGAGTGCTTCTTCTGCCAACAAGACAATGGCCAACAACTGTACCAAGTCAGAACTGAGAATGCAGGTAAAAATCTCAAAGATGCCGTGGAAAAGTCCCATAATCCTGCACTGAAGGCTAGGCTGAACACTTGCAAATCACCAGGTGATGCACACGCAATTGATGTCTTATACCACAAAATGTGTTAAACGCTCTTCGAGATATTAACACTAGCAAAACTGCCAAAGAACTCTTTCTACAGAAGTCGAGTCTGCTTGAGCTGATAAGTCTTATTGATGTGGAAACAAAAAACAAAATGTACCTTGAGATAGATGACATTGGAACTACTTATGTCAATCTGCTTGGTTCAGAAGTTTTTGAAAGTCATGTATTTGCATTCATTAGAAAAAAGCTGAAAGAAAGAATCTTCACTTATTTGCGGCGTCTGAAATCTGCTGGACCAAACATAAGGAAGCCATCAGTCCTCTACTCCCGAGATGCACGTGAAGAGGACATGGTTAATACCTCAATGAAAACTGGTAAGAAGGGGGAGAACAGCATGAAGACAATCTACAAAGCAGCACAGGTGATGAGGAAAAGCATTGCAACCTTCACAGAGCCCAAGGAAAGAAATGTGACAATGGTGATGTTCCAGCTAGAATTATACATCTTAATCCATTGGATAATAGTCTGGCCTGCTGAAAAGCTGGAAACTGTAAAAAAAAATCAAAGTTGTTGACCGAGCAACACTGAAGATGAGCCAGAATATCATATACGGGTTCAAATCCAGTAAACAGGTAAAGTACAAGCCAGGCAGTGAATAAGCATCATTCAAGGCACCTCGATCATGAGAGCACCCTCAGATTCTGGGACTGGCACTGACTGTCTACCGTGACACACACAACAAGAAGCTGATGGATCTTCTCAATGCTCATGGCTATGCTGTTTCACATGATCGTGCCCTTCTCATGGAAACTGCTCTGACAAATGCTACTGTAGAAGACACCAGAGCGTACCAATGCCACTATGTACCCACATTCCTGAAGAAGGGGACCTCTGTGTGTTTTACAGTAGATAACACAAACTTTGCAAAAGACACTCCTGATAGGTAAGGAACCACTCACAGAACCATCACGGCAGTGTACCAGAAAGTTTATCCTTCTAAAGAACCTGTTGCGGAACCTCTGAGCATAGGTTATGCAAAGAGTCTATAAGTCACATCATACCATGTAGACATGCTTCATTGTATATATATTATTCCTTAATTGGAATTCATTTTTGAGATGAGCATTATATATATTAATTTATTTTTATTTCGGACTATTATTCTCATCTTTATTAGTTGTTATTTTCATCTTTTATTGGTTTGTTTATTCACAACGTTTCGGCCAACTATTCCTCTGGCCTTCGTCAGCTGGTAACCGCGACGGATAGGAACTTCGAATCTCCTAACTGCATTCTCAGCCATCACTGCCATCCGTAGTTGTTGTCGTCTCACCACATTTTGGCCAATTAGCCTCTGGCACGCTTTGGGTGGGATTGAAACCGCTATCTTCAGACAATGTTCATCTGGAACTGTAGAGATTCAACGTCTCTATCAACTGCGCCTACCCAGAGGTCAGAACAATTTGCCATCAGCCAGGGAATCTCAGGATCCTATCAGCTAACACAGCTTGGATGGGTTGTTGCACCTGCTTTATTCAGAATGAAACACCGAATTCCAGGCTTGGTAGGATACAACTCACTGCTGTCTGAAAGCCTTCCCTTGACACAATTTGGAGCCTTGCTACTACTCCCAGAGATGACACACGGGTCAACTCTGCTGAATATGATCATGCAAGCAAATTAGTTGAGGAAGTTGGCACTTGGGGAAGATCAGCCCACGATCATTATCTTTGATATGAATCTATATAAGAAGGTGGTGCAGCTCCTAGATGCCAGACTTGACTTGAAACAAATGGTTGTTTCCAGACTGGGTGATGTGCCCTCAGAGCGCTTGGTGGCTCCATGGAGAACTCATGCATAGATGATGCCACGACAACGCAAATCCTGAAATGCACACACTACAAGCGAGCTCTCCATGCCCATATCTACTCATACATAGCACTTTATGAAATGGCTCTGGAGGAGTTCTTCAAGGACAACCCACAACCGAAAGATGTGTGCCTGACGGCAAAAGAAGGAGTAGAAGTCTGAATCCGTGAAGCAAGCAAACAGAACTCTCCTGGAAGCCTTAACCACTGCTGACATCATCCAGAAAGAGGGCATAGGAAATAATGGATTCACTTTGACACCAAGGGCACTGTTTGCTCCTGATGTAACAATTCTGCCATGCCACGATAAGTCGATAAGTTAATCCATCTACTTAAGAAGCTGACAAGAGAAGACATGTCCCATGAAGACCAGTCACCTCAAGCTGGAAGTTCTACTCACCAAGATTAAATGGATACAGGATTTAAACACATCTAATGATCAGCCAAGTCGGAAGATAGCCTTGGTGGATGGCATGATGCTTGTGAAGAAGCTGAGCAAGAAATCAACGACTGAGTGGCTGCTTCAATGACAGATTGATTCAACTAACACGAGATTATGATGAAATCTTACTTGTTTTCAACATATACATGGCAGATTCTCTTTGAGTCTCCGCAGATTAAGGATTACCTAACACATCAGTGTTGGAGTATTCTGCCGAATAATAAAAGCTTATTGTAAACTTCAAATTTTACAGCTTTGTTCTCATTATTATTTATGTCTATATATATACATAGTTGTATATATATATATATATATCAGTTCAAATGCCCCTAGGGATAATGTAACTCTTACCATAATAATAGTTACATTGGATGCATGATTACAACATTATCACGCCATCTCATCTGCCATAATGTCGAATTTAGTTCCATCTTCCAACATTTACATAAAAAACATCACTGACCCCACTCAAATTTTAGATAAACACCACCAAAATACTACACTACGAAATGAATGTAAAAAAACTTAAAATCCATGAAGCTATTTCTATTAAAACGCAAAACCCTAGCCTGAATCAGGTTATATTTCAGGATAGTACCAATACGCCCGAATGACTCCCCTAACTCCTCCCCTCTCCACTATACCAACCCGTTCCTGCCATTGACCCTAGAACAGGCATGCTTCCTCACGTTCCCCTACCACACTAACACCCTCGCCGTTGTCAGCTGTCACAACGAACTTCGCTCGCACCCCAACTACTATTTAAATAAATCTTTCCATAATTCCTAACCAAGACACATTACTGATGATGTGAAGACGACTTCACTAAAAGTACAAACGCGGACACTTCGAAAAGAAAAAATGCTTGAACCATGCAACCATACGTCTGATTTATATACAAAAAAGATAATACAAAAAATTATAAAAATAAAAAAGGTATTACTAAACAGGTGCCGGTTGTTTTTAACAATGTGTGCCTGAATATATATATATATATATATATATATATATATATATATATATATATGTCTGTCTGTCTATCTGTCTGTCTGTCTTTCTGTCTCTCTCTCTCTCTATTTCTCTCTTCCTTTCTTTGTTACTTTGTCTGTCTGTCTGTCTGTCAGTTAGTCTCTCTGTCCCTCTCTCTCTCTCTCTCTCTCTCTCTATATATATATATATATATATATATATATATATATATATATATATAATTGTTTTTACGAGTGGCATGCATTACCTTAACGCTAAGTGGGGACAATTTCGCCTTACCTATGTGATGCCCCCACATACTAGCTCCACATACGTGTTTCGTTGTTATACGACTCATCAGCGCAGGTTCAGCTGCTCTGATCAGACGTATTACGACGAAACATGCATATATATATATATATATATATATATATATATATATATATATATATGTGTGTGTGTGTGTGTGTGTGTGTGTGTGTGCGTGTGTGTGAGAGAGAGACAGAGAGAGAGAGAGAAAGGGGATCAAAGAAGTGTAGAAGTATTTTACATGGAAAATTATAGATATAATAAAAGCTGAACAATGTAGGTTGAGCTTAAATACAATAGGAAAAGATATTGATAATATATATATATATATATATATATATATATATATATATATATATATATATATATATATATATATACTAGCAAAAGTACCCGTCGTGGACTGGGTTAAAAAACAGTCTACAGAAAATGGACTCTGATTTATTAAAGTATGATATGTTATGAAAAGGAAGAGTTGTAAAGAGATAGCTTCGAATTTGGGGGTATCAAAACCAAAGCAAAATATGATGAAAGTAAAAATAAAATAGATAAACCTCATAATTTATTATACCATACCTGTTCACACTGAAACACTTATCACAATATTCTGTGGATCTATAGTAAAAAACATTTTAAAACTTTGTGACATATTGCCATTCTATGGAGGTCAGGCGCGAACGAACACCCCATAATTTTATTATACCATATTTCTTCAAACTGAAACATAATTATCAAAGTATACTTACGCAGATAGATATGAAACGTCTTTATTAAAGTTTGTGCCTATTTCCATTCTATGGAGGCCAGGCACGAACGCTGACCCCACAATTTTATTATACCATCCCTATTTAAGTTAAAACATACTTATTAAAGTATTCTTATGTACATCTATATCAAAAACACTTGTAAACGTTTTTTTAATTTTTAAATTTTTTTTATTTCCATACTTTGTGGACCAGGCGCGAACGCAGACACCACAATTTTAATGAACCACCGTTCTGCCAAATCAAACATACCAATTCCTGTGTCTCGATACATCTATCATTTTATGTAATCAGTTTTTTAAAATAGTCAACCATATAGGAGCCTATTTGTGACCAGTCACACACACACACACACACACACACATTTAGCTTTATATTATATATATATAGAGAGAGATTTATTCATCAATTCAAAACAAGAGAATACCCTTACGTCTTAGAATTTATTCCCTAGTTAAAATAGATGAATACATCTACATGCAAAAGTATATATTTTTCTATTGTCGATACCTTTTCCTTTTAACCAGGTTGAGCCACTTAAAAGTAGTCCGATCTATCTAATCTTCCTCTTATGTTTTTTTCTTATAAAGTGCAATTCTTTTTCCAACAGGATGGCGCTACATACCACATGTCTCACAGGTCACTGGCACGAGTACCTGACATGTTTACAGAAGAGAGAACAATAAGCAAAGCGTTATGACCACCGCGGAATTGTCATCATGCGATTTTTATTTGGGGCGGACTTTAAAACAGAATGTTTATGCAAATAATCCTCAGAATCTGGACCAACTAATGGAGAACATCAACAATGCTATCAGGAGAATCACCAGAGAAGATCTTCAGGCAGTATCTGCAAACATTGTTAAACGTGCCAAAAAATGCATAGATGTCAACGGGGAGCACTTCCGGCGTATTTTATAAAACTACAGATAATTTAGACAATGAAAGAATGTTCCTCCTCTTTATTACATTTTCTGGGCTACATTTTCTTTTAATTACATTTTCACCCCAAACAAGGCACGTTGCCACTTTGATGTTGGGGGCTACTATCAGGGACACAAGTTACGGGATTGCTATGTAGGGAGCTGGGCAGCAAGATGTCGGTTCACGTTACACTTGAACCTCTGCACGTCAGTACAGGTAGGGAAGCAGGAACCCGGAAGGGAGTTCCAAAGTCCAGCGGTTCTGGGGAAGAAACTGCTGGAGTAGAAGACTTCCTTACATCTCGAGATCTCTACTTGTATATATAATCCTATCAGAAAGAAACACACACACCCACCCACACACACACACACACACACACACACACAGACACACACACACACACACACACGCACGCACACACACACACACAGACACACACACACACACACACACACACACACACCATTAAAACTGGATTAATCAATTCCGGTCGCTTAATTTGAACCATATTTTTATTTTTAATATGGATGCATTTCCATTATCTATGTAATTTTATTTTTTAATTGCCATCACGTGTTTCTCATTTCTTTATATTAGACCGGTACATGGTTTTAAATCTAATTTGGATTTTATCTGAACGTGTTTCAATCATTTTTAATTTGCCGTTCACATCGGGTGTTACACTCCCCCTCCGTCCTTACCACTCTACCCACACATCTTGCTGACTACTTGCCTCTTTGCTTCACATTTTTCTACTTCCATACTCAACATACTACCTATAACATTAATTGCCTCTTTCGTCTCTATAAAATATTTCTCAGCCCGTTTTTTTCTTTGTTGTTTATAATGTCCAGTTATCTCTATATAAATAAAATGAACTCATTTTTTCTCGTCTGATATTGACCTTAATAGGATTAAAAATCAAGATATTTCATGCAAATATAATATGCACAAACGGCAGAACAATATCTGAGGTGTGTTATAGGCTTATTATTTCTCAAATTCCTCGATAATCTTAGATTTCTATAATTTTTCTGCTGAGAAGTCACGGCCAAAATCGGTTAAGATCAATGAAAGTGGTAAAATATTTTCTCTCTAATAAATTCCTCCTCCCCCTGCCACCACTTAACACCGTTTGGGGATCGTTCACAAGGAACAGTTGAGAAGAGAACACCGGTTTGGCTTCGTAGTTCTTTCATGTGAAGTTATTTAAAATCACTAGACTAAGCTGCAGTGCTCTGTGGCGTAGTGGTTAGCGTGCTGGACAATTCACATTATATTTTCACGTTCGCGCCGACCTACCGTAGCCGTTTTTTTTCTTTTCCTAACCAACTGGAATGGACTTTTCTTGGTGGCCGAACTGTTAACGTTGCAGATGTTTTTTTTTTTTTTTTCACACTTTATTTTCCTACTTTTACTCATGACTCCGGGTTTGATCCTTCCTACTTACCTACCATAACATTTTTTAAACCCCCCCGTCCCGGAAACAAACACTCGGGCAACGCCGGATACCCCCGCTAGTGTGTAATAAAGCTCATTTTATCGAACAAATATACGAAAATATCGGCCTGAATTATTCGTTTGTGTTCTTTCTTTTTTTTTACTGGCGCGTTTTCACATTTTCATAACCTAGTTGCCGTTTTCTCTGAATTTTTTTATTCCGTAGCTACTTATATATATATATATATATATATATATATATATATATATATATATATATATATATATATGAGTGGCTTCCGGGCCTTGATAAGTGGTGATCACTGTGTAAAATATATATATATATATATATATATATATATATATATATATATATATATATATATATACAAAGAGCATCGCTTAATATACTAATGGTAATTTGCATATCACTTCCCAATATGCTCAACACAAGATAGGAAGCATTATAGTCATCCATATGCAGTACTGTTTCGTTGTTTAACTCCCCCACATATATATTTATATATATATATATATATATATATATATATATAAATATATATATATATATATATATATATATATATGCATGTGTGTATGTATAGTCTTGGAAGTTTTTAAACCTTTTAAAACTATAATTAAAGAAATGTTCTCAGTTGGAAAATATATTTTATTAAGAAATCAATCAATTTCCTTCATCGCTGGATAGTTTTACTTAGATGAACAAACAATGGCACCAATGTTTTGAAGGGATCATCAGTTGTTTGCCATAAAACACTGTTTAAACGATTTAAAAACAAAACAGTATATAAATGTATGGCCTCCCAGACGTGTTGATCAAACACCACCTCCCTCAAAACACATGAGCAAAAATATTTTTGTATCTTTTTCTCACAGAAAATGTGGAATTGTGGAATTGTCTTCCGTTTTCCTGCTTTCCGGCTGACTACAATATGGTTGTCTTCAAGTCTAACGTAAATAAGTTGTTGATGAGCCGTTCCATATAAGTTATCAAATTTAACAAATTTTTCATTACTAATGATTATTATATAGGCCAATTTCTACTGTACACTCTTTAACCCTTATCCTTGAGTGGCCTCTTGGCCTTGATAATGTGTTGATACCTATGAAAAAAAAAAAAAAGAAAAAGTCCAATGTGAACAAGTTCTAATTGAATCGTCCCCCCAAGTAATCCAAGTTACAAAATTCCTACTGTTTACTATGCTAAAATCACAATGACTAATGTATACCTATTAACCCTTATCCTTGAGTGGCCTCTGGGCCTTGATAAGTGGTGACACCCATGTAAAAAAAAAGATAAATTAGGCTTACAAATTCATATCATTTAAAAAAAGTATTTCTTACCTGTGTCATCTGTCTCTTTCTCTACACGTTGCTTTGCCTATTGTTTACAAACTACTATTTTTATATAGTGTTTTGTTACATCCACTCTACTATTAATCATCCCACATTTTGTTATTAGTATCATTTGTATGTATTTGCATTCTTGTTTACTCGTATCGTCTCTATAATTATTAGATATTAAAAAAAATATAAGAATTATATAAAAATATGTATTAAATTCAAAATAATAGAAATTATTATGTCTCTCGTTTTTGTCCCTTAAACAGTTATCTCCCTTGGCCGCACAGTTTTCTTATAGAGTTTCCCCTGACTCGACACCGGCAGATGGACCGGTGTTTTGTCCCCTAACTCAGCTGCTTTTCTAGCCGCATGGCTTGGTTTTTCATCTCTCATTATCCTTCGCCGTTTTAAGCCATCTCCGGTAAGAAACATTGTATTATCCCCTTCTTAAAGACACTTTTGATTACCTTAATGTTATTTTTTTATATTATTTCATTTTAACTACGAACTTTGTTTATTTTCTTTTATCCACATG
Organism: Euprymna scolopes; assembly: GCF_053919585.1. Taxonomy (NCBI): domain Eukaryota; kingdom Metazoa; phylum Mollusca; class Cephalopoda; order Sepiida; family Sepiolidae; genus Euprymna; species Euprymna scolopes. Next base: position 16,725,799 of record NC_136522.1, on the reverse strand, counting down.
TTCGGCCTCATTTTTAGCTGTCGTTAATTTCCTTACATACGACTCCCCGATTCAGCCCTTTTATAACTTCGTTCGGGACTTTTTCTCTTTGTATTCTGAACAATTTTTTTTTTTTTGTTTCTTTCAGTTTTTTGCCGTATCTACCTTCAATAAACCTGTTTATGGGATTTCCTGTCTTCAGAGTTTTAATTACTAGTACGCGTTTATGCTAACTGTTTAAGGATCAGGCGTTTCTAAACAAACGCATCCTGGGGACAGTATACAAATATACACATTATATATATATATATATATATATATATATATATATATATAGTACAAAATTTTGTTGAAATTCACAGTCTTACATTTTTTCTGTTATATAACTCGTTTATTTCATTTGGATCTCTTTATTACAGCCGTTTCGTTAATGGGATGACAATTTTATGCTTTAATAAAAAAATTTATTTCTCATCAACTCGTCAGATATAAGAGAAAAACTAATGTCCAAAGAAAAGACTATTTTTTTCAAAGACAAAAGATATTGATATTAAAAAGATATTTTTATCGAAAAGAAAAGTATATTTCGAAACATAATAAACCAGAGAAAAAGTTATTTCAAAGCGTTACAATCCAAAGAATATGCTATTTTAAATTGTGACCGAAAAAGCTATACCAATGGGTACTAGATAAAATACTATTTCAAAGTGTTATAGACCAAAGAAAATTATATTTCAAAGTGTGACAGTCAAATGAAATTGCTACTTGAAAATATGACAGACCAAAGAAAATACTATTTTGAAGCGGGACAGACCAAAGAAACTGCTATTTCAATGTGTGACAGAGCAAAGAAGCTGCTGTTTCAAAGCGTGACAGAGCAAAGAAAATATAACTACAAAAAATGGCATATCAAAGAAAATCCTATCTCAAGGCATGTAAAACCAATTTAAAACTTGACAGACTTACGAAAAGTGTGAAAGTGTTATTTAAAAGCATGATTAATCAGAGGCGCACCTCTTTCAATGCGTGAACGACGAAAGAAAATGTTATATCAAAGCTTGAGAGACCAAAGATGTGCCTTTTTATAAAGCTTGAGAGACCAAAGAAAATCTTGTTTCAAAGAGTAAAAGACCAAAGGTGGTCTTCTTGCAAAGCACGCTGGTTATATTCAGTGACAAAGTGGGGACGCACTCAATATGTTAGTAAAGATATCTTTAAGCATATTCTTTTTTAAATTATTTAACAAGATTGTATGTAATGTTTAAAATAGCGTTCAGGATGGGATTTCGCATATTTTATCCTGCGTTCAGATATACGTGTGACATTCTCATATTTAGATTAACATTTCTACGTATCACGTTTATATTTAAAATACCATTTCTGTTTATTGCATGAGGTTTTTGTTTGAAATTGTATTTTTGTGGATAGCATAGGCTTAACTTTCAAACAATGTATTACGTTTTAAATAATGTTTCTGTTTGTATATCACGATTACATTTGTAATGTAAACCCCAGGTTGGTACCATAGAAGAAAAACAAGGAACACCGATTAGGTGTAAAAAAGATATATTAATCGAAAATGTTTACGCCTGAAAGTATCCTGTACCTCCACAAGGTCACCATTCGCCCATGTATGGAGCATTTTTGTCACATTTGGGCTGGTGTATCTGCTACTTGTCTCTCACTCCTTGACAGGGTTCAAAAGAGAGTCGCTAACCTGATAGGTTCTGAAGTGTCATCTAGGCTTCAACCTCTGCTCCATCTATGAAATGTAGCATCCCTCTGACTGTTTTACAAATATTTTAATCGAACATATCATGCTTAAGTTAAAAATAACATATCCATTGGTATATCATACTTAAGTTTCATGGCACGTGTTCGCCTGAGCTCTAATCTCTGGTCCCCCTCACCAATCTTTCACGAAAAACATCCGTCTAGCTGAAACCACTGTCAGTAATTTTCCCCACTCTTTATCTGTACCTAAATCAAAACGTAGATCCCATGAACAAAGCTTCTTTAGAAGTGCACGCCTGTGGAACTCTCTTCCGATTGCCTGTTTCCCACCGGACTACAACTTTGATGTCTTCAAGTCCAACATAAACAAATTCCTGATGAATCGCCCCTTAAGTAAGACACTTTATTAAATCTCCAATACTAACTATTACTACGATACTATCCCATTAATTACTGTACACACAATAACCCTTATCCCCGAGTGGCTTCCGGGCCTTGATAAGTGGTGACCTCCATGTAAAAAAAAGTTAAAAATAATATACTCAACGGAATAATAATGTGATCAGGTGAAAAAAAGATATATTAACCAGAAAGTTTACGCCTGAAAGTGTCCTGTACCTCTACAAGACCACCATTCACTCATGTATGGAGTATTGTCGTCACATTTGGGCTGGTGCATCTAATACTAGTCTCCCACTCCTGGAGAGGGTTCAAAAGAGAGTCGCCAACCTGATAGGTCACTAACTGTCATTTAGGCTTCAACCTTCGTCCCACCGATATATCATGCCTAAGTTAAAAATAACATATTCATTGGTATACCATGCTTAAGTTTAAAATAACATATCAATTGGGTTAGGTGTAAAAAAGATATATTAACCAAAAAGGTTTACACCTAAAAGTATCCTATACTTCTATAAGTGTTACATAGTCAGGAATATATGTTCATATAAACGTATAAATTGAATGTATGTTATTAGCTAGGAGGATATGAGATCGACGTAGAAACTGAGTCATGTGGTATAATCGAGGTTATCACACATATTACAGTTCATATCTACATAAAGGCATCATAGATTATAAGAAGAATATATAGACGCTTCATAACTTTTCTTTATCTGAAGTTCTTCTGTCTTTACTGCTGGGCTCTGTGATGAAACATGTAACGACCAATATCACAACCGATTGAGGCACCCGTTTTTTCTTCTTTTGTGAAACCACAGAACAACACTTTATACTTTTAAAATATAAATTTATTTCAGCTGTCTCAGTGGTTTTCACAAGGTGTCTGCCTACTTCTCTACATGCTTGTTTCTTACAGTCCCGCTTCCTGGCTTGAATCACGTCTGTTCACTTTCGTGACCAAACTCAAACTCCTCAATCCAATCTTCCTGGCCTCTTGACCTGTCAGTTCCGTTACATCATCATCGTCAAAAGCACACGTCTCCTAACATGTGACCTCTGTCACGTACGCCTGCTCAAGGTTATTTTGCTTATTTTCAACTTAGCTAATTTATGTAAGCATTAATAATTCCCAATATAAACTATTTTAACAATATCACTAGATAGATAGATAAATAAATAGATAGACAGATAGATAGATAATGACTAATTTAACTTTTAAGCATGTTATTATCTAAGATAAGGCCACCATTCTCCCATGTATGGAGTATTGTCGTCACATTTGGGCTGGTGCATCTGTTACTTGTTTTTCACTCCTGGACAGGATTCAAAAGAGAGTCGCCAACCTGATAGGTCCTGAACTGTCATCTAGACTTCAATATTAATCCCACTGACGAAATGTTGCATCCCTCTGCCTGTTCTACAAGTATTTTAATAGCAGATGCTCCGACGAACTACAAGCCTTTTCACCCCTGTCACGACCGACAAGCAGCAAAGTCCCACCCCTACACCCTAGATGCAAGAAAGCCTTCTGCTCTAATAGTTTCTTCCCCAGAAATACTAGGCTCTGGAATTCTCTTCATGATTCCTGTTTCTCCAACTGTACTGACATGCAGAAGTTCAACTGTAATGTGAACAGACATTTTGCTGCTTAACTCCCTACATAGTATCCCTGAAACCTATGTCCCTGATAGTAGCCCCCTACATCAAAGTGGCACTGTGACTTGTTTGGGGTGAAAGTGCAATAAAAATAGGATAAAGGGTTGGTGGAGCTTACTATTTGGTGGTGTCTAATATGGGTAGTCGAACGTGATGCGTGCTACTAGTAGTCCAACTAATTCTACAGTATTATGATAATGCTCCCTGAGAGTGTTATCTCGCATCGTAATATAGTACGGAAAGAGTCCATGATACAGGTAAGTTTCGGTTTCACAACATAATTGAAATCGTAAGTTTGTGAGTGTATCAGGCTTACATGAAAAATAGCACATTCCGCTGCGTATTACGCTTATATTCGAAATATTATTTTGGGAGTTTTATCACGCTGATAGTTGAAATAGCATTTAAATGAATGTATGCAGTTAGAAATAAAATTTTCGTGTGCATCTTGCTTACGTTAGAAATAGCATTTTCGGTAAGATATCATGCTTAAGTTAAACATAATATATCTATTGGTATAGCATGCTTAAGTTTAAAATAGCATATCCATTGGTATAGCATGCTTAAGTTAAAAATTACATATCTGTTGGTATAGCATGCTTAAGTTAAAAATAACATATCCACTGGTATAGGATGCTTAAGTTAAAAATAACATATCCGTTGGTATAGCATGCTTAAGTTAAAAATAATATATCTATTGATATAACATGCTTAAGTGAATAAAAACATATCCATTGATATATCATGCTTAAATTAAAATTAACATATCCATTGGTATCTCATGCTTAAGTTAAAAATAACGTATCCACTGGTATATCATGCTTAAGTTAAAAATAACGCATCCACTGGTATAGAATGCTTAAGTTAAAAATAATGTATCTATTGGTATATCATGCTTAAGTTAAAAATAGCATATCTATTGGTATAGCATATAAAATATCCATTGGTATATCATGCTCAAGTTAAAAATAACATATCGATGAGTATATCATGCTTAAGTTAAAAATCAAATATCCATTGGTATAGCATGCTTAAGTTTGAAATAGTATTCTAAAAGGTCTATCAGTCTTAAGTTCAAAACATGTTTCGTGTGTGTATCACGTATAAGTGTTAATTGCATTAATGTAGGTGTACCACGCTTAAGCTTGAAACAGCAGTATTTACGGGTATCGTTACATGGTTACGCAATGGTTACGTGTATCGTTATTTTGATTCAAAAAACTTTCCGTTGGTGCATCTCATTTATGTTGGAAACAATTTTTTTTCATACTTTGGAGTGACCACTTATCAAGACTCGAAGGCGACTCGAGGATAAGGGTTAAGGTGTTAGTGTAGTAATCGTTAATGGTGTAAACTGGGTAGAATTTGATTATTTATTTGGGACACTTGTTTACATTGGATTTAAAGGCTACCATGTTATATTCAACCGTGAAGCAGACCAACGCAACAGTGTTCCACAAGCGGGCAGTTATCGAAAAGAAATTTTGTTCATAGACTCTGCGTTTAGATTTAGGCACAGTTAGAGAGTGGAGGAAATCGTATATCGTTGTTGTAGCTAGTCGAGTGGTTTTAGTGAATGTTTGACAAGGGAGAACGATAGATTGGAGTTCAGTCGAGCACCTGTCATGAAAATAACGATAGAGCAGAGACAAGCTCGCAAGGTTTCTTCTGTGGGAAAGAGGTTGTAGGGAAGAGAAAAGGGTATCACCTCGAAGCCGGTTTTGAACTCTATCAGGGCTGAATAGGGCACGCCGAGCAACTCTTGCTCAGATGTGGCAACAGTACTCCATTTTAAGGCATATCTGTAACATTTCCGTGTTACAAAATGAATGGTCCAATATCGGATATCAATTACATCAGCTAGTGTTAATCTTTTGCAGATCGAAATAGCACGATTTTCGGGAAATAAACCAGTCCCTATGAGCAGATAACAGAGCTATAATGTAAGGTCAGATGAGTTCAAATAGATCATAGTAGAGTATATTGGTCCTGGATACGGGCTTAAACTATATCCAGTGGTGAGGCCCCAGCTTGCAGGCTTTGGGGAGGTGGAGCCACCCTTTAATTGCCATTGCTCCCAGGTCCACTCTGACCCGGTGTGGTAGTACCTGTTAGGGTCCCAACTATGTGTTGAATAGAAACCGACTTGAAAACAATAAATGTATACTATTAAAAAATTTTTCTTCAAAATCTTTGGATTCGGCATTAAATAACCTGAAAAGGGTTGATATGCCGTAAAACAAAAACAGCCAACCAGCCAACCAACCATCAGTCGATATTACGTATGACGTCAGAAATATCTAGGTTAACAAAAAAAGGGTAACAGATTAGTTTTCCTATGGAATGTTGTGCATGACAGATCGCTTATAATGCTGTAATAACTAAAAGGAGATCTTTGATGGTCGCTAAGAGCGAAATGTTCCCGTAAAATCTCAATTCAGTATATCCACCTATTTATCAGCAATAACATAATTACTTAGTTAAGACAATAATAATCTCTCTCTTCCCCTCTTTCTCTCTCTCCCGCTCTCATTAATAAAAGCTATATTCAGCCTTGATTAATCCCACAGAGGCCACCATTCGCCCATGTATGGAGTATTGTTGTCACATTTGGGCTGGTGCATCTGCTACTAGTCTCTCGCTCCTAGACAAGGTTCAAAAGAGAGTCGCCAACCTGATAGGTCCTGAACTGTCATCTAAGCTTCAGCCTCTGTCCCACCGGCGAAATGTTGCGTCCCTCTGCCTATTCTACAAGTACTTTAATGGTGAATGCTCTGACGAACTGCAAGCACTTATACCCCCACGACGTAAACACTCTCGACAGATCTGACAGGCAGTTAAATCCCATCGCCACACAGTAGAGATCCCTAGATGTAGTTTCTTCCCTAGAACCGCTAGACTTTGGAATTCCCTTCCGGGTCCCTGCTTTCCCAACTGTACTGACATACAGACGTTCAAGTGTAGCGTGAACTGACATCTTGCTGCCCAACTCCCTACATAGTACCCCAGTAGCTATTGCCCCTGATAGTAGCCCCCTACATCAAAGTGGCGATGTGCCTTGTTTGGGGTGAAATGTAATTTAAAAAAAGCTAAAACTCCCAAACGAATGTCTTAATCTCATTTTCTTTACAAAATAAATAAATTAAAAAAATGTTGTTATTGCATCATCGGTGTGTTATGCCTTAAATGCCTGGTCCTGGATATGACCTTAAACTATATCCAATGGTGAGGCTCCAGCTTGCGGGCGTTGGGGATTGTGGAGCCATCCTTTAATTGCCATTGCTCCCAGGTTCACTCTGACCCGGAGTGGCAGTACCTGTTAGGGTCCCAACTATGGGTTAAATAGAAACCGACGTGAAAACAACAAATATATTCTATTTTTAAAAAATCTTAAAAATCACTGGATTCGGCATTAAATAACCTGAAAAGGGTTGATATGCCGTAAAACAAAAACAACCAACCAACCTTAAATGTCACGTGGTTGTATGACATTTTTTTTTATTTTGAAATAGCGTTTTATTTATATGTTAATTTTTAATGGAATTTGTTTAGACGAGTAATTTGTGTATTCAGTTTATTTATTTCCGGACAGTTATCCTCATCTTCATAGTTGTTGTTTCGCCACGTTTCGATCAAAATAATATATATAACACCATTCAGTACAGACTCATCAACGGAAGACTCGGGTGGCCTCTGGGCCTTGATAAGTGGTGATTCTTTGTAAAAAAAAAAAAAAAAAAAGACCGAACGAACGTAGAACGAAAACTTGGATTTATAAATCAACTGGTGCATTGGATAGAGGCGTTCAGTCTCATCAGTTCCAGGTGTCTGAAGATAGCGGTTTCAATCCTATCCAAAGCAGGCCAGAGGATTAGTTGGCCAAAATGTGGTGAGACGACAACTATGGAAGGCAGTAATTACTGAGGATACAGTTAAAAGACTCAGCATTCCTATCCTGTCGCAATTAATCATCTGAAGAAGGTCAAAGGATGAGTTGGCCGAAACAACATCTATGTAGATGAGGATAACGATTCGGAAATTTAAAAAAAAAAGCATAAAAACCTGTAGCCCTGCTTATAACCGGAAGTTGTCGAGACCAGACTCTTTATTTGCAAACACATTATTCTTTGGTATATCATGCTTAAGTTAAAACTAACAAATCTATTGGTATAGCATGCTTAAGTTAAAAAAAATAACATATCCATTGATATATTATGCTTAAGTTAAAAATAACATATTCATTGGTATGTCATGCTTAAGTTTAAAATAACATATCCATTGGTATATAATGCTTAAGTTAAAAATAAGATATTCATTGATATATTATGCTTAAGTTTAAAATAACATATCCCTTGGTATAATCATCTGAAGAAGGCCAAACGATAAGTTGACCGAAACATAGTGAAACAACAGCTATGTTGATGAGGATAACGATTCGGAAATAAATAAAACACATAAAAATCTGTAGCCTTGCTTATTACCGGAAGAGTTGAGATGAGACTCTTTATTTGCAAACACATTATTCTTTGATATGAATTAAAAAAAAACATGACGTTACAAATGTTCATTTTGAAAAGATTTCCTGTAAACAATCTTTCTCCAATTTCTGGCAAACTTCTGGGAAAAAGCAAAACGAAATAAAAATAAAACGACGTCCTTGATTCCTGATTATCACCCCGGTTGGCAGGCGTTCCGTGGCAGCAGGGTAATATATATAGTCAGGCCTCACCCCTACGGTTGCTCCACAGCTCCTCAGAAGCGTGACGACGACACCTTTAAAGAGGCCGACGGAATAATGGCTTACGGGTGGATTCTGCGCGCCAAAAAAACAAAAAACAAAAAACAAAATGAGTATCACATGTAAGAAAGAGGCAGAATGATTTCCATTCAGAACAAAAATATGGATTAAAATAGTTGTGTACAAAACACATTCACAGACACCATAACGACACAAACCGTATATATATATATATATATATATATATATATATATATATATATATATATATATATATATATATATGTGTGTGTGTGTGTGTGTGTGTGTGTGTGATTGCAACGTCTTGTCAAACGAGTGCCACTCCCTCAGACACTTAAAGTTAATGAGCCCAAAATTGACTTTTTTTTAGTCCTACCGGTGAATTCACACGCTCAAGAAGCCATGACACTGAAGACGGTCATTGAGATCAATTATTACATGTTTTTCCAGAATTTCAAGCATTCACACGTCACAGCTTTTCCATCGCCACAGGACCATTTTTATAGACAAATGCCTGCTGGAGTATCTATACACAGATGATGTTACAGAGTCTTAGCTTTGTACGACAGCGAAGTCTCTCTCTTGGTTCAAAATGTTGAGATCCAGCAACAAGCAAGAGTAAGATAGCCAGCAACAAGTTAAACTTCAGACCAGCTTAATGTGGATACTGGTCTCCCGCTTTATGGTTTTTTAAATCAGATATTTGCTTCTCCTAGAAAGGTTGCCTTTACCCCGGCTTACGGGAGCCCTCTCTACCCCAACACACACATATGACCCGACCATGAGGCAGGTAATACTGGGTTACATGGTACCAGTAGCATATGACATGACTTGACACACAATATATATATATATATATATATATATATATATATATAAGAAGGTCATCCCATAAGTGACTAAATATTACATTTTATCAAAGATTTAACTACCAATATACTTTCCCTGATTATCTATGTCTTCCTTCCATCTATTAACAAGCCTATTAACTCGATCACTGTAAAATCCTTTTGGTTTAGATTCGAAGAACTCGCAAATGTCAGCTTCAATATTTTTCTGGTTTACAAAAGCAGTTCGTTCCAAATGATTTTGTAAACTACAAAACAAATAATAGTCTGAAGGAGCAAGGTCAGGAGAATAGGGTGGATGAGGAAATTTCTTCCAACCAAGTTCTTCGATCGTTTGTGAGGTGATTCTTGCTGTGGGGTCGTGCATTGTCCTGATGAAACATCACCCCTTTTCGATTCACTAGACCAAGTCTTTTTTCCTCTCAAAGTTAGGTTCAAACGTGTCTAATTGCTGATAGCAGATTTGAGCATTAATTGTTGCATTAGATAGTAATGATTCAAAGTGGAATATTCCTTCGCAATTCCACCATATTGAAAGAAGAACCTTATTCTCATGAAGTTCTCTTTTCGGCTGTGGCTGAGGACTTTCACCTTTACCAAGCCATTGTCTACGACGATTAACATTTCGATAAAAGATCCATTTTTCGTCACCAGTCACAAGTCTATCCCCCCCCAAAAAAAAGGTGAAACAAGTTGGCGAAAATAGAGAGAAGAGTAGATGTCGACTCGGGATTTGAGATTTTTTTTCAGTCAATTCATGATGCACTTATTTTCCAAGTTGTTGAAGATGACGATGAACAGTTGTATGGTTTGAACTCAGTTTAATTGCCAATTCCTCAACTGATAAAGCAGGATTTTCTTCAAGAGTTGCTTCAATAAACTCATCATCAAACTCAACTGGACGTCTAGTTCGATCTTCATCTTAAAGAGTAAAATCTCCACTTCTGAATTTCGCAAACCATCTTCTGCAAGCTCTTTCATTCACACATCCTTTTCCATAAACTGAGTGAATATTTTTACCCACTTCGGCTGCTGAGCTTTCTTTCTTGAACTCATAAAGCACTCATATATCTCAAATGATTCTTAGGCATTTCCATGTTAGTAGGGTTGGAATCAAGCAAATTGAAACTTTATCGTTCTGTAACAACCGTAGTTAAAATGCATTTAAATATAAAAATGTAACAAAAATACACAATATACACAATAGTTTTTAAGTTTCGTTCAATTTAAAATAAAGGTAAAAATTCGGACAGAACTTCTCCTGATATATATATATATATATATGTATATATATGCCCTGATATATATATATATATATATGCCCTGATATATATATATATATATATATATATATATATATATATATATGCCCTGATATATATATATATGTATATATATGCCCTGATATATATATATATATATATATATATATATGCCCTGATATATATATATATATATATGCCCTGATATATATATATATATATATATATATATATATATATATGCGCGTGTGTGTGTGTATTTACAGGAAGATCCGATGTTGCCCGGAATTGCATAATGATCAACGAACGTTTCATACTGTAATCGAAATCGGTAAAATAACCCATTTCAGTTGATTGCCTACTCTAGCTGAAGATTTATTGCGGTGCCCCAGGAGGAAGCTTCACATACCTCTCTGCAGTGACTTAGTCCACAATACATTGTAGTCTACATTGCACTGTAGAGAACCTACTGTTGATATTATAAAATTATTTTTTATATATAACGGCTTGAATTGCAAACGTCAAGTATCATGCTTCAGTTGTGTTCTAAACAGAAGCAAATATTTCGAACGTGGCTCTGTCATATCAAAAGACCGACTGCTGATTTTATATGCCTGGCCTTACTGTTTGTTCGGTGATAATGGCTTGAATTTTTTAAAGTAAAAACGTCAAGAATCATGGTGCGGTCCTGCTTTAAACAGAACATTCATTTCAAACGCGCCACTGGCATATCAAATAACCTATTGCTGATTTTATATGTCGAGCATAAAACTTCTCAAGTGCACTTGTGGTGTTAGGCTGTGTAAGGTGTTAACTTTTGTCAAAATCGCCTGTTCCTTGTTTCATTGGATTATTTCGATTACCGTTTGCCGATACTTATCGAAGGCATTCCGATACAAAACCTTTTTAAGAACACTGTCAGGCACATAAAGTACATTCGTGTAAAATTTCATAAAAATCTTCCCTCCGATCTCGAGACTGCAGGGAACGAACACACATACAAACACACACACAAACACACACAGAGTTTCTTTCATGTAATAGTATAAGTATATCTCTCCCTCCCTCCCTCTCTCTCTCTCTCTCTCTATATATATATATATATATATATATATATATATATATATATATATATATTTAAAAGAGTGTAGCCATCAACAATTGTGGGGTTTTATTTTAAAATAAAAAATATGATGAAAACCTTAAAAAAAAACCCACAATTGTTGATGGCTACACTCTTTTAAGTATACATTTTTTTTCTCTTATGGGAACTACACAACCATCACTTTAAAAATATATATATATATATATATATATATATATATATATATATATAAAGTTTGTGTATATATATATATAAAGTTTGTGTGTATATATATATATATATATATATATATATATATATATATATATATATAAGTAATTTATACAGCAATATACAGTAATACAAAGTTGTATTTACAACTAGAAATAAAATCCACACCAGAACTCTCCACAACGACCCGTGGCGCAGTGGTCAGGGTACTGGGAAGAATCAATTGTAAAAGTGATATTCGCCTGAAGGTTCAATATTCAGTGCGAGCGACCGAAAAATACAATTACGAATTACTTACTCGTTGTGGCTGACAGAACGAGAGCATGCTACCTCCGTGAAGTAAATAAAAGGTTCTGTTCAAAACTCCGTCCAAATTCCCGACTTCAGCAGAAACAATTTCTGAGTTCGACTGGATACACCCGAAGAAGATCGGAGGTTACATCGACTGAAAAGTTGTGAAAATGACACTCAACATGAGAACAATAGTCCGAAGATTAAAAATAATGCAAGTCGTCTTTTGTGTTGGGAGTCAATCATTTTGCGTGTTGATTCCATTAAGGACATCTATATGACAAAATAAAGGCCCTAAGAGTCGTCATTCTCGAGAAATTATATTTGGTGATGATACAAAATTCGAGCATTTAAGCAATGCCAATATTAATGACAAGACACTCAAGACAGAAAAAAAAGAATATAATGTCAATTACTTAAGCTTCATAAAAAGAGGTAGCTTTCCAAAGACTCCTGTGATAGAATTCATCCAGTGGGTTCTTAATATAACTCCCAGCATACAAGATCTCGTAGGGGATGTCCTTTTCTCTTCCCTGCAACCTCTTTCTCGCAGAGTTTGTCTTTGCTTTATCGTTATTTTCATGGTAAGTGCTCGACTGAGTTCCAATCTATGGTTCCTCCTCGCCAAACTTTCACAAGAAACATCCATCTAGCAGAAAACACTATCAATTATTTCCTCCACTGTTTATCTGTGGCTAAACCTAAACGTAGATTCCATGAACAAAGTTTCCTTCTTAGAACTGCACGCCTGTGGAACTCTCTTCTGTTTCCCTGCTTTCCGGCTGACTACACTATGGCTGTCTTCAAGTCTAACGTAAACAAGTTTTTGATGAGCCGTTCCATATAAGTTAACAAATTTACCGAATTTCCATTACTAACGATTGTTTTATTGTCCAATTGTCTACTGTACACTCTTTAACCTTTATCCTCGAGTGGCCTCTTGGCCTTGGTATGCGGTGATGCCTTTGTAAAAAAAAGAAAGAAAAAAAAGAGTAACGTATTCCAGCAGCAAATTTCCAACAATGTATGAGTTACACAAAGTCCTTAAGGATGATACTGCTATGGGACCTATCCTTTCTATATCAAACTGGGTTAAATATATATATAACGAATTGTCTGAAATTTGCCCAAAACTATTTGGAGAAACCTTCAAGTTTTAGGGATAAAATATTATGGTCAGACGAAAGGAAAATTGAGTTATTTGGTCGAAATAATCTAAGCCATGTCTGGAGACAGAAGAACTCTGCGTTTGATCCAAAGAACATTATCCATACCTTGAAGTTTGGAGGAGGAAGTATAATGGTTTGGGATTATTTCTCTTCAGCTGGCCCTGGAAAACTTCAAATCATAGAAGGGAAAATGAATTCTCAAATCTATCGGGCTATAATTGGCGATAATCTCTTGAAGTCTGCAGAGGATTTGAACTTGCCTAATGGTTGGATATTCCAGCAGAAATCCCAATTCCTATTTCTATATTTGAATATCTTCTTGATATATATTTAACCCAGCGTAGATGGGAACAATTGTAGCCTAGATCTT